>NC_054381.1:28324651-28658818 GCF_017654675.1 Xenopus laevis | reverse complement strand
TTCTTTAACCTGGTGTTCGGCTCTGTCTGTTTATAAGGAAATACCTTATAGTTCCAGGTGAAGGTTGCTGCTAAACGTCTTTGAAGATGCAATGCTTCCACTGAGAGACCAGAATTATATTTTAAAAGGAAACTAAGACACACACAAATCTTATAGTTTTTATACTGGGCAGTTTCTGATTAGTTTCCAAGTAGTGATGGGCGAATTTGCGCCGTTTCGCTTCGCCGAAAAATTCACGAATTTCGTGCGAAATTCGCGAAACCGCGAAAAATTCGTTTTTGACGCCGGCGCCTGTTTTTGACGCCGGCGCCCGTTTTCTCGACGCCGGCGCCCGTTTTTGACGCCGGCGTCCGTTTTTTGAAAAAAAAATTTTTTGACGCCGGCGAATTTTTACCGCGAATTTTCGCGGGCGTTTCGCGAATTTATTCGCTCGGCGCGAATCGCGCAAATTCGCCGCGAATTCGCGCCTGGCCAATAAATTCGCCCATCACTATTTCCAAGTAGTAAATGTAGCCTCTCAGCATGTGAATCCCATGGGCAGGCCCTGCCAATATCAATCTCCACTGTGAACTGTGTTCTCCAGGAATCAGATCAGTTTGATTCTCTGCAAGGTTAGTAGTGATGGGTGAATTTGGGCCAAAATTCGCGAAACGGCAAAAAATTCGATTAGAAAAATTCAATTAGAAAAAAACAGATGCCGGCATCCAATCTTTTTTGACGCTGGCGAATTTTTGCTGCAGTTTTGAAACACGGGAATTCGCCTAGAATTCACGCCTAGCGAATAAATTCGCCCATCACTACCTAGGAGGATATAGAACAGTACATTATATGCAATGGGAACTGCAACCATAGGATACAATTATAATATTAGAGCTCACAGATGATTTAGCCCGTTGCAATTAAAGGGGATGTAAACACAAAAGTAAAGCTTTGTCTAATGAAAGAAAATGTAATTTGTAGCAACTTTGCAAAATAATAATGAAATACGTTCAGTATTTTTATAGCTATTTATCTGGCGCTAAAACCAGTGGATGATATAACTCTCATGTCCACCTGACCCCACTCCTGATGTTATCAAATGGCAAATTGCCCACAGAATGGTGACTGACACCTTGGTATAGCTAAGGTTGCTGTTCCTGGAATCCGCAAACAATAAAGGCAAACTCTATATTGTTTTCTACAGGTATTGGATCCATTATCCGGAAACCTGTTATCCAGAAAGCTGCAAATTATGGAAAGGCCATCTCCCATAGACTCCATTTTATCCAAATAATCCACATTTTTAGAAATGATTTCCTTTTTCTCTGTAATAATAAAACAGTTCTTTGTACTTGATCCAAACTAAGACATAATTAAAGGGCATGTAAAGTCTAAAATAGAATAAAGCTAGAAATGCAGTATTTTGTATACTAAATATAAACATGAACTTACTGCACCACAAGCCTAATCAAACAAATAATTTATGCTTTCAAAGTTGGCTACAGGGGGTCACCATCTTGTAACTTTGTTAAACATCTTTGCAAGACCAAGACTATGCACATGCTCAGTGTGGTCTGGGCTGCTTAGGGTTCATCATAAACAAAGCTGCTTGAGTTCTGCATGGCTGGGAAGTAAGGCGGGGGCTCCCCCTGCTGTTCATAAGTATGATTGTTTCCCTGCTCAGCAGTTAGGGACCATCTGACAATTCCTATCCACAGCAGTAAATGAAGGGAGAATTTCACCTTACAGGTTTCTTATAAAAACAGTACAAATTTTTTAATTAAAGAATATCGGAGATAGGTTTTTTTTTCATTAATGGGATTTTATTTTTTTACCTTTACATGCCCTTTAAGCCTTACTGGAGGCAAAACCAGCCTATTGGGTTTATTTAATGTTTACATGATTTTCTAGTAGACTCAAGGTATGAAGATCCAAATTACAGAAAGATCCGTTATTCAGAAAACCCCAGGTCCCGAGCATTCTGTATAACATACCTGTTGTTTAATTTTTTTGTATTAAAATATTAGGGGTCATTTACACACAAGCCCCCATTTTTGGACTTTCCATGCTGCCTTCTACTTTAAATTGCCACATGTTTCTGTGCTTTGTTTCTGTATTTTCTCTATCTACCCATACGTACAGAAACCTTAATGCCTTTGAACCACAACAATTATCAACAGTATCAGCACAATCCATATCTCATATTAATACTCTCTCCTGTCCCAATATGGCAGCTTCTCTCTACAACGATGCCCTTTCAACAGCACTTGACTCCCTTGCACCTTCTACCACCCGTCACAGCCGGCCAGCTAAACCCCAACCCTGGCACACTAGTGTAACACGGTACCTCAGAAGATGTAGTAGATCAGCTGAGCGACGATGGAGAAAGTCACGAACTGATCCTGATTTCATCCACTTCAAATTCGTGCTCTCCTGCTATAACCGAGCTCTATCATTAGCCAAAGAACAATACTTCTCTTATCTAATATCTACTATGTCCTCCAAACCACAGCAGCTGTTTGCCACATTTAACTCACTCCTATGCCCCCCTCCACCTCCTCCACCTATTAATGTTACTGCCCAAGACCTGGCTCATTTCTTTAATGAAAAAATCGATCTCATTAGGCTGAGCATACCGTCCGACAACAATCTCAGACCAACGTGCAGTCCACTCACATCTACTTTGCACTCCTTCACCCCTGCAACTCTAGATGAAGTTAGCAAACTTCTAGCCAGCTCAAAACCCACCACCTGCTCCCTTGACCCCATACCCTCTCGCCTTCTCCACCCAATCTCTGATACACTCTCTCCTGCACTTACCCACCTATTCAATCTTTCACTCTCTACTGGTACCTTTCCATCATTATACAAACAAGCACTAATCACTCCTATCCTCAAAAAACCTTCCCTTGATCCCAGCTCTCCCACTAACTATCGACCGGTCTCCCTTCTTCCATTCGCCTCCAAATTACTAGAAAGGCTTGTTTATAAACGCCTGATCCAGCATCTCACTCACAACTCCCTCCTCGACGCCTTGCAATCTGGCTTCCGCCCATCACACTCGACTGAAACTGCCCTCACCAAAGTAACCAATGATCTTCTATTGGCAAAGTCTAAAGGTCATTATTCCATTCTAATTCTACTAGATCTCTCTGCAGCCTTTGACACAGTTGACCACACACTCCTCCTTGACATTCTACACTCATCTGGCATTCGGGACACTGCTCTTTCATGGTTTACATCTTATCTGTCTGACCGTTCCTTTAAAGTTTCCTTCTCTAACTCTACTTCTACTACTTTCCCACTCTCTGTTGGAGTTCCTCAAGGCTCTGTTCTTGGCCCCCTGCTGTTCTCGCTCTATACAACTTCACTAGGAAAACTCATTCAGTCATTTGGACTTCAGTATCACCTTTATGCTGATGACACCCAACTCTACTTGTCTACTCCTGATCTTTCTAATTCTGTCCTTTCCCAAGTCACAGACTGTCTTTCTGCTGTCTCCTCCTGGATGTCACAGCGCCACCTGAAACTGAACCTTTCTAAAACAGAACTCATCATATTTCCTCCAAGATCTTCCCCTGTCCCTCAGATATCACTCACAGTAAACAACACCACCTTTCATTCCACCACACAGGCACGCTGCCTAGGAGTTATCTTAGACTCTCATCTGTCTTTTTCACCACACATTCAAACACTTGCAAAATCTTGCCGTATTCAACTGCGCAACATTGCTCGAATACGACCCTATCTCAGTTCAGAATCAACTAAAACACTGATTCAGTCTCTCATCATCTCCCGCCTTGATTACTGCAACTTACTCCTCACAGGTATTCCAACAAGTCACCTTTCACAACTCCAATCTGTTCTAAACGCCGCCGCTAGACTCATTCATCTAGCTCGCCGCTCAACATCAGCTGCTCCCATTTGTATGTCCCTTCACTGGCTCCCAATCTCTTCTAGAATCAAATTCAAATTACTTACACTCACATTCAAGGCCCTTAATAATGAAACCCCTCCCTATATTTCATCTCTAATCTCCAAATACACTCCTTCACGAAACCTACGCTCTGCTTCTGATCTTCGCCTCACTTTTCCTCTGGTCACTTCTGCCCATTCTCGTCTACAAGACTTCTCTCGGGCTTCTGCTTTTCTCTGGAACTCTCGGCCACAAGCTGTCAGACTTTCTCCTTCTTTCCAAACTTTCAAGCGCTCCTTAAAGACCCATCTGTTTAAAGAGGCTTATTCAATGTACCTTAATTAATCACTGCTGTATCAAAATGACAAAGTGTTTATATAATCCTAATGTCTCAATTGTACCCTAACCTTTTAGTTTGTAAACCCCATTGTACTCTGTAATCCTTGTCTGTTATCCACCATTTATTCCCTGTTTGCTATAACTGCAGTAAAGCACTGCGTATCTTGACAGCGCTATATAAATAAATGATGATGATGATGATGATGTATTTGGCAGTTCTGTATTCATGAGGGGCAGGCAGGGGTAAGCATGTATGGGTCCCTCCTCCTGCCCCCTAACTTTTTCCCTTTGTGCCAATTCTGCCGCAGGTCTAAGTAAATAGTTACATAGTTACAACCGTAACCTTCACCTGCAGGCCCCCTGTTGTATCATTTTATGAATGTGAAACAAAACAAATGGACATGTCAAAAAAGCTATTTTTTTATTTTTAGAATTGTTGGATTAGTAAATTTCCTCTTCTGGCCATTCAGCCTCGGTTATAATTTACCGCTGGTGCTATTTAACTGTGGGATCATTTCTCTGCACTTTATCTATTTTCACCTTCAGACCCTGACTGATGCTTTGAGTACTATAATATAATTTTGCACATGACAGTATCCTCATGTTTGATGCCTTGTTCAAGCTATTTATCTTGGTCTCAATGACCTGCGTTAATACCAGGCAACAACCAGCTCATAATTCCACAAGGAATACAGATTTCCTTCCCAGAATGTTCATCACAGTGAATGACATTTCCTGCACAAATAATGTGATTTAAGGGTTGTTTGAAATCTAATTAAACTTACAATTTCTTTTAATAAAAATACATTGGCGCATTATAGGTTCGACAATCAGGGAACAGCCGTTTTGCTATGGGACAAGGGTTTTTAATTGCTGAGCAAATATATGACATTTACTGCTTCTTTGGGAGACATTGGCAAGCCAGTGATTGGTCTGTCTGAAGGACATGTTTGAAGGTTATGCGAAGATTTTGTCATTAAGAGTCAGCGCCACGGACAGGTACAATTCTCACTGGAGCTCGTCTGGGGCTGTAGTGGATGAACTAAGTCAAAATATATTAGATTCGGTGCACAAGTTGATTTTCCTTTTGTCTACTGTGTTGCACATTAAAACATATGGAGTAGGCTCCATTTATCTCTTTCACTGGCCATAGCTACTGCAATGAATCAACATATAATGCTGCAACTGCCCATTGTGTTATTAATAAAAACCAACGTGGCACAAAGGGGCACATTTGTAGCGATATCACTTATCTAAAACAAGAGGTGAAAAAAAATTGTGCCATGTAAGCTTTGATTTTATATAAGACACCAAGGGGCAAATTTATCAAAGTGTGAGTTTAGATTTTAAAATAAAAACGCATCCACATTCTATTCATTCTGCCTCTTAAAGTTATTATCCTGAAAGAGAATAAAGCTGCCCATACATGGGCCGATATAAGCTGCAGACAGACCAAAAATCCTGTTGGATCGAGGAGAGCATCACTTTGTTGATCCAACTGCCTGTATTTTCAGTATTGTGATTCTATTGTTGGGCCTTATGGACCACGATCATATCAGCCTGATATCTCCTACCTCAAGGTGGGGAGAGATTTGGTGACAAGTGGCTCTCTGCATGCATGGCCACCTTTATTTGCTTGCAGTAACCATCCCCTTTTTAGTTTACATTTTTTTAATTGCTACCTCTGATGCAATACTCATATGGAAATAGTAATCATTTTTTCCAATATCTTTCACTTAAAGGAACAGTAACATGAAAAGAATGAAAGTGTTTTAAAGTAATGAAAATCAAATGTACTGTTGTGTTGCACTGGTACAACTTGTGTGATTGCTTCAGAAAGTCTACTATGGTTGATATAAACAAGCTGCAGTGCAGCCACTGTGGTTCAGAAGATGAGTCTAGTGTAGACCCAAAATTGTAGTGCCGAATAGGAACGCACATTGCTATAAACAAGTGCCAAATTATTGTGCAGTGTCGGACTGGGACACCAGGGGCTCACCAAAAAACCTTAGACCAGGGGCCCACCAAAAAACTAGGGGTCCACTCTCAGTACTATTATTCTTCCTCTCCTCACTCAACCTCTATTCTCCTATTCTCTTTTCTTTACATACTATAATCTATTATTCCATCTATTAAGCCTTTTTTTCTCATAGAAATAAGGAATGACCATGATATAGTCCGACACTGTTATTGTGGATGTATAAGGGTGATCCCTCAACTCAGCTATGCCTTTGGGTAGTGATGAGAGTGATGAGGACATAGATTTTTTCACAAAATTTCAACAGAAATTCTCTGCGAAAAATTTGCCAAGAAAAAATGCAGGAAAAAACACCCATTCACTTCATTGCATTTGGAGTGGGTAAAAACATCCACTGACAATGCATTTGGAGTGAGAAAAAACTTCCAATCATTGTAATGCAATTGGAGTGAGTAGTGATGGGCGAATTTGGGGCGTTTTGCTTCGAAGTTTTACAAATTTTGCGGGAAATTCTCAAAACAGTGAAGAATTTTTGGAACGGCTCCTCGTTTTTGACGCTGGCGTCCGTTTTTGTGGCCGGCATCCATTTTTTTGGACGCCGGCGTCCGTTTTTGGCGAAAATTTCACCGGCATCCAAAAAACGGACGACGGCGTCTAGTTTTTTTACACCGGCGAATTATCGTGGCGGTTTCGCAAATGTATTCGCTGGTGGTGAATCACGGGAATTTGCAGCGAATTAGAGCCTGGCGAATAAATTCACCCATCACTAAAAGTGAGAAATAAAGTCATCCATAGACTATACTTTGCTACAAAAAACTTGCCAGAAACAAAAAAGTCACAGTCAAAAAAAAGTCGCCCATAGACTCTAATGTATTTTTCCCCTTTTTGTTTTATGAATATTTTGGCAGATTCGCTCATCACTACCTTTAGGCTAATGGTTATCTGTGAGTTACTAGAAAAAATGTTAGGGTGAGGAACTGTTCTTGAACTATACTGTATTTATTAAAAATCCTCGACTGTTTAGAGGTTTATTTTTTTTAAAAAAAGAACAAATGCAAAATTAGATTGGCGACAGGATACATAAAAAAACTCCATTGCCTTTGTAATCATGAGAAAAATTATTGACGGCAAATTTACCTTCTAAAAAGTTTTGGCTTCAATGATTCTGGGACCATGTCCACCAACACAAAAAAACGTCGACGATTGTTTGTGCTTGAATTCTGCAGGCCGTTTGGCAACCATGCTGTATCTGCCTTCTCAAATCCAAATGAATTTCTTAGGGTAAAACTATTCAGATATGGAAATGCTAATGAGCCTTTAATAGAGCACTCTTTCCCAGTACAACAACCACCTGCTGTTAGGGTTGAATCTGGCTACGGAAACAGACTGGCAGCTGTTGGTTACTGAAGTCAGATTGAATTAAAACAAAAGTTGTTTCTGAATAAATCACACAAAGGGGAAGTTTACAGTAATTCAGTGCTGGTAGAAAGAGGGGGAATGTTGGGAACAGGTAGATCAGTAGAGTAGATTTCCAGTAATTAGTTTTAAATACTAGCATTTTATAAGGTCTCTCTAACTATAGACAGAGACAGATCAAACACCATATAAAGTAAAACTATACTTACTTTACTGTATATCTCTCAAAAAAATTCCAGAATCAGTTTTTATCATAGCTTTTCATTTTGGATACATCAATAAGAATTTCATGGACATTAACATTAATTAAACAGCCATAAATAGCTTTTAACTATCAATTTTTGAATTTTGAGGTTTTTTTAAAATTATTGCTATAACTAAACTTGTTACGACTATTTTGTGATAATTTTTTTTCCTTGATGTCTAACGTAATTACGAAAAAAACGTGAATAAAAATAACTCAATCAACTCATTAGATTGCGAGGAAAAAAACTCCACTGCATTGTACCAATCATTTTTACAAATCTGACTGTTTAAAAGAAAATAAAATTGCTTGAAAGTTGAATATACACCTTTTACTCAGTAAAATTTCACAAGGTTTATGCTGCCAAAGTTTTTTCATTTGATAAACCTCGAAAAAATTGAGTTCGGAAAAACTTAGAAAAATCTGAAAATGCATTTTATCACAGTGATTTTTTTCAAAATCTTGAATTTTAATAAACAGCCCCATGTAGAAAAAGTATACACTGTTATAAGTGGGTTTTGCTGAGCCTATTATTATTGTTATTATTAATATTATTAACATGGATTTATATTTTGCAGTGCTGTCTAGATTCATAACCTTCATCCACACTGTATATTTGTTTAAAGCAACCCTAGATTTTGTGGTATCTCTTTTTCCTTTCTCCAAATATCTGATTGGTCTATTAAAAAAAAAGGAAAACTGACAATTGTTCATTATTATTTCAGAAAGATTTGGGGATTTTAGTGGATAACAAGATGTGTAACTCTAGGCAGTGTCACTCAGTGGCTCCTAAAGAGAATAAAGTACTGTCTAGCATAAAAAAGGGCATTCATTTAAGAGATGGAAACATAAGTTTGCCTGTTTATAGGTTCCTGGTAAGGCCTCACCTGGAGCTCTAGTGCTTAAGAAGGATATAAATGAGCTGGAGAGAGTGCAGAGACTATGAGAAAAGACTGCTACGGTTGGGGTTGTTTTTGCTGGAGAAGATGGGACATGATTAATCATTACAAGTTCATTAGAAGATATTAAAGATAGCAGGAGATCTTTTTTCCATAGATAGATCAAAAAACAATAAGCACTAATTTACACTTGAGGAATTAAACTATCATTGGAAGCAGTGTAGATGGTGAGGACATTGAGGCTGTGGAATGCCCTGCCGGGTGATGTTGTGATAGCTGATTCTGTTATTGCCTAAGCATGACTTGAATAGTAATGTCCAGCATAATAGAAACCAGTATGGTTTATATTACTGGTTTAAGATGATGTTGGATTACGTTCTTGTAACCATTTGTTATAAAAAAAATTTTACTGGCAAAAGTTGAGGCCTGTAATAACTTGCGTTGTTGTTCATTGTAGACTTCCATTTTCTTAGCTATGGATCAGTACTCTTTGAATTTAGTAATTACTTTGCCAGGTATGACATCAGTACAATACTCAGTCTGCTGGCTGCCTATTATTACTGTGAAGGAAAGCTTAATAACAAATACAACAGAAAAAAATTTAATTGAACGCCATGTACCCAAATCATTTAAACTTAGAAGTATGTAATGAATACAGTTATTGTAATATATTTTTCCTTGGAAGGGATTGAATAATTTGTAACATACCTGTATGAAGTCACTGATCCACAAAGACTATAATTGCACAAACAAATACATGTATATACTGTATTAAGAGGCCTATTTATAAAGTGCGGGAAAATGGTTGAACTTTGATTGATCTAATTTTATCAGCTTCCCTTATTTATTTTAGCGGAAATACTTCATACCAGAAACAGGTATGGGACCTGTTATCCAAAATGCTCGGATGCTCCAGATAATGGATCTTTCTGTAGTTTGGATACCTAAGTCTACTAAAGTCTTGGATACATAAGTCTACTTAAAGGGCATGTAAAAGCAAAAATCTTTACTTTCTGTAATGAAAAAAAAACCTATCTCCAATATACTTTAATTAAAAAATGTGTACTGTTTTTATAAGAAACCTGACTGTATGCAGTGAAAATCTCATTTACTGCTGTGCATAGGAATTGTCAGACGGTCCCTAACTGCTGAGCAGGGAAACAATCATACTTATGAACAGCAGGGGGAGCCCCCGCCTTACTTCCCAGCCATGCAGAACTCAAGCAGCTTTTTTTATGACGATCCCTAAGCAGCCCAGACCACACTGAGCATGTGCACAGTCTTGGTCTTGCAAAGATGTTTAACAAAGTTACAAGATGGTGACCGCCTGTAGCCAACTTTGAAAGCATAAATCATTTATTTGATTAGGCTTGTGGTGCAGTAAGTTCATGTTTATATTTAGTATACAAAATACAGCATTTATAGCCTTATTCTATTTTAGACTTTACATGCCCTTTAAGTCTACTAAAAAAAAATCATTATTTAAACCCAATAGGCTGGTTTTGCCTCTAATAAGGATTAATTATGGATAAGATGGAATCTATGGGAGATGGCCTTCCCATAATTCAGAGCTTTCTGGATAACAGGTTTCCCATAACAATGGACAAGTTTTTTATTTGCTATTATATCACTGGGGGAAGGCATCTGAACTTTCATGAAATTGATCCAATTTATTATTGTCCAAGTCCCTTGGATACAAGTGTAAGAGCACATGAGTGTGACAAAACAAGAGACAAAATCATTAAAGGGTGTCTACCTATCAATAATTGTGTCGAAGTCATTGACATGCTTTTGAAATAAAGGTATTTCAATAAAAAAATTTCTGTATTGACCAAATTTTCATTAATACATCAGCAACTATGATGATATCCCTACAACTTCAATAGAAACTCACAGCAAGTCCAAGATCGATGGAAGCCTGTAGTCTATAAAAGTCCTCAGTTTTACATTGAAAATCTTTAGGCAATCAATGCATCACACTTGTGGAAGCTTCACCATGAAAAGTGTTCACAGACAGGGTCAGATTGGGTTACCAGGGACCCAGCAGGAAGATTGTGTAACCCTTGGGGGCAGATTTATTAAAGGTCAAAGTGAATTTTCGAAGTAAAAAACTTCGAATTTCGAAGGGAATAGTCCAACGTCAATTCGAATTTGAAAAAACTCGAAATCGAATAATTGAAATCGACAAAAGTACTGTTTCTTTAAAATTTCAACTTTGACCATTTGCCACCTAAAAGATGTCGAACTGCTGTTTTAGCCTATGGGGGACCTCCTAGAACCTGTATGGAGGCAATTGGGGGAGTTTGGGAGATTGAAGGTCGAAGTTAAATAAAGTTAAGTAAATCGAAGTACAATCGTATGATGCGAAGTAGGTCGAATTCGGCCCACTTCGACACCAAAAAACTTCGAACTTCGAATTCAAAAAGACCAACCAAATTGTGGTCAAAGTTTTTTTGGTTCGAAGTGGGCTGAATTAGAATCGTACGATTCAAAGTAGCTCTACTTCGAATCTACTTCGATTCAAAGTTTTTTTAACTTTGACCTTCGATCTCCCAAACTCCCGCAATTGGCTCCATACAGGTTCTAGGAGGTCCCCCATAGGCTAAAACAGCACTTTAGCAGCTTTTAGGTGGCGAATGGTTGAAGTCGAAAGTTTTAAAGAGACAGTACGTGATAAATTTAGATATTCGAATTTCAAAGTTTTTTTCAACTTCAAAGATGAACTATTCGATGGTTGAAGTACCCAAAAATTACTTTGAAGCTTCACTTCAACCTTTGATAAATCTGCCCCTTGGACTACAGGCCCACCCTCAAGTCAACTATTCCTTCTCTCTTCAATCACGTTCTTTATTCTCTTTTAAATGCCTCTCCTTCTTGCTTTTTCTCCTCTTTGTTCTCATATAAGAATGGCTATGGTAAAGGTGTATAAGGTGAATGGTTGGGGTAGGAGTAGGAGAGTCTATTGACACTTGAGCCCACTAGGGAGTTTTTTGGTAACTAAGTGAGCCAGTCAGACACTAGTAACAGAGTATTAGGATTTAACAAGAAATACAAACCAGTTGTCAACTCAGTACTGTAAAAATAAACATCCTCCGCATCAATATCTGTGAATATTTATGAATCCCAATATGTAATTACACTAAGATTGCTATTAAACTATTTCTATGGTTTGTGCAGTAAATGTAAGTCAAATACAGTATATTTGTCACTTTGCTTCTTGGTTATTCTGCATTTTACTTGACCAAAAAGAAAGAAAATTAAGATGATTAATATATTTTTTGTTTGATTCATTAGGGTTTTATTTATAAAGAAAATGCAGCTGGATTATTTTTATACTTTCTTCATAAAGGCCCTCAGCTGTGTCCCAACCAACTATACACGTGTAAAATCAGCCTATGTTCTTTGACCAAGATTTCAGCACAGATTTAATTTCATTAAAGAATCATTTAAGGTTATATATAGATCCTGTTTTGGTTGCAGTTGGTTCGCTATCACCTCCAGTCGGTTTTGCCAAGATATACCAAATCCAATCAATTGTGTTCCAGTGGACCCTTGAATCTTTTACATTCATGACATCAGTCCAAAAAAGATTCAGAATGAAAGTAAAAAGGTTTTAGTGAAAAACTGTTTTCTAATAATTATGCTGAACTTCAAATGAAGGGTGTCTATAGGGCATTTCATTTTTTATGACATTACCATTAAATGAGATTATTTGATCTAGAGTGAGTCTGGTGGATACAGGGATTGCCTTGGTGTATTTCTCATGCAAAATGTGTGCTTGGGATAATTACTGATTCTAACATGTTTTAATTTATATAATGTTATCCATGACTGATTATATTAACTCACCTATACCCTCTCTGTCTCTAGAGAATGTAACACGCTAAACTATTGGGAATGTTTCAGAGTTAACTTTATTAAAGCATGATTAGCTATGAGCACAGGAATTAATAGGCTGAAATAGGTTTTTAATAAGACAAGAGACACAGAGAGATAAAACATCTACTAATTTGGGGGCATGCTTATTTAGACACATACTCAAGGAAGTAAAGGGAACGCATTCTGTCTGTAGACATAAACAGCTATCAAGACAATAATAACCAAATCTGCCACTATTGAGCTAAAAAATTTTAGAGTCAAAATAATTGATAAACTTTATTACTTTATCCAAAAAGACTATTTCAATTCGAAATAAAATACTAAAGGCCTATAAGGAAGGGGAAAGAGCGAGTGCTAAGAGGTAAAAAATAAAGCAAAAGTATTTATTTCTTGGACACCACATACTGAAAATATTAACAGATGTATTGCACAAGAAAGAAATCTCATGGTCTGCGTCATGTACAAATTTAATAGAGGGAGAGTGGAACAAATAGGGTGGGGCCATGCTGTTCAGTGTCCTTCTTCACCACTGGAGGGGCTGTGTTCCTAACTCAGATGGTAACTTGGTTTATGATGTCATTGACAATCCCCAACCTTATTTAACTACAGTGAATACATGAAGTTAAATGATGTAAAGAGAAGAGAATGAATATCTACAGTATATATAATAATAATATACAAAAAAGGCATGAATATTCTGTATATTATCAGGGCTGGATTTCAGCGGCTTGCACCCCTAGGCCGCACGATCCTATCGCCGGGCCGCCCGCTGCCTGCAGCACTCTAGTGAATTTGCCACACTAGGCCTGGGCCTTTGTGGCCTTGCCACAAATCCGGGCCTGTATATTATATCCTTATAATACAAAAAAGCCATGAATATCTTGGAAATTATAACCTTATAAACGGTGAGTTCTGATGTAATCAGTTATAAATGGTGAGTTCTGAATAAATAAAGTACCCCCTGTTGCAAAATATGAGAATCTTAGACGTTACCTCGGAGTTCCATAACTTGTATAAAAACACTCGGCCTTCGGCCTCGTGTCTTTATATGGTCATGAAACTCCTTGGTAACTTATTCACTATATAAACAGTGTTTAGTGATGTCATCAGTTATAATTGAAGCTTAGTGATGTCATTTCTGTCACATGACTCACTGAAACTTGTGTATTATGATAAAGTACAACCTGTTGCAAAATATGAGGATATAAGAAGTCACATTAGAGTTCCATGACCTGTATGGCCTTCAATCTCTTGCTTTTATATGGCCATGGAACTCCTCTGTAACTTATAATACCCTTATATTTTACAAATCACTATATATTATTCCCATATAAGAAATGTTACGTTTGCAATGGTAAAAAACATACCGCAGTCACACGAATGTTTAACAGTAGCCTCTAAAACCCCCCAGGAGCCCTATATTCATTAAAAATGACTATCCTCTAACTATGATCCTTTTAGAACATTTATATGTATGACAGCACTTTGCAAAACATTTATCAAGTCACTGGATACGTTCACGCATTAGCCTCCAACTATTGTTCAAATTCAGGTTTTCATGTACTGCATTTCTACAATGACCCATGTTTCATCCTACTGTCTTCCCCTGCAGATTCTACCATTCTACATTCTGCATGCTCCATCTGCAATAGTCTCAGTTGCAGTGTAAAACTAATGTAAAAATAGTGAAAACAAAAAAGTGAAAACAAAACAGTATTTTGGCTTGGTGCTGCCCCTAGGTATTGAACCTCAGCGTACCCTATCCTCAGCATGATTGGTGCATGTGTAGAAGAAGTGTTGTAATGCATGTGAGCAGGGACATTCAGGTACCCCCTAACCTGTTATCCAGAATGCTGGGACCTGGGGTTTTCTAAATAATGTATCATTCCATAATTCGGACCTTCATGCCTTAAGTCTACTGAAAAAATTTGGGCAAAATTAGGAGTTTTCGGGAGAAAAATCTGAAAAAAACGTGAAAATCTGATGAAAAATATGAAAAAATCGTGAAAATTTGTTTTTTAACGATTTTTCAAGATTTTTTCTAGCAAACAGAATTTATGGGAAAGTGTATTAATAAATAAGACCAAAAAACCCATGCAGATTTGGAGTTTTTTTCAGAAAATATTGAGATTAAATAACCCCTATATGTTGCAATATTTAGTACTGGGTTTAGTTGTTGAAAATCTGGGACACAATGTTGCATTGAGGGGGAAAAATCATTTGGTTTTATGTTTTAACATTTCTTAAAATAATATTTTATTTTTAATTATCTCTTAGAATTATGGGAAATTTGTTGAAGAAAAGATTTTCAATCTGCAGTTGGCTGGGCCATCTTTCGGCAGGCTGCAATAAATCACAGAACCTTCTGTTTACCACTGTGACTAAATTCTCAAATCAGGATCAATGCAGCTCATTTCTGGGACCAGAAAACAAGTGTACATGAAAGAGAATGTCAAGAAAGAAAACATTAGAAAGGTCATGCTTTAATTCACCTTGGTTCCTTGAAAGATTCCGCGCAGACTGCTGCCTGCAATTATTTCCTGGGCTGTAATGATGAAATTATGCCAGCTCGCCAGCCGTATTGTACTGTTTCCATTTATTCCTTATTCTATATGAAATGAGCCTGTACATGGAAATTAAAGAGATCACAAAAAACAGGAGGTATTTTAAAAAATAATAAACACAAACTCAGATCGGCTATATTTCGGAAGACCAAAAGGAGTATGCCTAATCAGCAACGCACACATTACTTTTCCAAGCTCCATTACATAAATGTCTCATTCTCCTGCCATAAACATCTAAGTCGGCTGTGTTTTGCATAAAATGCAAATTGGCGCCATTTGCTTACATTGAATAAATGTGTGTGGTCATGAATACACATTGTTAGAGCTTCAGCAAATATTTATATACATTGCACCGGGGCTCTGTCTTACAGTAAGACATGTTGGCAGCCATGATACTTGACTCTTGTGCCACGTAAGTTGTGTTCAGCATTATTATCAACATTCTCAGCTTGCTATAATTACTCCTGGACTACTGCAATGTAAGGGCACAGGGTACCCAATTGCAAAATTAGGTGGTAGCATGCTAGAAAAATATGTACTTGGAGGGCCCCGTATTAAAAGAAATTTCTGGGGCCCCTTGGCTCCACCCACCACCACAGACCATACCCTACAGACACAGCACACCAAAAAGCCACACAAACCGGGGTGCTAAAACCCATTGGTGGCCAGGTCTCCCCTACAAGTAAAAAACAATGGTGGTCAGGAGCCCCCCATAAAAGTTAAAAAAAAACATCACTGGTGGCCAGCCTCCCTGTACAACCTAATACACCCATTGGTGGCCAGGGTCCCCCCACATGGTAAAAAAATACATTATTGGCCAGCCCACCTCCCCCTTACAAGTAAAAAAACAAACATTTGTGGTCAGGGACCCCATAGAATATTTAAAAAAAACATTGGTGGCTACCGAGTATTAAAATAATACATTGGTGGCCAGGGTTTAATTTAAAAAAAACGGTATTCAGTGGAACTTACCTTAGGTTCTTCTTCCTTGTCATTGTCGATGACAGCTTCTACGGTTTCCTTTGGCTCCTTTCGTGGCTAAAGATGGAACAAACTTTCCTCCTTTTATTTCTATTCTTAGATGTAGGTGCTTGCTACTAGTTTTAATAATGGCATAATAAAACGAATCATGGGGCTCAATCATTTAGAGGGCTTACCATGTTTCCAGCTTTACACCCTAGATTCCATGCCCCCAGTTACTTAATAAAACCAGAAGAGCAATAAATGTTTTACCTTATGTTCATAAATGAACCAGTGTGATTATTGCATACTCATTAATCACGTGGAATATGATAATAAGGGTAATCAAGACATAAAATAAAATAATAGTAATATTGTGCTACCATACAGCCACATAAGCATTATTTTGCTGGACTAGTCACATACCTGGTCTGGCAAACTGTCTGGCAAATGGCAGAGGGGCTGCTATAAGATGCCACAGACATGGGAAAATATATACAAGGTATTCTGACTAGGAAATACTCCTTGTATTGCCAAGTCCCTAACGCAAACAAAGTGGCATATTGAATGAATCCAAACACTGTTAAGGGCTTAACAAGGTAAATAGAAGACCAAGTGCGCATCCCTTGCATATGATTTATCTGCTCCACAAAGGCTCAGACCCTTATTTAGGCTAATGCAAGTCAGGGTCTGAATTCGGCCTGCGAAAAACTCAGATCGAGGGTCAGCCCCTAAGCTGTCATCTGCTTCCTTCTTTGCCTGCACCCAGAACCATTGTGTTGGCCCGGGTGTAGGCAAATGCAGTGGATTTTGCAAACACTTGCATTTCAGTGCCAAAAGCCACCACATGTACCTGACGTGTGGTTCTGGTGCAAGCAAGGAAGGAAGCAGAAGGCAGCGTAGGGGCTGATACTCGGCCAGCATTTGTTGCAGGCTGAGATCAATCCCCCTGTCCGGCATTAGCCATAGGGGAGTAGATAAACTATAAACAAAAGTACAGACAGGCACTCACAAGGCTTCTCTGGATCAGACATGGGAAATTTTTTAAGCCAACCCATGAACTCAATCCGATGCATTTTGTGCTCTTCTTAGCACTAAGGAATAGGCCTGCCCCTGATGTCCTTTAGCAGTGTAACAGCCAATGCAATGTCCGGTATGTCATGATGCAATTGTGTGCTACCCTAAAGCACGGGGTGCTGCACTCTATTCACCAGCCCAAATATGCTGCCATGGCTGGGTTATTTTAGTAAGGAACAACTCCTACACATCCATTTTGCCATTAAAGGGCATGTAAAGTCTAAAATAGAATAAGGCTAGAAATGCAGTATTTTGTATACTAAATATATACATGAACTTCCGTCACCACAAGCCTAATCAAAGAAATGATTTATGCTTTCAAAGATGGCTACAGGGGGTCACCATCTTGTAACTTTGTTAAACATCTTTGCAAGACTAAGACTGTGCACATGCTCAGTGTGGTCTGGGCTGCTTAGGGATCATCATAAACAAAGCTGCTTGAGTTCTGCATGGCTGGGAAGTAAGGCGGGGGCTCCCCCTGCTGTACATAAGTATGATTGTTTCCCTGCTCAGCAGTTAGGGACCGTCTGACAATTCCTATCCACAGCAGTAAATGAAGGGGGAATTTCACTGCATACAGTCAGGTTTCTTATAAAAATGGTACACATGTTTTAATTAAAGTATATTGGAGATAAGTTTCATTTCATTAAAGAAAGTAAAAATGGGATTTTATTTTTTTGCCTTTACATGCCCTTTAATGTTCCGTTCGCTCATTTTTTGCTCCTTTCACTCAGTGTGGCCATGTGAGCAAAATGTATTTACATAACAGCATTGCATATTTTTGCCTTGGCACGTCAGTTGATGCTAATTATTTTTGCAAGCATCAACCATTAACATCTTTTCTGCTCACAGACTGCAGAGCAATATGTGCTAGTTTAGTTAATGTTCAGGCAAACAAATGTGCTCTGTTGAAAGTGCTTTAGGCAAAGTGTCATTCCTTTAGCAACTTATGTAAGTGTTATACGATGAACTAAAGTGTTTCCTAAACATTACTGTTAGGGTCAGCATTAAATACCATCAAGACCACACTCTCTGGTGTTATTCAGATGTCTTCAGCAAATACATCCAATAACTACATGTCATTAGAGAGATAATGACCCAACCCTGGGTTTTGCCAGGGGTGGATCATCTTAATGCTGATGAGTGGTCAGCTGACATCTTTAAAAAACAGAAACTACAATATAATGGTGTGCAGTAGTTCTGCTCTTGAAAACATACAGCACAAAGGGTAAAAGCAAACTAAAAGAAGGTCAATATGGAACAATCTGCCTTTTGGGAAATGTACGTTGTACATATGAAGTTGGAAAACAGCAAAGAGACACTGTATTGTTGTGTATTTCCCCTTAAAGGGCATGTAAAGGCAAAAAAATAAAATCCCATTTTTACTTTCTTTAATGAAAAAGAAACCTATCTCCAATATACTTTAATTAAAAAATGTGTACCGTTTTTATAAAAACCTGACTGTATGCAGTGAAATTCACCCTTCATTTACTGCTGTGGATAGGAATTGTCAGACAGTCCCTAACGGCTGAGCAGGGAAACAATCATACTTATGAACAGTAGGGGGAGCCCCCGCCTTACTTCCCAGCCATGCAGAACTCAAGCAGCTTTGTTTATGACGATCCCTAAGCAGCCCAGACCACACTGAGCATGTGCACAGTCTTAGTCTTCCAAAGATGTTTAACAAAGTTACAAGATGGTGACCCCCTGTAGCCAACTTTGAAAGCATAAATTATTTGTTTGATTAGGCTTGTGGTGCAGTAAGTTCATGTTTATATTTAGTAGGGATGCACCGAATCCAGGATTCGGTTCAGGATTCGGCCAGGAATAGGCCGTTTTCGGCAGGATTCGGATTCGGCCGAATCCTTCTGCCCGGCCGAACTGAATCCAAACCCGAATTTGCATATGCAAATTAGGGTCAGGGAGGGAAATCATGGGACTTTGTCAGAAAACAAGGAAGTAAAAAATGTTTTCCCCTTACCACCCCTAATTTGCATATGCAAATTAGGGTTCGGATTCGGTTCGGTATTCGGCCAAACCTTTCACAAAGGATTCGGGGGTTCGGCCAAATCCAAAATATTGGATTCGGTGCATCCCTAATATTTAGTATACAAAATACAGCATTTCTAGCCTTATTCTATTTTAGACTTTACATGCCCTTGTAAGATGATTTAGCAGCCTTGTTACCTAAATGGTACATCCACCATATGTGTCCACCATATGTGGAAACAAGCTTTAAGAACATACATTTGCAAGCGAACAACAAAATGCCACTTAATGCAGTATTAACTAAGTTTCTCCAGTGTCCAATCTCCCCCATCTTCCTCCTTCCACTCCATTTGCTTTTCCTGTAAGTTCTTAACAAATGTTAATAAAAAAAAATTGCCCGTAAGATATGATGTAGGCATAATAGTTACCTTTTTAATATGGGCCTCCATAGGTTAGCCAACTAAGTCAGCCAACATGATCCAATTTAAAACCATGCTTACAGCAATGTACAGTGTCCAACCTCAGGTGCCCGCACTTCGACCCTCCTGCCCTAGCCACTATAGTGCTGTAGGCTGCCTATACCTCAACTAAACTGTTATGGCCCATCTATTTTACAATAAACTTCCCATCAGCTAGTGGCTGTATGAGGACAATGATATATACCAAACAAAGGGCTAGATAGATACCAAGGGGCAAATTCACTAGGCGCCGAAGCGCCTAACGCTAGCGTCAATTCGCTAGCGTTGGGCATTTTCCTTACTTGCAAATTCACTAACGAACGCTGGCGTAAATTCGCTAGTGTTACTTCGCACCCTTACGCCTGGCGAATTTGCGCAATGGACGAAACTACGCAAATTCACTAAAGCGCACTGTACTGAATGCTACCTTTTACGCTAGACTTCCTTCGCCACCTCAGACCAGGCGAAGCGCAATAGAGTAGATAGGGATTGCTTCAAAAAAAGTTCAAATTTTTTCTAAGTCCCAAAAAACGCTGGCGTTTTTTTTTATATTATGGGTGATAGGCTGAAAAAGATTGAAACAATTTTTGGGGCCTACATTTCCTAACTCATGGCAACTTAACTATACAGTGGGCACATGTGTAGGGCAAAATAAAAATTTTATTTGATGTTTTGAAGGTTTCCCAGGCATTTGTAGTGATTCTACGTATTCCTCCATTGAAATTTGAATTTGGCGCCGTATGCAAATTAACCATCGCTAGCGTAACTTCGCTTCGCTTAGCGAATCAACGCTAGCGCAACTTCGCAACCTTACGATACCCCTGAGTGCAACTTCGGATTTTAGTGAATTTGCGGAGCGCTGGCGAAACTACGCCTGGCGAAGTGCGGCGATGTTACGCCTGGCGCAACTATGAATCTTAGTGAATGTCCCACTAAGACACCAAAAAGTATTTCCATAGAGTGTTCTGTTACCTACACCTGTGATTTGTAAACCGACAAACAACAATTACATCCTTACATAAAAATGATAATATGGAGGAGTTTCTATTCAAATTAATACTGCATCATGGGGACTCGCTGAACTTCAGTAAATAAGTGGCACTATAAATCAGCTGTGATAGGCTCACCACGGGGAAGCACCGAAAGCTTGCACTACTCAAGACAAATCTCTTCCCTTCAGCAGGGAATTCAGCTTTATTGCCTGCTAATATCAACGCCTGGGGTCTGCAAGAACACCTGATTTGACACTCCAGATACATATTTATTTTATCCTGGATACATTTAGATGAACAAATTGTACAAAAAAGAAACCTGTGGGCAATCCCTATGCTTTGTCAGAGTGCAAAGTGTCACTGTCTTTGGGAATTCTGTGAAAGTCTGCTTGCATTTACGGATAAAAGTGGGGTGTCATTTTCTACCCTTGTATTTTGTTTCATTGGCTACTTGCAGTACCTGTATATAATTAAACTATAAGTTATGTAACTTATGTATAGGTTATGCACAGTTCCATTGTTGTGTTATTGTAATGATGTAGGCTTTAGAGCAGGGGTTCCAACCTTTTTTTTTTTTTTACCAGTGAGCCACATTCAAATGTAAAAAGTTAGGGTGCAACACAAGCATAAAAAAGTTCCTGGGGGATGCCAATTAAAGAATATGATTGGCTTTTTAGCCCTATAGATTGGCAGCTCACATGAGGCTCCATTTGACGATAAACCTGATTTTTATGCAACCAAAACTTGACTCCAAGTCAGGAATTCAAAAATAAGCAGCTGCTTTGAGGCCACTGGGAGCAACAGCCAAGGGGTTGGTGAGCAACATGTTGCGCGTGAGCCACTGGTTTGGGATCACTGCTTTAGAGCATAAAAGTACTCCAAACTAGGACTTGGAATGTTCTAGCATTGTCATATGTCAAACTTCTATGAATCAAATGTTGCGGATATGTTTTAAGGCCATAGAATTAAAGACAAATTATTAGCATTAAGTTCTAACTCATCTAAAACAATAACCACACATGGACCACACACCTGCATTAACATAGTTTTATGATCTATCTACACAATATCTCTGAAATTATATGGACACCCTTTTCTGATTTTTGTAACTGTTCATTAAAGTCCCATCCACTACATCGTTCAATGAAATTCTTGACAGTTTCATGCTTCTTAAAGTTTAGGGAAGCTTTTCTCCAAACCTTTCCTGTTACAATACTTTCAAAAGCCCACACACATAGTAAGGTCCATACAGAAAGGGTTTGCAGAGATGGAGAGTGGAAGAGGAACAAAGCAGTGACCTCAAATCAACTGAACACCTGTAGGATAAAAAAAATCACATGACTTTTCATCTCAAAAAAAAAATCTACTTTTCCTTTCCTATAATTTGCATATGCAAATTAGGATTTGGTTCAGTATTTGGCTGAATCTTTCACAAAGGATTGGAGGGTTTGGTGAATTTGGTACATCCCTAGTTTAAAATGTTGGACAGGCAGGTGTCAGCATGTGTATGTAGATAGCGTATATTGACAATATGAACATTGCTCTTGTTTCTGGAGTCTGCCCCTAAGACATGGCGACAAGTCTTACACCCATAACAATTTTTTGTATCAAATGATCACACCTCCTTTAGACTGACAATGGTTATTTAGGAGAGAATTTTACAACTATAGACAATGCAAAGTTTACAAGTTTAGAACCATACTGAAGTATAGGAACCTTTGAAAACCTGACATTTTTCATTATAAGTCAATGTACAGGAAAAGACTAAAGTGGGATTGTATGCCTTTAAATAATTTGGATGGATGAATGTAATAAGTTTAGGAAGTTCTGTGATGGAAATATAGTGGCAAATTTTCAGTTGTAAGTTGTTATTTCCCTAGGACCATCTTCTAGCGTTTTTACTCCCTCGCTCGACAGCATTGCACAGTATGTCGGCAATATATTAATAACCAAAATAATAACTGCCTAGTGGAGGATCCAGGGAACTGTAGATCAGCAACAGATGGGGCACCACAGGTTTATCCATCACTAAAACACTGCAAAAAAAAAAAACACTGGGAATAACTTGTCATTGTTTATTAGCATGTTTATTATTATTGTTTATTAGTCATTGTTAACACATTGAAACCGCGGTAAACCCAACAACACTGTATTTTTTGTTCTGGTAACTTTGAGTGTTTAGTTGTGGTTTATTCCAACTCTCAGTTCTGTTTTAATTAAGAGCAGAATATATGTCCATTTATCTTTTCCGGAAGCACGCCGTACTGTCGCCTTGCAGCAAATATTAAAACTAATTAAAGTGTTTCTTGCGTCTATCTCAGCTTTTATATCACTGACTCAACGATTACCAAGAGACTCGTTTTATAAGTAAGACCCCCCCCCACTGCTTTTCTCCCAGTGCAGTCTTCAAAAAAGGGATATTTTAAGGCTGCACAACAAATCTTTGCTTAAAAAGCAAAGTGCACTGCAAAGAAACCACGCTTATGTAAATGTTCTGGTTGCTTTAATAGCTTTCTTGTTTGATTTTCGAAATTACTTAGGCCCGCAGTACAACGCTGGTCTTTCCCAGTGCAACTCAATACCTAATGAATTCCTACATGTTTTGCAGATGAATGGTGTATCAGAGAGGATTGTCTGTATGCAAATACAAGTAGCAGCCTCTCTTACAGGACTTATTAGGCACCTCATTATGACCTTGAAGAGTTGATTAAAATGTTAATCAGTTCAATTGTATTAATTGCAAAGCTATTCCTTTCTAAAAGCAGAGGGTCCTCTATAAAACATAAAAATAGTAAATTTCATACTACTTCATTGCACCCTTGCAGTTTCTGTCGATGCTTGAAATGTCAGTTTTTGAAGCTTCAAATGGTTTCTGGTCAAGTCAGTAGTTGTCAATGTAATCATCTTTGTATAATTAAAATCCCGTTATTAGCATTTCAAGGACTTCGATCAGATTATCCAAGGACATTCAAATTGGGCATTTTATGGATGAGACTTTAGATGAGATGAGAAATTAGATGATTCTGCCAGGTCTATTGAAGTTGGAATTTCATAAAAATGGAAAAGCTGAAAAGCGAGTGATGTGTTTAGTAAATAGGCCCCACTATTACAAGTATCCAGTATCCAGAATTACAGGAAGGCCTTCCCCATAGACTCCATTATAATCAAATAATTCAGATTTCCTTTTTCTCGTTAACAATAAGCCAGTATCTTCTACTTGATCCCAACTAAGACAAAATTAATCTTTATTGGAGGCAAAACAATCCAACTGGGTTTATTTAATGTTTACATGATTTTTTAGTAGACTTACCAATATATAGAGATCCAAATTATGGAAAGACTCCTTATCTGGAAAGTCCCAGGTCCTGAGCATTCTTGATAATAGGTCCCATACTTGTACCTTAATATGATGTTGTGTTTCCCTAGAAGTAGTTTTAAGTGGATTTGTAATTTTATTTTGTATTACTATGCTAAGCCTTGCTATGCACTCTATTATTTAGATGTTTCTAATTATAACTAGTGATGGGCGAATTTATTTGGCAGGCATGGATTTTTTGGCGAATTTCCACACCTCACCGCCAGCAAATGTTTTCACGAAACTGCTACAAAAATTCACCTTGAAAAAATTTGCTGTGACAAAAAAAATTGTCGCGCGCATAAAAATTATTTGGACGGCCATTGACTTTAAAGCATTTGGACAAAATAGTCACACGTATAAAAATTGACGCTTGCGTCAAAAGCGAAGCCGGATAGATTAAACCATCACTAATTATAACTACATTGTTTTTATTTTACTCTGCACCTTGGGGGCCTAGGTGATATGTGATTTCTATACGCTGTAACGAGTGTTTAGCTGTATTGACAATAAAGCTTTCTTGTTTCTTGATTGTTTTTGATTTGGTTGGGCCCATTTTTGCACAAAAAATATCAAAAGCAACTAATATGTACCTAATATGCACAGTTGCATATGTTTTGATTTCTTGTGCGCAATTTCTCCAGCTGCAGCTCAGAGAGCGACTGCATTTACACTAGAATTATGGAAAAGGATTCTTCATTGTGGGCAAACATGGATTTTGCTTCTGAAATTGCACTTTGCACACTACACTTGAATTGCACCTCTATTTTTCATTATTTAATCATGAAAATCCATTACATTTCACTAAAGCTGTGCATGAATATTACATGCAAGCCAATTCTGATTCAACTAGTCCCTTTTCATTTTTTATTAAAAATACCTTGAAAAATGGGACCCAATCTCTTTGCTCTATAATTATAACATACATGCACTTGGTGAAGGTCTCATTTGCATTATGGCCAAATGACATTGGGAAGTAGGATTTAAGGCTTTTTTTTTTTTTTGCAAATTGCAAAAAAAAATGTGTTTTAGCTGTTTTGAAGGTGAAAATTTCAAAATGATCAACAAACGAAAATATTAACACCTAGGGGCAAATTTACTTATGGTCGAATATCGAGGGTTAAGTAACCCTCGATATTCGACTGTCGAAGTTAAATCCTTTGACTTCGAATATCGAAGTTAAAGGATTTACCGCAATTGATTGAACGATTAAATCCTTCGAATCGTTCGATTCTAAGGATTTTAATCCATCGATGGAACGATTTTTCTTCATCCCAAAATTGCAAAGATTGCAAAGCCTATAGGGACCTTCCCCATAGGCTAACATTGACTTCGGTAGGTTTTAGGTGGCGAACTAGGGGGTCGAAGTTTTTTTTTAAAGAGACAGTACTTCGACTATCGAATGGTCGAATAGTCGAACGATTTTTAGTTCCAAACGATCGATTCAAAGTCAAAGTCGTAGTCGCAGGTCGAAGTAGCCCATTCGATGGTCGAAGTAGCCAAAAAAAAACATTCGAAATTCGAAGTTTTTTTTATTCTATTCCTTCACTCGAGCTAACTAAATGGGCCCCTAAACTAGAGACCCTGTTTCTTAAGAAAAGTAGTGGTTCCCAGCAGCCCTACAAGGTGAAAAGAAAAAGAATTTACCTACAAGTGCCATGTGCAAATTCAATTTTGGATGCAATCACTATATTTTTTTTACCCAAAATCATTTTTTAAACATAATCGCAGCATAGTCGAGGAGGCAAGGGGCCTAATGCAATTGTGGCTAGTGCATTAAGATGAGAAAAGTTGCATGTGCCCTTTGATTTTGCCCTAAATTGCACACAATTGCATTAAATGTTGAAATAATATCTGTCCCAATTCTTCAGCTGCAAGGGTTTCCCTGTGGGAGCCCTCAGCTACCACCTTTGAGGGTGCTGGTAACTCCAGGGTTCCCTTGGGTCCATAGGTCCATAGGCACACTACTACACAAATTTCAGAAAGAACAAATATGCACTTAGTACAACTATGCTGAAGTACATTCAGCAGTTTCAGAAATAAATACATGGCAAATGAATGGCATTTTTTTGGGCCACAACTGCGGGCATTTTGCATGACCTCAGCTGCACTTGTGGGTCACAAATGGCCCCTATGGTGTTAACTTAAAGGGGGTTATTTATCAAAACTCAAATGGAAAAAATTTGATTCTGCGTGTTCAAGTTGCGAAACCCAAAAACTCGAATTAATCAAGTTTTCCACGGGAAAAAACTTAAATCGCTCAAATTTATTGAGTTTTTGGGCACGACCCTCCGAAAAAGACTCAAACATCATGAAGGCTATTAATATCTTCAAATGGTATACGGGACCCTGCCACTGACTTCTACATGACCTCGACAGGTTTTACATGGTGTATTTTCAGATTCAAGCTGTTTTGAGGGTCGCTAACTATCGAAAAATTCTCATTTTTTTTAACCTAAAAATGTCAATGCAAAAATCAACTAGAAAACTCGAATTTTCGTGGAAAACACAACTTGAACCTTAATAAATGTAGTAATTATTATAAACTTTTATATTAAATAACTGGTATGGGACCTGTTATCCAGAATGCATGGGACCTGTTTTTTTATTTCAGATAAGGCATCTTTCCATAATTTGGATCTCCATACCGTAATTCTACTAAAAAATCAGTTAAACATTACTTAACTCAAAAGTTTTGCTTTGCCTCGATTAGAATTAATTATACCTTTGTTTGAAATACAAGGTACTGTTCCTTTAATGCAGAGAAAAAGGAAATCATTTTTAAAAATAATTTAATTCAAATGGAGTCTATGGGAGATGGCCTTTCCGTAATTTGGAGCTTTCTGGATAACGTTTCCATATAACAGATCCAAGAATCAGTTCTATGAACTGCCATGGTGAATGCTTGCCTGACACAAATAGCAGGCAGGTTGCTGTCTATTCAGTTACTTTCTTAAAAAGTAAATTTTGAACAAATTCAGTACCGGAATGTAACAATAAAACAGGGCACACTTTTTAGCATCCACTGTACTTGACAAAAGAGCTGACGTTTGCTGAATCAGGAACATACATGGGGGAACATCCATCTTGCTACCAGCTTCCAGGAGGACTTAATTAATGCCAGCGATATCGGCGTCATCCTTTTAGAGAATAAATTTTAATTGTGGCCCACATTAGACTACTTAATAAAAGCAGCCACAAAGCAATTGATCATCGCACATAGCGAGAGGGAAACGCTTGCACTTATGTTAAGTAAAGTTAATGTTTGTTTATCAAGCTTTTCTAAAGGTGTTTAGCCAGTTGTATCGATTAGCAATAGACCGTGCAATGGTTAGAGAAAAAGAAGCAACTTACTGCAACTATGGGGATTCATTTTCAAATATTCTCCTTCAGTAATGTCTCTGATGCGTCCTTAAATAATTATTCGGGATTTTGCTTAAACGCACAGTCTTTGCCAAACATTTACTAAATGGCAAATCAATGCGGAATGAAAGCCACAGCACATCCTGAAATACGGATACTCAGATTCACAATAAGACGGATTTCAATTGGGATCGTGTCCTAGATATGAAAGCTAAGAAGCTTTTTATAATTTTCATCTGCATTTTAGGTTCTTAATTATTTTCTAAAGGCAGGGCTAATTTACTATGTTGTGTTGTACCCTATTGCAAATTAGAAAATGAAAGCCAATATTTAATGGGTTCACCACGGGTAACTGGACTTGGCCATTAGCGACAGAATCTAATTTTCATTAAAATGATTCTTCATGAACCTTATGTTTCAATGGACACTAAGGGGGTTATATATCAAAGGTATTTTTTTTTTTTACCTCGAATGACCTTGAAACTCGAATGGTATCTTATTTAAGAAAAAACTCGAACATCTAAAATTCGAACGAATCATCAAATTTATTCTCTGTAATAATAAAACAGTAGCTTATACTTGATCAAAACTAAGATATAATTAATCCTTATTGGAGGCAAAACAATCCTATTGGGTTTATTTAATGTTTAAATGATTTTTTTAGTAGACAAAGTAAATGAAAAACCCTAGGTTCTAAACATTCTGGATAACAGGTCCCATAACTGTACCTACTGTACGTGTCAGTTTGTCAGGAGCTGTATTAAAGGGGCATTACACCCCGTTGTTAAACATGAGTGCAATGAAAAGGGCTTGTGCTAAACATACATTTTGCCTATTCTTTGAATCACAAAAAAATCTATGGGGCAAATTTACTTACGATCAGCGGTTCGAAGTTACGCTAGCGATAGCAAATTTGCATATGGCATGCAGTTAAAGTACAGTGGACATATATGCAGCAGCAAACACATTACACTACACAAGGCTTAATAAATGTATTCTAATGCCCTACATATGTGCCCACTGTATAGTTTAGTTGCCATATGTTATCAAATGTAGGGGGGAAGGAGGGTACCCTAAAAAATTTTTTTGATCTTTTTCAGCCTATCACCCTTAAAAAAGTAAAAGACGCCATCGTTTTTTGGGACTTAGAAAAAATTTCAACTTTTTTTAAAGCTTTTATCTACTCTATTGCACTTCGTCTGGTCTGAGGTGGCGAAGTATAGAGCGCAACTTCGCCTGGCATAAGGGTGCGAAGTAGCGTTAGAGTAGGTGCACTTCATTAGCGAATTTACGCCAGCACCCGTTAGTAAATCTGCGAAATAGCAAAATAACGTCACGCTGGCAAACTTTTGCTAGCATTAGCCACTTCGCCCTTTAGTAAATTTGCCCCTATGATTTGTGTTATTACTTGAGCTAAAACAGGAGGAGAATAAAGAATCACATGCATCAGATAACATCTTACTGAGATTCCCTTCCCTGCAGTGAGAAGTAATATGGGGCACTCGCTCAAGGAGCTGTTGAAATAATCCATTGACTGTGGACTACATGGACGTTTCCAGCACGATCTGACGCGCTGCAATAAAACGCCTGCGACAAATCACATGCGACAGAAATAAGGTAAGTGAATGCATTGTCGGATGGTGTCGCAGCATTGACATGACGGTTGGATACAGATGCAGCGTGCAGCGTCAACGCTGCGACTTCATCCGACATTTCCATTACTTACCTTATTTCCATCGTATGCGATTTGCCGCCGGCGTTTTGTTGCAGCGTGTCTGATCGCGTCGAAAACATCCATGCAGTCCTAACCTAATATCAAATCCCGTTTGCAAATGTCCAAAAGAGTCTAAGGAAGAAGACAACAGTGTCGGAAGTGCAGGAATAGCGCAGAAAGAAACTATCAATATTCTAATGTAAATATTTTTAACATATCTTTTTTAACAGTATTTTTTGCAATCTGCACCATTAACAGTCATTAGTGGTGCCCTGAGGCCAGGGGCGCTCCACCAATGAGGCGAGTTCAGACACTCGCCTCAGGTGGCAGCGCCCCCCTGGTTGCCAGGGGCGGCAAAAATGCCGCTCCTGGTAACTAAGAGCCGAATTTCCGGTTTTCAAACCGGAAATTCGGCTCTTCTAGTGCAGAGACCGCTATTGCGCTCTCTGCACTAAGCGTCGTGGATTCTCCACCAAGAATCTCAATGAATATCTGTATAACTGACTCTGAAAAGTCATTGACTTGCAAACTTACAATGAATACATTTTCTGTACAATAGAGTATCAGGTTTGTGAGACCACCTTCCTCCTTGCCTGTGGCACCATCTCTCTTCACTCAAAGGGGCAAATTCAGGAGAATTAACTCCAGTGACCACTTCACAACACTCTGCGACATTTCGCCCCGGTGCAAATTTGTTACCACTATGCTAATTCACTAAAACTAAGTTGCATCCTGGGCGCTGAACGCTGGCAACTTTTTGTTAACGATAATTCTTCAATGCAAGCATTTCATAGGAAGATTCGCAAGCTTTTGTTTGTGCCTATCATAAATTCGCTAGTAGTCTTACACTTAGGGGCAGATGTATCAAGGATCGAATATCGAGGGTTAATTAACCCTCGATATTCGACTGCCGAATTAAAATCCTTCGACTTCGAATATCGAAGTCGAAGGATTTTGCACAATTCGTTTGATCGAACTATAGAAGGAATAATCGTTCGATCAATTTTAATCGTTCGATCGGATTTTAATCCATCGATCGAAGGATTATCCTTCGATCATAAAATGCTTATCATTGGCCTCGGTAGGTTTTAGGTGGCGAACTAGGGGGTCAAAGAAATTTTAAAGAGACAGTACTTCGACTATCGAATAGTCGAACGATTTTTAGTTCGAAACGTTCGATTCGAAGTCAAAGGTCGAAGTAGCCAATTCAATGGTCGCAGTAGCCAAAAAAAACCATTCGAAATTCAAACTATTTTTCCTCTATTCCTTCACTCAAACTTAGTGAATGGGCCCCTTAGGTCGATTTGAATAGGGGAGGTGTATAAAAGTTGTATACACGCCTTTTTTAGAGATGTTGGTGGAAATGCTTGAAGGGAGAAAATTTATTACAAATGTCCAAGGGAGAAAAATAAAGACATAAAAGCTCCTCTAATGCACCAAACATGAGCTCACCCTTAAACAATTGAGGCATGCCCTCAAATGTGCTAAAAAAAAAGTTCACACAAAAATCTTTAATAGTTTGGACTTTTGAAGGCAATCCCAGCGTTTTTTACACTTTTTATGACTTTCCGGTGTACAGGATATGATGTCACTGACATAAGATTGAGGAAGATGTAGCTTCGTTTCAGCAGTTCGCCTGGTCTAAGGTGGCAAAGGAAACTCTGGCAAAAGAGGTAATGTTCAGAACAATCCACACTTTAGCGAAATTACAGAGGAATGACCATTCAACAAAGCGAATAGTCGCCTGTGAGTGCCAACGAATGTGAGCGATGGTCTCTTTCACTAGCGAATTGTCGACTGTGCCTGTTAGTTAGTCCTTGTGGATTGGATTTCTGGAGAGTTTTCGCTAGCGACGGCCACTTCGCCGTTTAGTGACTCTTTCAATGATGGAAGTATGCAGCCTTTCCCTTTGTTTCATTGTGGACGTAGGTATGCAGCTCTGTGGTGCTTTTGGTTCTGAACTTCTGATCTAAAACATAGGTAAGTTGAACTAGTCTCGCAAGGTACATTGAAGTTGCCCTTTAATTAGGGCTTTATTGGGTCCCTACATTCCTGCCCCCCCCTCCACAGGTGTCCCAACAAAAGTCTCATATCAACAGAAGATTCGGGGCCTGTTGAAAATTTCTGAGTCTGACAGATCTCCATGCCCTTACTGCAGGCAAATAATGCTATTAAACAGAGACCATACGTGATGCTTTTTCATGAGAACCCTCAGAAGGGGACATACTATATCTCTACTCCAAAGTATCTGTGTTTAGTTGAATCTGAAACAGAAATTAAGGCATAAAGCACTGAGCTGTTCACATCTTTGATCATTTCCATCACTGAAATAATATGACAGCCAGAATAGATGAGTTTAGAGAAAAAAAGTTTCAAAATAACATTATTGGAGAGACAGCAGTTTGCCTGTCCATTTCCCATATTTCCTTCCAATAAGGTTATGTGATATTGCTCAGCTGAACTGGAAGCCGTAATTCAGTTTCCGAATCACAAAAATGGTCAACAGATTCCAAAGCCCAGGCTGAAATGTTGAATTTATAAAGGTATGAGAAGCAAGAATATTTTCTTTTATTTCATGAAAAAAAAAGAGTTCTGATATAGCAGTAGCTTCCTAGAGAAGTGCAAGGGGGAACAGTGCATTGCAAACCTTCATTAAACTGCGATGTGTAATGACATTCAGCATAGGTGTTAGCCAGTATTTACAAGTCTTTTGTGCATTTTCTCTTACTTTATATTACAAATGTTGCACTAAATAAACAGTGATACACTACAGGTCGCACAGGTATAGTATCCGTTATCTGGAAACCCGCTATACAGAAAGCTCCAAATTACTGGAAGGCCATATGCCATGGGCTCCATTATATAGTGAATAAAGTACCCCCTCTTGTAAAATATAAGGATATTATTAGTTACCGAGGAGTTTCATGACCATATAAAAGCACGAGGCCGAAGGCCGAGTGTTTTTATACAGGTCATGGAACTCCGAGGTAACTTCTAATATCCTCATATTTTACAACTGGGGGTACTTTATTTATTATAATACACAAATTTTAGTGAGTCATGTGACAGAAATGACATCACTACTCACCGTTTATAAGGATATAATTTACAGGATATTCATGGCTTTTGTGTATTATAATGAAATAATTCACATTTTTTAAAATGATTTCCATTTACTCTGTAATAATAAAACAGTACCTTGTACTTGATCCTAACTTAGATATAATGAATCCTTATTGGGTTTGTTTAATGTTTAAATGATTTTTTAGTTGACTTAAAGTATGGAGATCCTATTTGCAGAAAGATAACAGGTCTCGTGCTTGTACTGTGTGTTCTGCTGATTTATTTCTGATTTTTTTAAAGTCTGGTGCACCTATCGTTGAAGCTATGGAAACCCTGGAATTATGGGTGGTGGTAGCACCAGGGTTCTTTTGTGTTAAAAGGTACACTTGTTTATGATTTCCATATCTCAGAGCAACAATACAGAAGTGTCAGGTTATCAATATGCACAGACTTTTGTCCATCTGAGCTCAAACACACTTGAACTGGCATTTAATTGGTTTAAACTGAGCCCTAAAGTGAAGTCTTTCTAGGGTAATGTAAAATCAGGATCTATGCTGATGAAGGGCCCTTTGAACCCTCTCTGCACCATGTAGCACTGAGTGGAACTCCAATCATCTAGACCAGTGATCCCCAACCAGTGGCTCGTGAACAACATGTTGCTCACCAACCCTTCGGATGTTGCTCCCAGTGGCAACAAAGCAGGAGCTTATTTTTGAATTCTTGTCTTGGCCAGTCCACCTATGGGCTACCAAATAGCCAATCACAGTCCATATTTTGCACTTTTTGCATGCTTTTGCTCTCCAACTTTTTTATTACATTTGAATGTGGCTCAGGGGTAAAACACGGAAAAATAAATCTTGTGCTAATGTTGCTTACAAAGACAGTTTATAACTCAGCAATGAGCATTTCATCCAAAGACATGTGATCCTAGACAGGTTGTCCAGATATGTATAACCATGGGTAGCCCAGACAATGTATATGCACTTTGACCTTCGCATGTTGTTTGTTGAATATCTGACATTCATATGAAATGTTAGGACTATATTAAAATAATGATGCTATATTGTACAGCTCTTGAGCAGGCAGGTGACCAAAAAGAATCAAGTGGAGGTCCCTTTGAAGATTGTAGAATTTAATTGTATGCCCTTTTTGATTACCTTTAAATATTTGTTTAATTTGTATGTGTTAAATATAAACAGATCTAGTACTATTTGCTGATCAAAATGTCAAAAAGGTGGGAGGACCTAGAGCCTGACATCACAGAATTAGATATTGAATTACAATGGTGAGTTCTTAGTTAAATCAAATAAGCGCATAATTAGGCCATTTATTTTCACTGTTGTGGCACATCCTTTTCATTTTACAAATCATATCAGTTGATGATGGTGACCTAACCTGCGCATAATCACTGGTATAATTAGTTTTATTAACCACTGTGCTTTCCAATTAAGTTCTATCTGTCAGTGCTGAAACACATTTTAGCTATTAATAGAATAAAGAAAGAATGGTAATTCATTCTCGCTGATTTTCATATGGACATCCGCAACCAGATGGTTACAGGGCAAACATAGTCAACAGTTCCTTTAAGAGGAAATGAATTCAGAAAAAGTATTAAAGACAAATGGATGGATTAAAGGTAACAGAGGCTGTATACAAGTATTGCCACCCTTATTATATGTGTTAATGCTTTTTATAACTTGGATTAACCCATTTATCTTCTGTTTTCCTGCTGAAGTCTTTGCTTGGATGTCTGCTTACTGCCCATCCAGCATTACTCCCACAGAAACTCAAGAACGTCTGACCAGAGAATAAATTGACTGATCTACAAGCATGGTCAGTTGCTAAAGAGACTAGAGATGTTTGTCAATATTGCTTGTGAACAATTGTACAGAAATCCAAAGCCACATAATGTTCACCTACATTTTGCAAACTGATAGTATAGATCCAGACTCCAATCTATTTTCTGTTGAGACTAATATGGCTGACAATCAAAAGAGAAAACAATTTAGAATAATTTTCCAACACCTGAAGACGTGTTTTAAATGGTTCAACTGTAAAAACACAACTGTATTATTTTACCAAATTTCTGTGCAATGAGGATGAAAAAAAGGTTCATAAAAACAAAAAATAAGCAATGCCCTCAAATAGAGCCTTGTGCGATTGAAGCTGAATTCTTGTGGCTAAAGCAACTTGGACTAAGCATATAGCAGATTCTTACAGGAAATGCAAATATTGTTGTATGTTAAAGGAATATACACAGAATTCAGGCTGAAGAAGGTGATTGAGACGTGAGCTGGGGCTGCTGAGTCACTGAGTAGGCTTTGAGCCTTGGAATTTTGGGGCACTCATCGAAAAGGAGGATTAATTACAGGGTCATCATGAAGCTTCATTCACCTCTTAATTGAAAGAGTTGGATCACAGCAGATGCAGCATAAACATGGTTAATAATCAGAAGAATAATGCAAGATGAAACAGCACTATCCTTAAAGGAAAACTATACCCCCCGAAACAATGTAGGTCTCTATAGATATTGCATAAAAGAGCTCCTATGTAAAACCCTACTTTATGTAGATAAACTATTTTTATAATAATATAGTTTTTCAGTAGTATGTGCCATTGGTAATCCTAAATAAAAAATTGCCATTTAAAAAAAATAAGGGCCTCCCCCTGGGATCATAGGATTCACGGTGCACACAAACATACCAACAAACCACACTTGTTAGGTCACCTAAAACAATTAACAGACAGAGTTCTGTCTTTTGCTTCCACACTTTTTTCTGTTACAGTTAGAGTTGTAGTATTTCTGGTCTGGTGATCTCTGAGGCAGCACAAAGAACATGAAAGAACAAATGGTGGTTCAAGACAAGAGACGTAAAAGGACAATATTTAATTAAATATATATTCCAGTTTGATAAGATTCTTTAATATGCCACTTCATTTGATATTACTATCTGTTGTTTAAGTATTTATTTTGGGAGTAAAGTTTTCCTTTAAGCTTCAAACCCTACAAAGAGGTAAAAATCATTCACTGTATAACTGAACTGTCTCTACGCCACATGGGTTTGAGATTCAAACAGAAAATGGGCTATAAAACCTATTCTATATTTGGAAATAAACCTCATTGATACCCCACTATAAGTAAGTGGCTATAAGGATTAAGGTTGCTAGACTGATGGATTAAGTTGATTTATCATGGATTAAAAAGTTACCCTTGATAGGAGTTTAGGGAGGAGTAGGTGCCTATTCATCTTTGACCCTAAATGAAAGTGATTGCTCCTTTAGTTGAATGATTTTAGGGGTGATTTATTGCCTTGCAAACTATCAGCCGCGGGCATGCGTATGTGAACAGGAGGGGAGGGGACCGTCAGGTAGGTAAGTGTGCGTGCCAGACCCCTCCAAAGATTTTTTGCAGGGGGGGAGCTGCTTATCAGTCTACGAGTCAAATTTACTAAAGGTCGATGATTCGCCAGCGTTACCGTCCTCAGGGACATCGGCAATTTACTAACGGGTGCAGGCGCCAATTCCCTATCAAAAGAGATAGGCGCTAGCACTCATTTGCAACTCTATCAACAGGTGACAATTCGTTCTGGCGAATGCACATTACTCCGCAAATTTAATAAAATGAGGATTTTTACTGAACGTTACCTCTTTCGTCAGACTTGCCTTCGCCAGCTCAGATCAGACGAAGTGCACTGGAGTGCATAGATCTTCCTCAATCTTCTGTTACTTACATCATATTCTTTAGTGGAAAAAGTATCAAAATTCAAAAAACACTGGTGTATTTTCAGAATTTTTTTCAGACTGATAGCCTGCAAAAGTCCTAAAAATTTTTTTTTTGTATAACCGGTTTCCCCATACATTTTCTAACACTGGAACATTAACTATACAGTGGGCTCATGTGTAGGGCATTATAACAACTCTATTGTCTTTATTAAGGTTCCCTGGACATGTGTAATTAATAGTGGAAATGTAATGTATTTGCTGCAACATATAACATAAAAACGTCCATTCAACTTTAAATTTCCCGCAAATTAACCTGAGCGCAAGACCTCAAGCGAAGTTGCGCTAGGCAGAAATAAATGCTAGTGCATCTTCGCTTTGAATTGCTCGCATTGCCAAAATAACGATAGCGAAAAGTCGCCAGCATTCAGCGCCCACAGCGAAACTCTGTATTTTAGTGAATTATAATTGTCTGAACGACTTTTCCGCCTGGCGAAGAGTAGCAGTCGCTGGCGACTTTTCGCCAGTTAGTGAATCTGCCCCTAAGAACTGATGGGCCACTTTTACTCCATGATGATTTTTTGGTTCCTATGCTGTGGCTCTAATACCTAAATGCACTACAATGGCTTACTCTGATTTCCATTGTTACCTGGGCAGTAGCCTTTACAAGCACAAGACAGATTTTTCTTTATCATTGCTTATTGCAAATCTGGACAATTCTTACAGTATCTGTAACTTAAGTATCTGTTTTCTTAAAGGGCATGTAAAGGCAAAAAAATAAAATCCCATTTTTACCTTCTTTGATGAAGAATGTGTACCATTTTTATAAGAAACCTGACTGTATGCAGTGAAATTCTCCCTTCATTTACTGCTGTGGATAAGAATTGTCAGACGGTCCCTAACTGCTCTGCAGGGAAACAATCATACTTATGAACAGCAGGGGGAGCCCCCGCCTTACTTCCCAGCCATGCAGAACTCAAGCAGCTTTGTTTATGATGATCCCTAAGCAGCCCAGACCACACTGAGCATGTGCACAGTCTTGGTCTTGCAAAGATGTTTAACAAAGTTACAAGATGGTGACCCCCTGTAGCCAACTTTGAAAGCATAAATTATTTGTTTGATTAGGCTTATGGTGCAGTAAGTTCATGTTTATATTTAATATACAAAATACAGCATTTCTAGCCTTATTCTATTTTAGACTTTACATGCCCTTTTGTTGCATCAATTTATGGCAAAAACCCTAAAAAAAAAAGACAGGTACTGTATTAAGCTGATATGTGTAACCAAGTGAGGGAAAAGGCTTTTCATAACAAATGTATATTACAAAAGTCATATTAAACTAAAAGGCATGCAATGCCTTGGCAAATATACCATATCTAAATTGAATAAGTCCCTTAATAATTACCATATGTCTGTTTCAGGGAGCACTTTATATATTTTCACTTATCTTGTTTTAAAAACAGCTGGACGTGTTTATTCCTCATGCAAAATATTTATTAAACTGCCTATTTCGTTGGACAGGTTTAAAATGAATACGAAGATTTGACTTATTTGCACACTACTATGTAATTGACTTTGCCTTTGGAACTGCACTCCATCTGGTCAGATTCCTGCACTGGTTTGTTAATATAACATTTTAACAGGTATTTGATGAAACCTGTTTTTTTTTCTCAGAGGCTGTGAGATCTCGCTGAGGATTCACAAATATTAATTTCTTCCCCTCCTGCGGTGAGATGTGATCAAGGAGAGCTGTCCTACAGATTGTTTTATTCAACAGCTGTTGTGAAATTGGACTTTAAAATCAGAGTTTATGCCACCTAACTGAATGAAGAATCAGACCCACGCAACACAACCCGCAGCACAAAGTTTTATTCTGCTCCTACCCTAAGGATTATCTATTCTTTCAGTTATCTCAAAATGGATTTTACTGCTATTTCTTTGTTAAAAAAAGTTAAATATTTGAAAAGAAATCTACAAACAAATTTTCCTCTTAGCAACTTCCCTTTTAAAGCTTTGTGACCTTCATATATTTTTCAAATTATGTTAATTCTAATGGTCCAATAGGATCAGCGCAGCTCCCATTGACTTCTATAAGACCTCAGCAAATTTTACCTGGTGAATTTTTGTATTAGAGCTTTTCATGGTTTTTACAAAAAAAAAAAGAAATCTCAATTTTTTTTGAGTTTTACAGAAAAATAGAAAAACACATTTTTAGAGATTCATTGAAAAAATAAAAATTCAATTGTTAGTAAATAGGCCCCTTAGACGCTTTACATTTGGAAGCAGCATGTTTAATAAATTAAATAAAAAAAATAAAATAAAATGTATAAATACAAATAAAATTGCATCAGCATAAATAACCTAAAAATCTTAAAGGGGAACTGTCGTGCAGGGGAACTTTATCATACTGAAATAAGAAACTATCTTAATACAGTCACTTAAAAATTCTGTACTGTTTCTGAAATAATCAAGTTTATATTCATTATCCCTCTCTCAGCATCTGTTTCTCTTCATTCTGTCTTCATGCAGCAGTTGGGTGTCAGATATTCATTGACAGTTAGATCCAATATATCTTATAGGGGGACTCCTTTCCTAGCAGATGTACGGTATTAGAGTTTACTCAAATAACTTATTCCATTATAAACACAATCTTACAAATAACTGCCTTTTGTACAAATTCTGCATGTAGAGAGACATGATGTCTGGTGATTTAATACATCTTCTAGAAAAAAGGAATCCCCCTATAAGATATATTGGATCTAACTGTAATGAATATATATAATATGACTGCTGAATGAAGACAGAATGAAGAGAAACAGATGCTGAGAGAGGGACAGTGAAGATAAACTTGATTATTTTAGAAACAGTACAGAATTTTAAATTAATTGCATTTAGAAAGGTTCTTATTTCAGTATGCTGAAGCTTATATTAAATTAGAATTTTCGGGATAGTTCCCCTTTAAACATGGACAGTGCTGTAACTTGAATTTAATGGTCCCAATAGCAAGATATCTCCACCCTTTTTACAAATGTAACTGTTTAAGAAAACTCAAAAAATAAAATAGCTTGAATGTTCAAAATACATCTCCCTTTGACTTCTATAGAAGTTCTCCAGGTTTTTAGTTGCCACATGTATTCATTCAAATTTTAGACTTTTCTTTTGCTTGTTAAATCTCGAAAATTGGAGGCATAAAGTAGTAATTGCCTTAATGACAGTGTTGCAAGTCATTTAATTAAAATAAACCACTTGTAGTCTGTTTGACAGTGCAGGCAAAGGTGTGGGGAAAATTGTGGTCAAATTAAAATAAATGTATACTTTCTGGGCAATGTGAAAAGGGTTATTTATGGCACAAGGCTTCTACTTCCAGCTGTTACCATCTCTGTAGTCAGATATGTGGGTTGTAGTATTTGACTGTGGATGTTTACAAAAGCCCTACATACACATGATATATATATATATATATATATATATATATATATATATATATATATATATATATATATATATATATATATATAGATATAGATATATAGCAGAAATGTTTACTGTAATTAGAAAAATCAATTAAAATAACAAAAAATAAGCTCCTTGAGCACTCTGTTGGTGTTGTTATAGGAGATCTCCTTGTTAAGGAGATCCAGTGGATCTCCAGTGGAGTTATAGGTTAAGGAGATCCAGTGGAAATAGAGGCAGATACAGAAAATTACATTAGGGGGGTTATTTACTAAACTCCGAATGAAAAAATCACGATTTTTTTATAAAAATCAAGTTTTAAAAAATCACAAATTTTTCAGAATTTATTAAACCCAGAGGATGGAAAAAGTCAGAATCAGAAAATCCAGCATCTCAGACCTGTTGAGGTTGCATATAAGTCAATGGGAGAAGTCCCAATGATTTTTTGATGTGTGCTGGATTTTGTGCAATACCCCAAGGTTTTCTGAGTTTTCCAAAGAATCCAAAAAAATCGTGAAAATCGGATGAAAAATCTAAAAAAACGTGAAAATCTAATTTTTTTCATGCAAAGCAAATTTTCGGGGGAAAATTTAATAAAAAATAAGCGTAAAAAACCCGAGCGGATTTGATTGGAGTTTGTAGAAGAAAATATTGATATAAATTCGGTCTTTGATAAATAACCCCCTACAAGTCTGAGACTAAAAATTTAAATTAGGAGCAAAATCAAAATCTGGTCTAGAAACAAAACTGCAAAAAAATTGCATATAAAACACTGGAACAATGTTACATTGAAGATAATAAGAACTGGAATAATTTTCATTCACTGCCCCATTATCAACATTTGAATCAAACAGGCCTTTGGGAAGGGAGGGTTTCCTTTACTTAAGAAGACCAACCTTGGACTGGAAAATCTTTTCATTTGCTAGCAGAGTATGGACTGAAGGGTGTTGTAGGCCAGAAATAAGTGGAAGGTGTGGTACATGTATGTCATTCCTCAGGTAAACTCCTCAGGTTGGGTTTCTCAGCATCTCTGTTTTATAACTTCAGTTACATGTATTATACTGTTGGATATTGTGCTGTGAGCTACGAAAACTACTGTATGTGAGATTTAGAGACCAAGTATGCACATGGCTATAGACTAGGACCCCATCATTTATGGAGGGGAAAGGGTCAAAGAGACGTATTCAGTTCTGGGCGAGACACTACTTTGGACCAAAGGGGCCCTAAATCGATGCTATGCTTAGGGTTCCTTTTTGTCTTTATGTAGGGCTCCATTTATTAAACCTCAAATTTATCTGGTCGAGTTTTTAAAGCAGAAAAATCTAATTTTTTGAGGGGAAAACTCTAATTTTTAGAGATTTCTTATACCCCAAAGCTGCTAAAAATTCCAGTCAATAGCAGATGTCCCTGAAGTTGTTTCTTGACTTTGTGATCTGCGCTGGACAATCCGGTCTGGGTTTTCGGCTGATAATGTTTCGTTTTCATTGGGTAAAATCGACAATTTGCAGCGACAATTTGATAAAGTCGAGTTTTCCAACCATCAATGGTACAATTCAAATTGATGCTCAATTTTGTTGCAGCGTTTTTGGCTCCAACTTTTGCAAAAAGAATTATTGATAAATGAGTTCAAATCATGGATGGGAGTTTGGTCAACTTTGTTTTAATAAAAAACTGAGATAAACTCAAGTTTTATTAACTGACCCCCTAATCTTGTTTACACTTACATCTAAGGGAGCAAAGCTCAGACCCTGTGAGGGAATGAAACAATCATATATAAATATGATAGTACAATTAAGATGTATATCATATATATATATATATATATATCTTAATTGTGCTATTTTGGATTGTTTAAAATAAAGACTATCTGACAAATAAAAATGTTTAAAATTATCTTCTGTATTTCATATGCAAGAAGGACTTATACCGACGCTTAAACATAACAAAAATAAGTTCTTAAAAAAAACAAAATCCCAGTAGCTTTGTAAACTGTTGAGATGGGAAAGCAGAGAGATTTTTCAAATACTTGGTTTAACAAACATGTTTTGCAGTACACCAGGAAGATTTGACAGCTGTTTGTGAATATTTTTACTATTTTAGGAATTGAACAGGTTGAATTGTTGGGTACATAACCATTTTGCACATTGCAGTTGGCAGTGATAAATTACTTGATGTAATACCTTTGTCGTTTATATCATTCATTTGTATAACTTTTTTTGAATGATGGGATCGGCTTCGCAAAACACAGAGAAGTGGAACTGTTATGTTCCTGCTAACCTCGGTTTTTCTAAAGGGAGACTGCTCCTCTGACACCATGTACTATCAATAATATACCTAGTTTACTATGTACTGATTCTATATACATTTTGTTAAAAATATATATATTCTTTAGAAGCTCATGCAGAGGTAATGTGAATGAAGTGCCTCTGCTGAGCAATAGTCTACAACTGTTTTTATTCTATGCAAATATACTTTAAGGCCACATAATATTTGCCTTGAAAAAATGTAGTTATCAAATGAAAACAGGAATATAGGAAAAATAGGAAATAAATATATTATTGTTTGCTCCTGCTGCACTTTACACAGCTTCTCTGAAGGGGTGACTGCCTGGCCAGTACCCTAATTATCTCCTCCTATAGCCCTCTTGTATTGGTCAATAGGGTGACTATAAAAATTATGCAAATTTTGCTATAGCAAATAAAAAAAAAACCCCAATAAGGTTACAGCGATTATAACTAAGTTCATATTCCACAAAAAAAATTCTGGACGGCTCAAAAATCTTTCCTTAGTTTCTTTCAAAGAATCTGCAAATCCCACAGCCAATGGTTCCATAGAGAAAGGGTAACAAAATAGTTTAGTATTGTAATATTCAAATTCAAAACACCCATGTTTTCAATTAAATATTAAACTATCAGTGTTACAAACCTTTCTACCCATTAAAGTGCCTGGGCAACTGATTCATAATTAAAGTCACTGTGCTACTTGAACCTTCTCTTCCACTTGCATACGACATAGTTATATAGTTCATTTGGGTTAAAAAAAAAGACCATCAAATGTAACCCCTTCCATGACACCCAGGGCATATAAATACACACTTGTATATTCAGATGTAACGATGCACTCATATGTATAAAAACATATATACACTCATACTTATACTAAACAAACAGTAGACAGCTTGACACTTCTCCATGGAGTGTAAGTGCTAAAACATTTGGGGGCACATTTACCTAGGGTCGAATATCGAGGGTTAATTAATTGTTAGGAAGCCTATGGGGACCTTCCCGATAGGCTAACATTGGCCTCGGTAGGTTTTAGGTGGCGAACTAGGGGGTCGAAGAATTTTTTAAAGAGACAGTACTTCGACTATCGAATGGTCGAATAGTCGAACGATTTTTAGTTCGAATAGTTCGAAGGTCGTAGTTGAAGGTCGAAGTAGCCCATTCGATGGTCGATGGCCATATTCGACCATTCGAAATTTGAGCTATTATTCCTCTATTCCGTCACTCGAGCTAAGTAAATGGGCCCCTTTATCTTTAATTTCCCACTGAATGAAAAGGAATAAATCCAAAAGGAATAAATATAAAGTGTTTAATCTCAGCTATACTTCCAATGTTCACTTTCTACCTGCAGAATAATGAATTAATTTGGAGAAAATATTGTTCCAGGTTTCCATAGGTTGCTGACATATTCCTGTCTCTTGTTACAATTTCTCTTTTGATGCTGTTTCTGTCCTCTTTTCTCTGTTTCAATCCACTCTATTCCCTTGTACTTCCTACCTATTACTATAAGGCTAGACATGCACAGTCAGAACTGTTCAGCCTCTGTACTTATTTGTCCTGTACCTGGCACCAAGCTGTTAGGTTTATAAAATTCTAATATTTTTCCATTTGAATTCGTCACTCGAGCTTAGTACATCTGACCCGAAATGTACAAAAATTGGATCAAGACCTATTCTTTGAAGTCTGGCACTCAGACAATTCAGTGGGAATTATCAGTTAGATTTAGTCATGAGAAGTATTCTGCAGTTGCTGATAGTGGCCATGTGCTTCCTGTGTTGTAAATTAGAATGTTTACAACACAGGTGTTCAGAAACAGAACACAGATTATATGTATGTACCGGAGGCTAAGACCATGCAGCAAATTCATTAAAGGGCGGATTTTCGTCTGGGAAGGCTTCGCCAAACTTCACACCACTTCGTCAGACATTAATTCTCAGCACATACCCTAATTCATCAAAATGTGAAGTTACGTTTCGGCAGCCAACTGCTGGTTACGTTTCGCTAGCGTGAATTCGTCCCCACGAGAATTTCATTGTGAACTTACGCTAACGTTCATTTCTGCCTGTGCTACATGATTAGTAACCCTTCAACCAATCAGCAGGTAGAATTTACCGCTTAGCTGCTTGAAAGCAAACATAGATCTACTGAACGTCATTTTTGAATCTGGAAGCTTAATAGTAGCATTGTAACTTAGTAAGTTGGATTGAAAAAAGACACACGCTATCAAGGTCAACCTTTTAAAGGAGAAGGAAATTCCCTGGGCGCAAAAACCCTCCCCCCGCCCCTGTAGATCCGTACCGGATAAATGCTCCTACTGCACATGCGCCAAAAACGCCGGTCAAAGAAGAAGAAGACCGCTTGGGAGAAGATGGCGTCTGTGAACTCCGTGGACAGGACTTGCGCAGAGAGGTGAGTTAGGGGCGTTTGCCCGGGGGACAGGAAGGTCATGGTGGAGGAGGGAGGGGGGGGCAACACAGGGGAGAGGGAGGGATTTTTGCGCTCAGGGGGTTTCCTTCTCCTTTAAGGTCTAGGTGAAAATTCAAATGAAAAAAATTTGAATTCCGAGCTATTTTTTGAGTACTTTTACTAGGGAATAGTCCAAATTCTATTTGAATTTTAAAAATAAAAATAGAAAATTCAAATATAGAAATTTATCATGTACAGTCTCTTTAAAAATTTGACTTCGACCATTCGCCATCTAAAACCTGCCAAATTGCTGTTTTAGCCTATTTGGAGTCAAAAAAACTTAGATTTGAATTTGATCGAATGCCCTATTACTTTGATTCGTATGAATATGGACTATTCACCCAAAGAAAAAAACGACGTTTTTTAATGAATTTCGGTTAGACTTTTTTTATTCCAATTTCGAATTTATGGGAGTTCAAAAAAACTCCCATTAGTGTCGTGTGGCTTGGAAATGTAATGTATTTTGAATAAGAAGTTTTAATACATAGCACACTGTAAAAAAAATTATATAAAACGCCCTGTCCTTTTTGTTTATGGTCAGGATTGGGGGACCAGATTTATGAAAAAAAAAGATGTATCATTCATATATACTGTATACAGACATACAGATATGTATATGTAGTAACAGAAAAAATGAATTCCACCCCTCTAAAAAAAAGAATTGTAAGTAAGTTATGGATAAAAGTTAAGACTTCTAGTGGGAAATTCCTACAAGTCACCAAGCATTTTGCTAAGTACTAATTGATCTCAGTGGAATTATCTAGATTTATTCAAAGGTTGAGCTGACCCATCTTAATACCGTCAAACCAAATCGTATGCGGGCTAATCAGACTCACTTGCAGCTTCTAATATACAATAGCCATATCCTTTTCAGCTCTGTTCTTTGAGTTCTTTATGGACACCAGTACACTTTAAATGTGATCTAAACCCAAACAATTAATTGATGTAAACAGTGGAGAAAAGTCTGTATTTAGGGCCATATTTATTATGCTGTGTAAAAAACAGTGGGGTGATACACCACACATCACAAGGCTTCGCTGTGTAAAAAGCGGTGTAAATTTTTTACTCTTTTTGTTCTTAGAGTGACTTCTGCCGGAAGCAACGTAAAATAAGGACGGCAAATCTGGTATTCGCATTGGAGTAAAATTACACACACCTTGATAAATTTGCCGTTTATGTTATACAGTTTTTTTCACCGTTTTTTCAGTGAATTTTGTTTTGCACAGCATAATAAATATGCCCCTTACTATTTCTCTTTGTCTCATTTATAGGTTTCAAACACTGGACCTAGGCTAATCCCCATTGGGGTCCCAAATCAGTGCCTGGAGGAAAACTCAGCCAAAAGGGTGGTTAGGGTGAGATTTGGGGAGAATGTCTAATAAATGTGATAGATAATTCTGGAAGATTAAACTGAATGACTCAGGGTACTTTAAACAAAAAAAAATTTAGGGATGGTATTGGAGAATCTGAATAAAGCTGGTTTGTGAATTACATACATTGTGCCTATTTTAGAACTTGGCAGGCTATTCTCTGGACTTTGCATCCTTCTATTTAATCATTTATATTTGAATCATTCCATGATTTTGGATTCCCAACATGCTTTGATTCTGGAAGCTCAATATCTGTTGAACCAAAGCTAAAAACCAAATGATGCCTAAGGGGCATATTTATCAAGGGTCGAATTTCAAATTCAAAAAAATGAATTTCGAATTCAAAAAGACCAACGAAATTAAGTCGAAGTTTTTTGTTTGGTCGAATATGTCCATTTTCGAACGAATAGGTCCGTATTCGGCCAAATTTGAATTGTACGAATCGAAGGAATAGTGCAATCGAACGAATTCGATTCAAAGTTTTTCCTAGAAAAAACCTTAGTCCACCAGTTGACTCCACAAAGGTTCTGGGAGGACCCCATAGGCTAAAACAGCAATTCGGCAGGTTTTAGATGGCAAATGGTGGAAGTTGAATTTTTAAAGAGACAGTACATGATACATTTAGAATTTTTGAATTTTTTTCAAAGTCGAATCAAATTTCGACTATTCCCTAGTCGAAGTACACAAAAAATAGATTGAAATTCAAATTTTTTGCATTCGAAAATTCACCTCGACCTTTGATAAATCTGCCCCTAAATGTACGGTTCATGTTTTTTATTCAAAAATATGGCATATTTCTGTAGAAGCCTTAATTGTCAAAATAATTTTTGCATTTACTTGCATCAGAGGGGGGGGGCACATTTAAATTAACTTTTATCATTGTATAGAGAGAATTATTCAGACACATTTTAGGGCTCATTTACGAGCACAAGTGCAGTGTGCAAAGTACAATTTTGGACACAGTTGGCCATGTTTTTTCCCCACAATGTAGTGTTTTCTTGGTAATGCAGAGTAATTGTGGCCAAGAGGTAGCGTGTGCCTTATGTAATTGTGGCCAAAGCATTCAAACTTTGCTACAAATCAAATTCTATTGGGCTGAAAATCTTTGTGTGAATTTTCTCTTCGCCTAACTTCACCAAAATTCACCCCACTTTACCAGGTGTATTTTCACAACAAATCTCCGTATTTACTAAAAATTGCAAGTAGACTTTTTCAAGAGAAATGTGGTAAGTTAATGGCTGCGAAAATTCACCAATATGTAGTAGTGGAGAAAATTCTTTAGAGAATTTTTGCCAGAGAATTTTCACCATGGAGAAAAATAGCATGGAAAGGGCAATGTAGATTGTGATTTAAAGGACATGTAAAGTCTAAAATAGAATAAGGCTAGAAATGCTGTATTTTGTATACTAAATATAAACATGAACTTACTGCACCACAAGCCTAATCAAACAAATACATAGTAACATAGTAAGTAAGGTTGAAAAAAGACACATGTCCATCGAGTTCAACCTTTTTTTTTTTTTTTAATTGCCTATCTGCCAGTTGATCCAGAGGAAGGCAAAAAAAAACCCATCTGAAGCCTCTCCAATTTGCCTTAGAGGGGGAAAAATTCCTTCCTGACTCCAAAATGGCAATCGGACTAGTCCCTGGATCAACTTGGACTATGAGCTATTTCCCATAACCCTGTATTCCCTCACTTGCTAAAAAGATGATTTATGCTTTCAAAGTTGGCTACAGGGGGTCGCCATCTTGTAACTTTGTTAAACATCTTTGCAAGACCAAGACTGTGCACATGCTCAGTGTGGTCTGGGCTGCTTAGGGATCGTCATAAACAAAGCTGCTTGAGTTCTGCATGGCTGGGAAGTAAGGTGGGGGCTCCCCCTGCTGTTCATAAGTATGATTGTTTCCTGCTCAGCAGTTAGGGACCATCTGACAATTCCTTTCACAGCAGTAAATGAAGGGAGAATTTCACTGCATACAGTTAGGTTTCTTATAAAAACTGTACACATTTTTTAATTAGAGTATATTAGAGATAGGTTTCTTTTTCATTAAAGAAAGTAAAAATGGGACTTTATTTTTTTTGCCGTTACATGCCCTTTAAAAGTAGCTGCTCTATCTTTCTAATGGGGTTCACCAGCCTGAACCTGGTGAAGTACACTTTGGCAAAAAGGGTACCATTTGCATTTTTATAAATTACCAGCTTTTCTCTAGAGAATATATGCTGGAGAACCTCTGCTAGAGAATTGTTGCTGGCAAAACGGTGCAAAATTTCTCTAGCACTGAGCTTTTTCGCTAGAGAATTGTCCTCTTCGCTGTTTAGGAAATTGGCTAATTCGCTGGGAAATGTGCCCTTTAGTAAATATGCCTTTTAAGATGCAAGTTCCATGTGCCCAGTGACACAGGCCGCTGTGGGAGGGTGGTGGCAACTCCAGGGTTCCCCTGTGTTAAAGGGGTTGTTCACCTTTGAGTGATGTATGATGTAGAGAGTGATATTCTGAGACAATTTGCAATTGGTTTTCATTTTTTATTATTTAAGGTTTTTGAGTAATTTAGCAGCTCTCCAGTTTGCAGTTTCAGCCATGTGGTTGCTAGAGTACAAATTGCCTTAGCAATCATGCATTTGAATAAGAGACTGGAATATGAATAGGAGAGGGCCTGAATAGAAGGATCAGTAATAAAAAGTAACAACAACAATACATTTGTAGCCTTACAGAACATCTTTTAGAAGGGAGCCACCCCTTTAATAGGAGCAGTGTGCATGATCTGAAGGAGGAGATTGGATAGAACAAGTGGAGCAACTACACTGTATGTGAAAATGCAAGGAGCAGCATTAAATGCAAGTACAGGTATAGGATCCCTTATCTGGAAACCTGTTATCCAGAAAGTTCCGAATTACAGAAAGGCTGCCTCCCATAGCCTCCATTATAATAAATTAATCCAAATTTGTTAAAATGATTTCCTTTTTCTCTGTAATAATAAAACAGTACCTTATACTTGATCCAAACTAAGATATAATTAATTCTAATTGGAAGCAAAACCAGCCTATTGAGTGTATTTAATGTTTACATGATTTTCTAGTAGACTTAAGGTATGAAGATCCAAATTACAGAAATTACAGAAAGATCCATTACCGGGCATTCTGGATAACAGGTCCCATACCTTTACCTCTAAATAATAGTGTACATGCACATGAATGACTGTGCCAAACTTTGCATGTTTACAACTGTGCTCTCCAGTTTATTTGTCATCTTCTTTCATTATTTTTCTTGTACAGGTATAGGATACATTATATGGAAACCCGTTATCCAGAAAGCTCCTTATTATGGGAAGGTCTGCTTCCATAGACTCCATTATAAGCAAATAATTAAAAAATTTTAAAAATGATTTTCTCTGTAATAATAAAACAGTACCTTGATCCCAAATAAGATATAATTAATCCTTATTGGAGGCAAAATTGGGTTTAATTAATGTATCAATGATTTTTCAGTAGACTGAAGGTATGGAGATCCAAATTACAGAAAGATCCGTTATCCCGAAAACCCTAGGTCCCAAACATCCGAAATAGGTCCCATACCTGTAGAATTATTTGTTTATTCGTTTTACTTACTTTTTTGTCATAAACTTTCTGTTGTTCAAAAGCTTCAAAGAATAAAAATATAGACCAACTGCAAATGGTATTACCACTTTTTAGTGGTATTAAGGGCTGTCCAACAGGAGGTCCTGCCACCTGTCTGCCTATTAATTCCATAGAAATCTGCATTTTTATAAGTGTTGGTCAACGTAATACTGAAATGCGCCTTTAACCTCACCTAACCTTATAAAAAAGCGACGGTGACCAAATTATCATATAACAGGTTGAACAATTCCTAACTTTTGAACATTTCTGAAACATTGGAGTGCAGTTGTGTTGGTCACTGGTCAGCAATGCAAGTCATTTAAAACATGTCAGGAATTCAGGTCAGACCCATTTGATCAGTTGTTTCTTTTGGGTCAGTTTGGAGAACTTTATACTAAACCGTAAAATATCCTAGATGACCCTTTCTTTTTTACAAAATGTAAACTTTAATACAAAGCAAACTAAAAATGGATGTAACAAATTTGTGGAGCCTTCTAAAGAGAGTCTTCTGTTTAATATAGATTTTTTGAGGGCATCATCTGTTCCTGTTTCTCTTTAATTACGTCAACTCCCTTCATTTTCTATCTTTTATATATCTTATTGCAGAGAGGGTGCTTTGTTTTTTAGTGAAAATTCCTTTCCCCATTTTCTATAACATTGCTTGCAGGGTCGTTTTGATCTTTTGGGTATTGGTCGATACTTCCTATTTGGAAATGTATTGTGTAAGTCTCATATTCTTTGGCATCTGCTCTTTCTAAGGCAAGAATGATGTTTAGAAAATCCATTTCTTTTATCATTTCAATGGAGGCTAGAATAGAGAAGTGCATATTTGCCATTTATTTCTCTTAAAATCACTGAAAAAACCAAATGAGAGCATAGCACTATGCACAGAACAGTTCTTATTTGGATATATTGTATGAACTTGTACTTGGGTAGGTTCCAGCCAGCTTCCTACCTGAGCCAAACTTTCCCAGCTATATAAAGTTGCAGCTTCAGTAAAAAGAAAACTTCATTTATGGGCATATTTATCAAAGGTTGAGTGATAGAGGGTTTTTTTTACCTCAAATGAACTCGAATGACCCCGAAACTCGAATGGTATCTAATTTGATAAAAAACTCAAATGTCTAAATCTCAAACTAATTTTACCGACCCAAAAACTCGAATCGAATCCGAAAGGAAGGGAAAAAAAAGCCTTGAATGTCAGGAAGGCTATTAAAGGAGAAGGAAAGGTTAAAACTAAGTAAGCCTTATCAGAAAGGTCCACCTAAGTATACCAATAAACCCTCAAAGTAGTGCTGCTCTGAGTCCTCTGTCAAAAGAAACTGCATTTTTTTCCTTCTGTTGTCTACACATGGGCTTCTCAGACTTCCTGCCTTGCCCCGGGCGTGGGCATGCTAAGTTTGTTCCTTTACCCCCCCTTCTCTGCTGTAATCTGAGCCCAGAACTATAAGTGAGCAGGGAGAGACTCAGGCAAGAAGTGATCAGGGCCAGATTTACATAGCGGGCGCCTCTAGGCCCGCTGTCGTTCGTCACCCCTGTCCTCTCCCTTTTATTTGCTCAAATTTTTATTGATTTAAAAAACGATTGTATCTCCTGCGCATCCCCAGTGTTTCTGAACCAATGTGGGTGTGGTTGGGCAGCATGCCGCCCCCTAAAATCCTGCCACCCTAGGCTGGGCCTTGGTGGCTTCTTCACAAATCTGGGCCTGGAAGTGATGTCACACTAAGCTAATACTGCAGCTGCTTTCCTAAACAAACAGAGCACTCCTAAAGCTTTTTACTCAGGTATGGTAAAACATTCTACATAATAAATATAGCATTCTAGCTTGCACTATTGCAGCTAATCTATTTGAAATAAAATGCCTCTGTAGCTTTCCTTCTCCTTTAACATCTTCAAATGGGTGACTGGACCTCTGCCATTGACTTCTACATGAACTCTGCAAGTTTTACGTGGTATAATATAAAATTTGAGTTGTTCCCAGGTTTGATGTATGATAAATCTAAAATTCAAATTTTTCCCAACTCAAATTTGTGAGTTTTGACCAAAAATCCAACTCAAAAATTTGAATTTACCATTCAAACCTTCATAAATCTCCCCATAAAAGTCATTCACCTTCTAAACCTACATGTCCAAGAGTAGAATGATAGGACACTATGGACCAGATTCAATTCAGTGAGAAAAAGTTATCTTATGGTTTACTGTATCATTTGAAAACTCATGGATAAGATTCAATTCAAGGAGAAAAAACTTAGCTCCAGTTTTGTCCTATAGACTTCAATAGAGTTTTCATGTGAGTGAGATACATTTTCTGAATTAAATTGCCTCTCAGATTGGATTTTGAGCTTGAGTTTTCACGTGGTAAACCTTTTCCTCAATGAATTGAATGAATCTGGCCCTATAATAGATATCCAGCAATCTATTGGTGAGGATGACTTCAGTGTAACATTTTTATATTTATCCAGTCATCTAAATATCAGTACTATCTGCTTTTTGCAGTGTAATATCCATAGCATAGACCATTGTTTAATAGATCAGCAGGTTGCAACTTAGCTAGAGCCTTTGACCAGGCCATACGTGACTTGAGCTTCAGGTCCTGCAATAGGTTACAAATAACCTAATGAAAACCAGAGTATAAAGGTTTTGCTATCATTCGATTTTTAATTACAAGTATGGGACCTATTTTCAAGAATGGTCGGGGCATGGGATTTCCAGATAAGGGATCGTTCTGTAATTTGGATCAATATAATTTGTCAACTAAAATATAACTTTAACATAAAATAAACCCAATAGGCTTGTTTTGTCTCCAGTAAGGATTAATTAATTATATAGTCTGGATCAAGTACAAGGTACTGTTTTATTATTACAGAGAAAAATCAAATCATTTTTAAAAATCTAAATTATTTGTTTAAAATGGAGTCTATGGCAGATGGCTTTCTGAATAGCAGATTCCATACCTGTAATCTAAAACTTCCATGATTTCAAATCCTTAAAGTGGACCTGTCACCCAGACACAAAAAGCTGTATAATGAAAGTCCTTTTCAAATTAAACATGAAATCCAATTTCTATTTTATTTTTATTAAAGCATTCATAGATGTTGTAAACACATTTAAAAATATCAGCTGTCAATCAAATATTGTCTGCCCCTCCTCTATGCCTTTAGCATAGAGGCGGGACAGGCAATTACTTTCACTTTCCATTCAGCACTTCCTAGATGTCACTGCTCTCCCCACATTCACCAATTCTCTTCACCGTTTAATTGTGTAGTCAGGGCATGGGGATGGACATCGGATCCCCCATTCTGGTGCACAAACAAGACTCTGAGATGGCTTGCCTTAAAGGGCATGTAAAGGCAAAAAAATAAAATCCCATTTTTACTTTCTTTAATGAAAAATAAACTTTAATTAAAAAAATGTGTACAGTTTTGATAAGAAACCTGACTGTATGCAGTGAAATTCTCCCTTCATTTACTGCTGAGCAGGGAAACAAGCAGGAGCAGGGCAGGAGCCCCCGCCTTACTTCCCAGCCATGCAGAATTCAAGCAGCTTTGTTTATCACGATCCATAAGCAGCCCAGACCACACTGAGCATGTGCACAGTCTTGGTCTTGCAAAGATGTTTAACAAAGTTACAAGATGTTGACCCCCTGTAGCCAACTTTGAAAGCATAAATCATTTGTTTGATTAGGCTTGTGGTGCAGTAAGTTCATGTTTATATTTAGTATACAAGTACAGCATTTCTAGCCGTATTCTATTTTATAATTTACATGCCCTTTAATAACAGTGTCCACAAAATGGCTCCTGCCTGCTTGTTATAATTATGAGTTCCCAGACTGAAGGAAACAAGATTCAAATTATTTATACAGTGTAATTAAAGTTCATTTTGCTTGACTAAATAGGATTTTGAATAATTTTTTTGGGTGACAGGTCCCTTTTAAAAAGTTCAATTTTCATTGTAGCATGAGCTTCACCCCTAAGCTTGTTAGTTTTAGAAATTACATAACTGGGGGAAATTAGGCTGAAAAATTTCTGATACTGGGAGGCATTGAGGTGCACTTTATCTAAAGGAGTAATATTGGCATAATTAGGCACAATTCAAATCTAATAATGATGGTGACCTTTAAAGCATTTCATTTGCCTTCACTATTTGTCACACACTTCTGTTTCTTTCTTAATTAAAGGCTTTCAAGGATTTTAAATTGCTCAATAGTATATAAATAGTATAAAAATAATAGTATATAAATAATAAAACCAATTGGGTCATAAAAACACATTTCAAATTATGCAATGCCAAAAAGGCTCTGAAATGAATTCATTGCACCCCAAGTAGATGGATAGCACCAAACCCTTATAACTGCTTTTATCATGGCAACATGGTAGAAGGATGTGAATGTACAGGTATGTCACCCATTATCCAGAAATCTCCAAATTATGGGAAGACCATCTGCCATAGACTCAATTTTAACCAAATAATAAATTGTCTGTCTTGTCTCTATTCCCACATCACAAGCAAATGGGCTTATTGATAAAGGGGGACCCTGGAGCTACAATTTGGGGACTATGAAAAGATCTTGACACCCTAGTGAATGAAGCACTTCTGCGAGTGACAACAAAATGGGTGAGAGCTGTCCATTGTGGAGGACAATATTTATTATTATACATATGGTATGGCATAGTGGGTTGCCTCATGAACGTCCTTGTTAACTATTTTCACTTGTATTTGTCAATATTCTTGATGCTTTTTAGTGTTTTTATCTACTGTTTTTTACCTGGAACAGTTTCTAACCTTCCCACAATTATTTGCATAGTAATACTCCTAAATGACTTTGTTAATGATAACTGGAGGGCTGTGTCTTTAACTTTTACCTACATGTGTGCTGAATCTAGCTAGTAGGTTGGCCAGTCACTTTTTTTTAGTATATTAATAAATTGCTATTGATGCCCTGCTTTATAGCGGCTCTAGGTGAAATCAACTGGATATTTGCCTAGTGCTCCACTACTCTGGATGCTAGGAAAAAAGAAGGTAAGAAATTACGGTGCAGTGTATTATACTGAAGCATACAGAATGCAAAACTAACAAAAGTCTGTACAAAAAAATTGTAGAAAAATATCTATTGACTAGAGCTGCTCTCTTATTGGCACAAGCAGAGAATGATGGCATTGGGACTCAGCCAATCATGGGCCTCATCTGTACAAAGTAGTTAATAGACAGAAGAGCTGATCTCTCTGTACCCTTGTTCTCTGTGTTTTTCCTGTTACCTCTTCAGCACATCCAAATTCCAGATCAGCATCCAGCTGAATTAAACCCAGACTGGCAGCGTTTCACATGGGGTGTCTTTAGATAAAATGTATTGTGAAAAGTTGAAATTAACCAGTAGACAAGAGCTGAAACATGTTTCTTCCCAAGGGCGGTTTTTCAAAAGCCGAATAACAATAACACAGATGTTGTAACATAAAAGTAAATGTCTAATCAGATCATCAAACAGGGAGGTGACTTTTCCAATGCAATGACATTATTTTTGAAATCATAATCACGTTGTAGGATAACCAGATATGAGAAATAAACAAAAAAACTTTTGCACTGGCTCCCACCACCAAAAGTGGAAAGCACCTTAAGTAAAGGTTTAATGCAATACGGTTTACCAAGTTTGCTCCAGGTCTAGTAACCCATAGCAACAAGCTTTATCGGGTGACTGGTAAATGTTAACTTCTGATTGGTTGGTAGACCTGATGCAAACACTGTGACTTAGTGTACTTCATTGCCCCATAGACCAGTTTCCAGACCGTGGGGTTGGTTTAGAACAGTAACAGCAGAGCACAACCTGAAGATACCTCTGAATGTCCAGCTAGATATCGGTTATTGTAAACACAGTAAATGGCTGTTTTCCTATGTTGGCAACCTAGGAATGAGCTTCCTCTTAACAAAGGTTGATTGGCTTCAGGGTTGGACTGTGCTGGTGGGACACCAGGGGGGTTGTGGCTGGGGCAGGGGGCAATTAAGAACTTTGCATCTGGGGCAGTGGTCTGGAGGGCCCCTGTGGCAGCAGCTCTTGTGGGCCCCAGGCCCCCCAGTTTTTCTTGAACCAAAAAACACTGTTTTTCTTGAACCAAAAAATTGTGCCAACCAGTGTCATAGACTTCAGTAAGTAGGATTTAGTGACTGGCCAGGTAAGTTACATATCTAGAGCCTATAGTCCTTGGAAGATCCAAGAACTTCTTTATATGAACACTACAAGCCCTGGGGGTTCTAAAACTTCTATGATATATAGTCTATGACTAAGATGTTGTAATTTCCTACTCTGTGCCTTAACACTTAAATACCCAATTAAAGGATCCTTGTGAAGCTAAATTTGTATGCTGCAGTATTATTCACCTCTGGATAAGAATGACAGTGATATTAAAGTCATAAAAGTCAAAGGTAATGACCGCTCCAGACTCCCCCCCCGGGGCAATATACTCCTTTGTCAAGCTCCGCTGACTTCCAGGTGCTTGGCCTCCAGTGTCCCGACTGTATGCTACGGCTGCTCAATCCAAAAATGAGGTGGTACGCCGGATAAAATGAGAAATCATTTTTGCAACTAGTGGGGATCTAACATGGCCTGATGTGTTTCGGGAAAGGTTCTCTTAATGATTAAGGGAACCTTTCCCAAAACGCGTCAGGCCAAGTTAGATTTTATCCAGAGTGCTGCCTGATTTTTGAATTGAGCAGCCGTATGAACGTCATAGTCTTCTTTAATACCATTTACAATCACTATAACATTCATCAGTTAAGCAAAGACTCTCTTCACTTGGTTTAGAAAATTCTAAAAAAAACAGTTATTTATCTTTATTTTTAGCCCCCAGTGAAGATTTTATGCTGGAATGATTTTTTAATTCAGATGTGTCTATTCTGTCTAGACATATCTAATATTAAAGATATTCCCCACAGTAGATATGTGTTCAATAATGTATCCCAACACATCTTTCTTCTTTATTTTTCCGCTCCAAAGAGAAACATCAGGGTTCATGTCACATTGGCAGGGATATATGTGAGAATCACACTCTAACATAAAAAGGTCAAACAGTATCCCAGTAAATGAGAAATGTAACATGCCTTTATCAATCTGTAATTTTATTCAGGATCATCATTTCAAAGAGACCATTTTGCTGTTGATATGAATGATTTCCTTATGATATTAAAGAACGATAAGCTGCATGCTGCCCTTTAAATACTCGGTGAGAATGGTACTTCTGTAATATACTGTGCAATAATTCACTAACCACATGAGCTCTGACTGACTTATTCATGTTACATATCAAATGAGCTAATATGCAGAGTAAGGTATTGTAATCAAAGGCAAGTATAACTCCTGAGATAAATATGGATAATGGAGATTTCTGCATAATGGAGAAAGATCAGTTGGGTGTGAATAAAATGGAAGCAATTTGTAGGGATTCAATATATAGATCATATTCACTTTTGATACTACTGAATTGACTGTACCATTGTTTTTTATTTGGGTTCTTAGCCATTAGCAAAATACTGTACATACTGGGATGGGAAATAATAAGTCAAATGCCTATATTGTTGCAACTCCCACCCAAAAACTATAGTATTAAAGGATGTATGGTATCTCTTAACCTATAGAACAATTTTAGTCTACTTTTACCCCACCAATGGTACAATTAAAATTTTTATATATTTATTCTCATCTGTTGTAAGCTCAATGACATAGGGACCTGCATTCTTCTAATCTAAAGGGTACTTCTCTATATACGTACAAGTATGGGACCAGAATGCTCGGGACCTAGGGTTTTCTGGATCTTACATAGGATCAAGAACAAGACACAGTTTTATTAGTACATAAAAAAGGAATAATTTGTAAAAAAAAAAAAAGAATTAATTTGAATGGCTAATATTCGATCGAATGGTCCTGACCCAAACATTCGAATCATATTCGATTTGTATGAATCTAATTTTTCTCCCAAAAAAAAAACTTGCATATCAAGAAGGCTATAAACATCTCCAAATGGCTTAACTGACCGAAACATTGATCTTAGTGGTGGCACAATAAACTTGGGTTAACCCCCATCTGCTTGAAGATAAAGTGTGTGCGGATCCGTACTTTTCTATATTTAACTGACCTCTGCCATTGACTTGTACGTGAATTTGGCAGACTGTTTCCATGGTCGAGGAGTGATACTTCTCACATTCAAATTTACATTTGAATAAGTGGGTTTAAATTCAAATGTGTTATTTTTGACACTTGAAAATTCGAATTCAAATTTAACATTCGACCCTTGATAAATCTGCCCCTTAATGTTTAAATGATTTTTAGTATCCAAAATTATGGTTATCCAGAAAACCACAGATCCCAAGCATTTGGCTAATAGATCCTATACCCGTACTAATATGTTGTTTACTAATCTTACTGTTGTACATAGAGAAAGGACAGAAAGCTAATGGAACAGAGCTATAGGTTTCACTAGATAATTGTACCCATAGCCTTTATCATTCTTCTTTCCATATTGTTTCATTTGGGCTTCTTCATTTGCCTTTTTTTTTTTTTTACATCATCATATCACACCTACTCTCACACCACTTCTCTTTCCCTTCCTCTTTTTCTACAAATTCATTACTATCTTTTCCTTTTCTATTTTATATATTTACATATATATGAATTTTTAAATTTACAATAAAAGATAGTCTTGGAGATTGAAAACTCTGAAGAGTCACGGGCAGATTTAGCATCCATTGGTATTTTTTAACTGAGCGTCGGTAACAATGGTTCCACTTCAGTTCTGCAGAAATTCTGGCGAGTGCACTTTTCAGGAATATTATTCTTTTTGCAGAACGAGTAAGCACTTCTGAACATTCACAGCTGTCTCTTCAATATTGAAGAACCAATGTTTTATACATATTAATTAGCAACTGAAAGAATAATGCAAAAATAAAAAAAAAAAGACTCCTTACGGATTTCTGCTTTTTTAAATCTTTTGATGACTATTTCACATGAGGAATGGGGGCTGGGGAACATTTAGATTATTAACTTATGATTGCCATTTCAATTGTTTTGGCTGTGTCATCCTTCTGCTCATCTAATTTGTCTTTAATATTGTAACAAAAAAGAGTTGGATCACACACAACAACAGATAGAAAAACAGTAAATTAGCTGGGACAAAGAAAAAATGACAAAAGTAGCAAGCACCCAACTCATTATATTAACAAGTTGCCATTTTGGATAAATTTGTTTATGTCTAGAAGGAAGGACTTACTGTAAGTCCTTTATGCTCTACACACAGATGGGTAGCAAGATGGTGATGGTGGAACTGAGAATTTTTGGAAAATGCAATGTCTGGTTGCTCTCCAAAGCCATGTATGTACATGTAGGAGTCTACACAAATCCTAGGTCATTCTTTATTATACATTGTCATCCCTAATATCTAGCAGATCTACATACAGTATATATAAACTAATGTGCATTAGGAGTGAACATATATTACTGGAATGGAACAATCATTCAAAGCAAGTAAGAGTACACCAGTATATTCCATTAAAATAGCCTCCATATACCATTTTCAGTATTAGCTTATAAATATTGTTTCATATTTTGTTCCCTGTCTATTATGGTAAAGCTTGATATGAAGATTAATTAGCAGATATATTTAATTAGAGGCCACAGTGCAAATATGAAGAAAGTGACAGCTAATTAATGCAAAAATAACCATTTTGTTCTAAAAATATCTATATCATCTTAACACCTAAGATGCTTTACAATGTATGAACCAGAGAACCTGTTTTCCAGAAAGCATGTTTTCCTGCAATAAGAAGTATCATGTCTTTCATATAAGGCTATGAAAAAAACATTTAAACAATAGGCCAGTTTTGCCATCAATATAAGGTGCTGCCTTGTTAATGAAAATACAAAGCAGCTACAAATTAAGAATTGTTTTAGTGAAATAGTTAAGATTGTTCTTAATAACAGTTATAAAGGAACAGTAACACCAAAAACTGAAAGTGTATCAAAGTAATTAAAATGTAAGGTACTGTTAGCATGCACTGGCAAAAGCTGTGTGTGTGCCATGAGGACAACCATTCAAGCTGGAAGAAAGGAGAAAAGGCACAGGTTACACAGCAGATAACAGATAAAACACCATTGTATTGGACAGGGCTTATCTGTTATCTGCTGTGTAACCTGTGCCTTTTCTCCTTTTTTTCCAGCTTGAATGGCTGCCCCCATGGCTACACAGCAGCTTGCTTATATAAACTATAGTAGTGTTTCTGAAGCAAACACACAGCTTTTAATTTACCTGTGCATGCTAACAGTATATCATAAATTAATTACTTTAAAACACTTTCATTTTTTGGTGTTACTCTGCATGTTAATTGAAATAAGTTAATTCTAAACTAAAATCAAAGTTAAATTACATAAAACAACTGAAAAACCTAAACAACTCATATAGTAATTGAACCAGAAATATACTGTTGGAATAGATGCTAAATACAATCCGAAATCAACTAAAGTATTGTTCTTAGAAACCGAATTGCTTCTGCCATATACAGTATCCTTCTTCATAGAAGCTCCTAAATCTGATTTGATTTTTTTCAGTGCTTGTATTTAAAGTTATTAGGGGTCAGAGTCGGTACATTGTTGGCGACTCTGATTCCAGATACCCAAAATTGCTCCCGACTCCACAGCTCTGAAAAGGAGGGACATGATAACTGATGAATCTGATGCTTATAGATCCCTCCAGCAGACATAAGGGCATCCACTGATATAAGAATAAACAGTTCCGGTGCAGACAGGGTTTTTACATTGAGAGTTATAGAATTCTCTCCCAGAAGCAGAACGCTAAGGAACTAGAGTGATGTATTGCTGCTATGTTAATTGGCTGTTAAAAAGCAACAGTTAATGATCGTACAGCTGCAACACGCTAATGATTTTATGTTTTACTTTTTGTAGCTGACCAGTTCATACAGTGAACATAATTACATATATCCAACATGCCTACAGAAATATCATTTCTATATTTGTAAATGTTTTCCATTCTTTCTACAGGTATTTCAGGAATTTGCTCCTACTGTGCTGCTGAGATTTATGGTGGGTGTACTATGTCATTTTTTTTTTCCAAGTGTTTTTTATACATACAATATATCTATATATATACAGTATATTGTGCTAGCAGTTAGCAGGAACCTGATTTGCCTCCAAGATAAGCCTGAGAATGGCAATGGCTTTGGCACATCATCATGATTTCATTATATAGCATCGTCAAGTTGCACAGTTTTTTTTTCAATCTAATTTATAACAAACAGGGAGGGGTCTTACAATGATATAAGAAACAAGCCTTACAGGATAAAAATAGGGGCCCTGTTCCCAAGAACTTACAGTGTAAAGAGTAAGGGAACAGTTGACACATACTCTTAAAAACACAACTCTGATGCAACAAGCATGATCCAAACATTGGCTGGACCGTTCTTGCCATATAAATTGTGTAATTTTATATCAGCCTAAGTGCTAAGACTTCAGTCAGAAAAACAATGACAACCATCAATGTCACTTGTCAGTGATTTAGAGTTCAGACTATACCATGTAAAACCCCATTTCATGAAGCAAATGTTTTCATACATATTATCTTTACTTGTGTCATAATAAATTCATGGGTAGGGCTTTCCTACAGACCCATCAATTTCTCTTGTTCAGTACAAATAATGTATCTATGTTCTACAGGTATGGGACCTGTTATCCAGAACGCTCAGGCTCTGGGGTTTTCTGGATAATGGATCTTTCAGTAATTTGGATATTCATACCTTAAGGGAGTTATTTATCAAAGGTAGAGTTTTTTTCAAGAAACAATTCAAGTTTTCAAAGGTATTTTTCAGTCAAAACTCAAATTTTCGGGTTAAAAAAACTTGAATTTTCAAACTGGAAATAGCACAAATCCAGAAAAAATACACCATCTAAAACTTGTTGGTCATGTACTGTAGAAGTCAATGGCAGAGGTCCCATAAACCATTTGAAGATGTTAGTAACCTTCCATGTGATGTTCCAGGTTTTTTCAGAAGGTTTTGCTCGAAAACTCGATCAATTCAAGGGATTTGAGGTTTTTTTTGTTGCTGAAAACTCGATCAATTTGAGTATTCATGTTTTTCACCCTGACTACATTGATTGGAGTTTTTTATATTCATACATACATTCGCGAGACTTTTTGTCATAAAACAAGGAAGTAATTTTTTTTCCCCTGCCCATCCCTAACTTGCTTACACAAATTACGTTTCTGATTCGGTTCGGTATTCGGCCAAAATCATTTGCGTAGGATTCGGCCGAATCCAAAATAGTTGATTCAGTGCATCCCTATAATTAACCCCCTAAGGATAAATTGTATCTTAGGTTGGATCAAGTAGAAGGTACTGTTTTATTATTACAAAGAAAAGAAAAATATTTTTTACCAATTTTAATTATTTTATGAAAATGGAGTCTATGGGAGACGGCCTTTCCTTAATTTGGAGCTTTGTGGATAGCGGGATTTTCCGATAAGGTACCTTACCTGTAATTCAAAAGTGGATATGCCCCAAATCCAGGATTTGGTTTGATATTTGGACAAGATTCAGCCTTTTAGCACCAGGATTCGGCCGAATCATTATGCATGGCCGAACCAAATTCTTAAAATCAGGTGACTTTTCATCACAAAACAAGGAAGTAAAAACATTTTTAGCCAAGCTCTGCACTCATGGCTCTGTTTTTCCCCTCCCTAACCTGATTTGCATGTGCAAATTAGGATTCAGATTCAGCCAAATCTTTCACAAAGGATTCAGAGGTTCAGCCGAATCCCAAAATAGTGGATTTGGTGCATCCCTATTGAAAAGTGAATGGAAGTACTGTTCAAAAGAATGATATGGGGTAAATGTGTTGTAATATATGCATACAAGCTGAACAGACTGTAAATCGCTCAATTTAAATGTTGATGAATAAGACAAATTCACCATTTCATAAATATGCCTCAAAAAAATCCCATAGGAATAAATAGAGAGTGGGGGAAATTTAATGTGTTGAGCTCTAATTTCACATAATATATATGTGAAATATGTAATATAACAGGCAATTATGATGCTACACGTGATAAGTTGAATTGTCAGAACATATACTGGTGTAGATATCTATAACTGCTACATTTCTTGCACTATAACTCTGTAGTTAAATATGTTATTTCAAGTAGATAGACAGACAGACAGATAGATTGATAGATATAGAGCCGGAAGCATAGATACAGAGCACATATACGCTCGTAATATGAACATTATTGTTCCTGATCCCAAGAAACAGGTTGCGATTGAACTGCTCATTATTCATACTAGGTACCATACATAACATTTTGGAGGTATTTACAAAATATCCCCGTCTTCATTGTAGTAAAGGTTATAAAAATATATATCACTTGGAAAACACAGAAGAAAAATGGCTGTGTAAAATATAGCTCCAAAATGAGAATGTTCAATGACACCTTATTGGATGATAAATAGCGTAGCTTCCCTGTGTGAGTGCCTGGGCATGAGAGAGAAGTGCAGATTGAGATTAATAGCTAACAGCCCAGCATTCTTATTAATTTAGAGACCGGCTTGAGAATGACAAATGTTAAAACAATGGTTGTGCTTGAGCTTAGTGGCCTGGCATTACACTACCCAAAGAAGATGATTGCTTCTAAATCTTTTGAGCTCCAGTGCTAAAACTTATAATTCTGGAAGCCTAAAAAAGGAGATATCTTCTTTGTGTCTGGCATGCAACCCTCTGATTCAGCTGGTTAAACAGCAAATGTTCTTTAGAGAGCACTATTTGAATATTTAGAATGATTTCGGTTTTTCCAGCTGGTGATGGAATTGATGGAACATACTTTGCTTTGGCATTGCCCAGTGCATAGGGTACACCATGGCTCACACTGATTTAGCATGCCCTTCATTTTAAAGGAATAGGGTGTAATGATAATGTATTTAAAGGAGAACTAAACACAAAAAATGTATATGGTTACAAATGCCATATTTTACATGCTAAACTTATTTTACCAGCCTATAGTTTCAGCATCTCAAAAGCAGCAATGATTCAGGACTTCAAACTTGTCACAGGAGGTCACCATCTTGGAAAGTGTCTGTGACACTCACATGCTCAGTGGGCTCTGAGCAGCTGCTGAGAAGCTAAGCTTAGGGGTTGTCACAAATTCACCTGCAGAAAATGAGGTTGGTCTGTAATATTAGCTGATGCTACAGGGCTAATTGCACTGTTTTCTAAGCTGGCATGTAGTATTTATCTGTATTAAGCACTAACCAGCCTTATATTGTGACATTTTGGGGCATATTTATCAATGGTCAAAGTGAAAATTTGAATTTAAAAAATTCAAATTTCGAGCTAATTGTGGTGTACTTCGACTAGGGAATAGAAAATATTAAAATTCGAATTTCTAAATTTATCATGTACTGTCTCTGTAAAAATTCGACTTCGACTATTTGCCATCTAAAACCTGCTGAATTGCTGTTTTAGCCTATGGAGGACCTCCTAGAACCTGTTTGGATTCAATTGGTGGACTTTGGAAAAACTTCAAATCAAATTCAATCAAAAGCACTATTACTTTGATTCGGGCAATTCGAAATCGATCGAAAACTGACATATTCGAAAACGGACCTATTTGGCCGAAACAAAAGTTGATTTAATTTCGGTTGGTCTTTATGAATTCGAATTTCCACGTTTTTCAAATTAGAAATTCAACCCTTGATAAATCTGCCCCTTATATTCTCTATATACAGTATATTGTGGGTCAGTCCCTAAGCTCAGTAAGTGACAGCAGCACAGAGCATGTGCAGTGAATCAGCGGAAAGGAAGATGGGGAGCTACAGGGGCATCTTTGGAGACACACATCTTAAAGGGCTGTGGTTGCCCAAAACATAATGCACAACATTACTAGCCTAGTTGTTTAGTTAGGCTTTAGTTCTCCTTTAAATGACACAGGTTGGAGCGTTGTGGACCATCAGAGATAAAAAAGTTTTTAGAAAGTTTAGACCCAGACAAACATTGAACTATAAACCGTAAGGTTGAAACTTGCACTCCAAAATAATCTAGGTACAAAATCTAAAATATATGCATTTTATTCTTTAGCATTATAAAACTTAGTTAAAAACATTCCTATCCCATAAAAACACAATAAAGCAGCAGTTAAAGAGGGGGCCCTCCTATAAACTGTGAATAAGTACTAGGCAAGCATTATGCTATTTTGGGATTCAGCCAAACCCCGAATCTTTTGTGAAAGATTTGGCTGGATAATGAACGGAATCCGAACAAGAGAGTTACAAAGAGTTAAAGAGAACTGCAGGCACAGTGCTGTGAATAGTAAAAAACTAAAAAAAAAACAAGTAACGTTCAGCCTTAAATATAATCAAAGTCTAGCGACAAACATTAGCATGTGCTGTTAGTGTGCAAACAATACTTGCTTGATCCTAGATGCAGATCTCCAATGACCTCAGTAGGCAGCATACATTTAGGGGCAAATTTACTTATGGTCGAATATCGAGGGTTAATTAACCCTCGATATTCGACTGTCAAAGTTAAATCCTTCGACTTCGAATATCGAAGTCAAAGGATTTAGCGCTATTCGTTCGATTGAATGATTAAATCCTTCGAATCGTTTGATTTGAAAGATTTTAATCCATCGATCCAACGATTTTTGTTTGACCAAAAAAAGATAGCTAAGCCTATGGGGACCTTCCCCATAGGCTAACATTGACTTCGGTAGCTTTTAGGTGGCGAACTAGGGGGTCGAAGTTTTCTTTTTAAAGAGACAATACTTCGACTATCGAATGGTCGAACGATTTTTAGGTTGAATCGTTCGATTCGAAGTCGTAGTCAAAGGTCGAAGTAGCCCATTCGATGGTCAAAGCAGCCAAAAAAAAACATTCGAAATCCAAAGTTTTTTTTCCTCTATTCCTTCACTCGAGCTAAGTAAATGGGCCCCTTAGACCTCAAATGGGTAAGCAGGATCCTAAAGGAGGGCCCTCCATTCCCAACTTCCACTGAGCTCCCTCAACTTCTGTTTCATCAGAAACTTGACTTTCTCAAGAGGTCTCTCACTTATCACCTCAGTTTTCTGCCCAGTTTTCCAATTTTGTCAAATCAATCTGCAATGTGGCTGCATCCTGCATGGAACTTATAGTTCTATTGTCATATGAGAGCAAAGCCAGTGGATCCTCAGCTGCTAACCATCTGAAAAACCGCAAAAATATCTTCATGGCCTTTATTGTTTTTTATGTTAAGGATTCCTATAAACATAGTTTTCACCCAAGAAAAACCCACATTTTGTATAAAAGTATGCATTATATTATCTTTTACAATATCCTTGTACAAGTCAAGGGAACCTATTACAGTTATGGGACCTCTAATCCAGAATGCTCGGGACCTGGGGATTACCGGATAACAGATCTAATGTAATTTGTTCTTCATACCTTAAGTCTACTAGAAAATCATGTAAACATTAAATAAACCCAATATGCTGGGTTTGCTTCCAATAAGGACTAATTATATCTTAGTTGGGATCAAGTACATTATTATTACAGAGAAATAGGAAATAATTTTTAAAAATCTGGATAATTTGGATAAAATTGGTTCTATTGGAGATGGCCTTTCTGTAATTCAGAGCTTTCTGGATAACGAGTTTCCGGATAACGTATCCCATACCTGTATAGTGATTAATTTGCTTAGACACGTGGAAACCAAGTTCAGAACCTCAGATGAAGTTTTCTAGCCTGCTCGCCCCAAAAAAAGATATCCTTTTACTTTATGTTGCTGGAATATCCTATAAATTCATTATACGCACTATAAAGCATATGTTTCCTAAAAGCATATAACCAAGTGATTTCATAACTGGGAAATATTGATATAGTATACAAAATGGAAACAGAAACTGGACAGTTTCTTAGAAAAATAATACTATAAATTTAAAAGACAAGTAACAAAAAAAAATTCAGTGCATTTATTATGATATATTGCTACTCTGCACTGGTTCAAACTGTGTGTTTGCTGCAGAAACTGCAATACAATTTATATAAATAAGCTGATGTGTAGCCTTGGGGGCGACCATTGCACTGTACTAGGTCTATAGTGCACACTTTTACTTTTTTTTTCCGATAAAACAAGGGTCATTTATTAACACACCAGCAAGTATGGCCCTCTAAAATGGACACTAATGTTGCTTTAGTTACATAGTAACTTAGCAAGTTAGGTTGAAAAAAGACACACGTCCATAAAGTTCAACCTTTTATGTCTATATATAACCTGCCTAACTGATAGTTGATCCAAGGGGCAGATTTACTGAAGAGTGAAGTGGCCGTTGCTAATGAAAATTCGCCAGAAATACCATCCACAGTAACATCGCCAATTTACTAACAGACGTAAAGGACAATTCACTAGCGAAAGAAACCATCGCTAGCGCAGTTTTGCACCCTTTCGCCAGGTTTTATTTCGCCAGGTTTTATTTCGCTCAGGCGAACAATCATTATTCCGTAAATTCACTAAAGTGCAAATTTTACAGAACATTACATCTTTCGCCAGAGTTTCCTTCACCAGCTATGACCTGGCGATCTTATAAGATGAAGCTACATCCTCCTCAATCTTATGTCAGTGACATCATATCCTGAATGCCGAAAAGTCAAATTTTTTTAAAAACGCTGGCTTTTTTTCATATTTTAAAGCAGGGTTGTCTTTATAAGTTGTAACTATAAAAAAATTTTTGATAACATGTTTTTTTACCAGGCATGCCACATTTGTTTTAGGGTGGGCTTATATCTAGGGCGTCATATATAAGACCTATATAAACCTGCCCTATTCAAATTGACTTAAGCGTAAGTGTACTGATGAAGTTTCGCTAGGCAGAAACGAATGTTAGCAAAAGTTCACTATGAAATGCTTGTGCTGACAAATTAACGCTAGCGAAACTTTGCCAGCGTTCAGCTGCAGATACGCAACTTCTCATTTTAGTGACTTAGCGTAGTGGTAGCGAATTTGCGGCTGGCGAAGTGTGTTGAAGCCTTAGCAGGCGAAAATTCTCCCGTTGGTGAATTTGCCCCCAAGATGGCAATCAGACCAGTCCCTGGATCAACTTGTACTATGAGCTATCTTTCTTTACCCTGTATTCCCTTATTTGCTAAAAAGCCGTCCAACCGGAAAGTAATTTTACACTTGGGAGTGCCAAAAGTTAGGCACCCCCAAGTGATGGTATTTACTTACCTGACACTCCGGGCCTGTGCTCCTATCAGTAGAAAACTGCACCAGAATGGGGTTCTTACAGCGAGTACCACGGATCAATCGTCTTCCTGCTGTTTCTTTCAGCCCGCAGCTGTATATGCAGTAGAGCGGAAGGCCAAACTTTAATGGAAAAGCCGGCCATTTCATTCTACTGTGCATGCGTCTGCCCCGGGAAATTTGAAGAATAAAGAAGCAGGAAGAGGATCAAATTTTCATGGAAAACACAACTAGATCCTTAATAAATATTCCCCAAAATTGCAGTGCATTGGGGGTTGTCTTAATTGAGATGGGGTTTTGGTAGATAACAAGTTTTCTAATTCCTGGCAGTGTCATTCTGTGGCTACTACAGCAAATAAAGTGCCGTCTTGCATATAAAAGGGCATTAACTCAAGGGATGAAAACATAATTTTGCCTTTTTATAGGTCCCTGGTAAGGTTTCACCTGGAATATGCAGTGCAGTTTTGGACTCCAGTCCTTAAGAGGAATATAAATGAGCTGGAGAGAGTGCAGAGACTAAGTGCAACTAAATTGGTTAGAGGGATGGAAGACTTAAATTATGAGGGTAGACTGTCAAGGTTGGCGTTGTTTTCTCTGGAAAAAAAGACTCTTGCGAAGGGACATGATTGCTTTTTATAAGTACATTAGAAGACATTATAGACAGATAGTGGGGGACCTTTTTTCTCATAAAGAGGATCACCGTACCAGAGGTCACCCTTTTAGACTAGAGGGAAAATAACTTTTATTTGAATCAATGTAGATGGCTCTTCATAGTGAGGACAGTGAGGTTGTGGAATGCATTGTCAGATGATGTGGTGATTACTGATTCTGTTAATGCCTTTAATATGAGTGGCTTGGATGATTTCTTGGAGAAGCTTTATATCCAAGGCTGTTGTAATACTAAAATCTATAGTTAGTGTATGAGTATATAGTTTATGTGAGTGTATGGAGGTGTCAGTGTATGTACTGTATGTGCGCTGGGTTTCAGTTGGAGGGGTTGAACTTGATGGACTTTGGCCTTTTTTCAACCCAACTTAACTATGTAACTTATATATAGAGAATAGTTTTGCCTTACTGTAAAATATAAGGATATTAGGTATTACAAAAGCATGAGTATTGGCCAGGCCAAGTGCTTTTGTTCAGTCCACAATGACTTGCTATATAATTTTACTACATAAAAAAACACGTAATCCCTTATACTGAATAACCCTGTTACTGTTTATTATGTCATGCTGTTGGAACTGATGGTCTCACTATTTTTACATAATCAAAAACAATTATCTCCATGAAAACTTGGAGGGATTTAATTTAATCCGATTGCCAGGGTCCAGTTAAATGTGCATAAAGAACTGATAATAAACCAACCCAAATACAAAGCACGGTCAAGAAAAACATTGTTTTTCAGTTAACAGTCAATTTTATATATAATCTTTTCTTTTTTGATTATGTTCTGGAAACATTTTATTTTAACTGTTCCACTAAGACATATAAAATATACGTTTTCATGTCACTAGATAAGAATATCACATAAAAGGTTAGTATCTATTTGCTAATTATAGCTCTATATACAGCAAGCTGGGCTATTCTTGATCTGCAATAACTTATTTTCTAGAACATATGGTAGGAGGTGGCACGACAAAAAAAGTAGACAATATGTTGCTGAAAGAATAAGCAAAAATGTTCTAAAAGCCATATGTATTACTTAGTTGTCAGCTTAGCATGTCAGCCTAAAGGATTTGAAAAGGCATCTGTCTTGATAGAAATATAGCATTGACATAAACCATGCTCTCTAGGTATCTTTGCATTACATGCTATTAAAATACTCCACTTTTAAGGGTTTAGAACAAATAAGAGTGTATCTTTATTTTCTTCCCTTATTTTTAGCTCTTCAAAAATGGGTGCAGATGGAAAAAACTGATACGGGGTGATAAATATTAGGCTTTTGTAAAGCATGTGACAAAAGAATACAGGTATGGGATCCGTTATCCGAAAACCCATTACCCAGAAAGCTCTAAATTTCAGAAAGGCCATCTCCCACAGTCTCCATTTTAATTAAATAATTCAAAATTTTAAAAATGATTTCCTTTGTCTCTGTAATTATAAAAATTTAATTTGTACAGTACATGATCCTAACTAAAATATAATTAATCATTACTGTAAGCAAATCAAATTCTATTGAGTTTATTTAATGTTTAAATAATTTTTTAGTAGACTTAGGAGGTTATTTACTAAGCTCCAAATACCGGAAATTCTGCGAAATCCGAAAAAAATCGGACTTTTAAAAAAAAAAAAAAGAAATTTTTCGGAATTTATTAAACCCCAAGGGCTAAAAAGCCTGAATATAAAACCACGGGTGAAAACTCCAAAAAATTCAGAGATTTCGGGGAAAATTCACGAAAAAATTATAAAAATCGGAGCTTTTCCCGTAAAGCAGATTTTTGGGAAAATGTAATAATAAATAAGCATTAAAATCCCGAGCGGGTTACATCGGAGTTTGTAGCAGCCGATATTGAGATAAATAACCCCTATAAAGTAAAGTGATCCAAATTACAGAAAGCTCCCTTATCTGGAAAACCCCAGGTCCTGTGCATTCTTGATAATAGATCCCACACCTGTATCACTATTCAAGTCACTGGATTCTCAATGCTAATCATATTTTTTTTTAAGTAGAACAAAACAACACATGAATTTCTACAAACAAGAGTTTCTTAATTTCAATCAAGCACAAAGTACTGTTTTATTATTACAAAGAAAAAAGTAATAATTTTTAAAATTTAAATTATTTGGATAAAAGGAAAGCTATGGGAGATTGTCTTTCTGTAATTCAGAGCTTTCTGGATAACAGTAAGGGGTTATTTACTGAAACTCGAATTAATCTAATTTTTTAATTAAAACACCTATGTCGACCTTACTCCCATCCACGAATCAACTAATTTATCAATAGTTCTTCTTGAAAAAGTTTTTGCAAAAAACACGTGGCAACAAAATCAGGCAAAATCTCTAAAAATTTAACTCGAATTAATCAATTTTTTTAATTAAAACACCTATATCGACCTAACTCCCATCCATGAATCAACTAATTTATCAATAGTTCTTCTTGAAAAAGTTTTTGCGAAAAACACGTGGCAACAAAATCAGGCAAAATCTCTAAAAATTTAAGTTTTTTTGTCCTTCTAAAAATTTGAAAAATGTGAAAAATTTGAGGTTTAATAAATAGGCCTCTAAATGTCTCTATTTGCTGTGATACTACTTTAATTTCCATTTTTGTTTTCAGTATTTTACGTGTTAATGAATAAAACAGATGAAAATGTCAACATTAAAGTCTATGACAAATGCACACAGCAAAAAGTGTGCAAAACATTTTAGATAGACCTCTGTTGCAAGATTGGACAAAAGTTATCAAAAACCGGTCTTACCATTTGATAAGCATTATAATATGTACATTACTGTTCATAACAAAGGGAAATTGATGTACAATGTTAAAATACAGTATAAGTTTGGCTCTTTACAAAACATGAGACAGATCAGACCTGGCATATAGAAATACTGAAAATTTGGGAATTATAAAAATTTAAGTTATGTTTAATAAGAAGTTTAATAATGTTTAATAAAGTTCAGAGACCAATGAAGTTATTAAATGATAGTTCGCTGAAAACTGGTTTAATTACAATAGGAAATAGAAATATAAGGGCTATGGGACATTGTGCATTTTGATCTTGCTAGCAGTAACCAAAAGGTAGATGATTAGAATAGATCTCCTTCCTTTGGGAAAATGGAAAACAATCTAAGTAGCTTTGGGTTAACCAAAATCATCAAAATTGTTGTTTGGTTAATGTTAGTTTTTTTATTGGTTATGTCAGCATGTATGTGGCATTAACTGCTTTAGACATTCTGTGTGCGTGTGTGTGGTGGGGGTGGTGTTCAGGTTTTTTCTTGATTAACTGATAATGTGTTGAAGTTCATTAACTAGTGTATATTTTTAACCTTATTTACCAACATCATGGTTTCTAGTTCCTATAGTAACAGTAGGTGCATCTTATGGTATAAAGGAGAACAATTAAGTGGAGGCAATATAAAAGAAAATTAGAACATGCATGGGTGGACTCATTTTTACTATTAAGCATGTCTGTGGGGGTTATTTACTAAACCTAATCTTAGTTTTTTTTAATGAAAACCAAGTTGACCAAACTCCCTTTCACAAATTAAAGGCATTTATCAATAATATTTTTTCAAAAAAGTGACAAAAGAGTGACAAAACATCGCGACAAAATCAATCATACAATTGATGCTCTGAAAACTCGACTATATAGAATTTTTCGTTGCTAAAATTCAACTTTTTTTGGATTATCTGACAAAAAACCCAGACTTTATCAGATTATCCAGATCAGATCACGATGTCAAGAAACAACTTCAGGGACATCTGCCATTGACTTCTATATGACCTCAACAGGTTTGAGGTGGATTATTTTTAGATTCTGATTTTTAGCAGCTTTGGGTTATGATAAATCTGAGGGGTTTTTTTTCCACAAAGAATTTGAGTTTTTCCCTTAAAAACCTCAACCAGATAAATCTGGGGTTTAATAAACGGGCCCCTGTGTGTTTCCCGAATTGGGTGACTCCAGTTTAGCTTCATCCTAATGGTTGGACAGTTTAATGAATGCACACAGAAATCAAGGGCATAGTTAAGTGATCAATGAAGTGATCAACCTCCAGCAGGGATGCTACAAAAAGGAAAGAACAAACATTACATATATATATATAAAAAATGTGGTATTTTAGTGTGTGTTTGGACCTTGAGAAAGGTTCCAACAGGGGCCAAATGTCATGTGGACTATATGCATTTACTCTATGTTGCTGTTCTTTTTGTGAAGTCTATATACCTGTTTACCATGTACCTGGATGAATTTTTGAAGCAGTGTCCCTCCCAATAAACACATATAAATTATTGTGATGAGTAAGAAAAATGTATTAAAGTCCCATGGTCTAAAAACTCAGAATCAGAAACCCCGGCATCGAAAAGCTCTCGAGGTCTTGTATAAGTCAATGGGGAAGGTCCCAGTGTCTGCGCTGATGTCTATACCGATATCTGATGAGTTTGTTTCTGGGTAAAAAACTCAGAAAAATCGCCGTTTTTGCGCAAAACTCCAAACAATTCTGAGTTTTCGGGGGAAAGCTCTGAAGTTTGCCCGACCCTATTTTTTCTGACCTTAATAAGGTCCATTCAGGCAATCGCAGTTGTTTGGATTTCTAACTTAGAAATACTGAGATAAATTCGGACCTTGATAAATAACCCCATAGTTTCTTCACATTTTTATCATAAGCTGAGCACTTACAATTTACCCCATAGTTTAGAGTATATGTAGCAGCAAATAAACAGTATGATATTAGAATCATTTTTTTAATGGTGGTTTTCTCTCTGAAAGTTAAAAGCTACAGAATCGGTAATTTTCTGTACAAAAAAGTTCACTCTATAGTAAAGAGATGTCTTCTGCAGAATAACTGAGCAAACCCAATGTCAAACAGCAAGAGGGGGTACAAACCTTCCACCAAATGTAAAGTGTTTATATAAGAGGCTTCTCCACTCAGAAACTCAAAGAATGCTAGAATTGGCTATAAATCAAACATCTTTCCTTGTCTAGCGTAGGTCTTTATGATCACTAGTGGATCCCCCTCTGCTGATCCATTTAAACCCACCAACTGCTGATAAACTGTAGGAACATTTTACTATGTATCTCCTTTAACTTTAGTTGGACCTTAATGGAGATGGAAAGTAATTTTATACTTCAGGGTGCCAAAAGTTAGGCACCCCCAAGTGTATTTACTTACCTGATACTCCGGGCTGGTGCTCCAATCAGCAGAAAACTGCACCTCTTCCTGCTTCTTCTTTCTTCTTGCGACTGCACATTTGCAGTAGAGAAAAAGCCAATCTTTAACGAAAAACTAACTTTTGGCACCCCCCAAGTTAAAAGACCTTTCCATCTCCTTTCATTACTAATCTTCAATTTGTTAGGAAAAACTGCATAGTAAAAAAAGAATAATTTTAAATGCATAACAACTGACTTGTTTTGAACGCTACATTGCACTTATTATATCAAGCACTCATCAACCTTCTCTGGCATGCATTTTTACTTTGAAAATACTTTTTATTAAACAGCAGAATGGAGGTCATTGACTAGGACACAGCCAGTTAGCCTAACTTTTCAATATCTCTGACATGTCTACAGGGTAGTTTTGCTTATTAGCAATGTCATCCCCATATTTTATGGCAGATGCAAAGATCAAAGAACAGATTTTGGTCCACCAAGTAAACATATGTCACAGATTAAGTATTTTGTGATTTATTATTTTAGTCCCTTAGCTCTCACTTCCAGAGCTGCCTATGGTGCCGCTGTCTAAAATTTTATAAGGCGTAGACAATGTGAAAGAAAGTGTTTTAATTTATTGCATTAACTGTTGTTTGTAGAACCAAAAGCTCTATAACTCTCATAGCCTAGGTATACCGTCTGTAGCTTGTTGTAAACAGATTTAAGTTGCTTTTTGGCAGAATTTCAAGACTATTTTTATCTAATCTCCTAAGGGGCTGCTTTCATGAAATGATGTGAAGCTTCGGCACTTTTTTTTTATTATTTTAAACAAATACAGAAATATGGCATAGTGGGGAGTATGTTACAGTCTCTTAGATGATAATATAGTCACCAGCAAAGTGAGCTCAGTTTTACCTAAGACTTCAATCGTTTTTATTATATTGGTCCCTGTGTGTATATTTACATTAAACGGCATCTGTAGCCTAAAATGAGGATGAAACGTATCATATAATAAGATAAACAAACCAAATGCCACAAGAATAACCACTATCACAATAAAGAGTTTCATTCCACCTTGTTTCATTGTAGCTAATTGCAGTGCTTCCGTTCAAGCATAATGATTTTAAATAGGTAGAATATTTACAAACAGCAAAGATTTATCTGAATGTATGTATAGTCGTTCTTTCTACTCTAGAAGAGGCAGAAATGATGGAACAGAAGCCAATTGATTGGCTGCTCATTAAGATGATGGATGATGGAGGTAAAGTACAATCCTGGGCTGCTCCTACAGCAGAACCCTGAGTCCTAATTATACCAGGCATTCTAAAACTATGAGATTTCAAAGAGCAATAGCTCCATTGTGTTCTGAACTTTTACTATAAACAATCACTGTATGCTAAAATATTTGGCTGGCTAAGGGTTGGGGTAGACGGGCAGATTCGGGGAGATTTAGTTGCCTGGTGACTAATCGCCTCTTCTGTGGGGAGACAATCTCCCCAAACTGCCTTCCGTCTGCCTTCCGCCTGCTTGAATGAAGAATCGCCTGCGCTACTGCACTCGTGGCGCTTCGATTTCCGAAGTCATCCGAAGTTTCCTCAGATGGCTTTAAACTTTTTATCATTGGCCTGGTTTACCTACAATATTATCATCCCTTCATTCAGGACAACTAAAGGCATGGAAGTGTCAAAACCCATAAACCCTTGCATGTTAAAATATTGGCACCTCTTTCCAACATCCAAAAAATGTAACCCAGTGCATGACTTGAAAGATTCATCTTGTGATTGGGCCCCCAGTCTTAATCCCTTGTCTTTTAGCTTTGCTGTTGTTGTTTTTATTTAATTAGAAATATACTTGTTAATGTCCTGTGACCCCAATTTGCATGTGGTGTCTTCATATTTTAATTACTACCTTTACACCTTATGAATTTATTGTGCTGCTGCACATCATACATTCTTTCACATGTGATTTTATATATAATTAATGTTTCTATTTGTGCCACACTTTAGCACCTTTGGATTTAGCTTGAGAAAATATGGGATTTAATTGCCTGTTTACCGCCGAGTGTATTATATACAGAAGTAACATAATTTTCACTTCATCAGTGTGACAAACATCTAAATTTATGCTTAATATTTTCACTCGAGAACAATTTGTACAACAGAACCCAAAGCACAAAACTCCGCTTGGTTCAGCACTGATGTTAGTCTGGACATTCAATCATAGTCTTTATTTTAATTTTAAAGGAGAAACTTGTTTAAGGGCATACTATTAAATTGTGCTTTCAGTAATGACTTACCATAAAGCTATGATACTAGGATTTTCCCTAATAAAATCTATCTGACATATTTGTTTATAAAGTTTGAATGTATTTGCAAAACATCCCACCAGCAGAGCTGTGTGAATGACAAATTATGAACTGCTGACACATAGGTATCTTCAATAAAGTATACGGATGAAATAGGTGAGAATTATGTTTTTGTCTTTTTGTTTGAGATGAGATATGGAGTCTAGTTTCAGGCATGGAGCATCCTGCTGGGATAGGAAATGAGAAGGACTACACAACCAACACATGCATAAGGTAATATACACGTCCCTGATTATGTTACTACTGTTGTACATGTTTGCGTGTCTGTTTGTGACTCCATATATTTATAGTTAGCTGAAATTTAGGCATAAGAATACATGATATTGTAAGCAACTTAAAAAATCAACTGTAAAATCTAGGGATCCCCAAATAAACATTAACCAGTTATTAAATATACCTTTCCTTATAGGCAAGGTGTTGAATACCTTACTACTCATCTCATGTCTACCCAATCACTTCAGCCTTTGTACAACACTATGGAAGAAGCATTGATAAAAACACAGGGATTACTCTGGCTTTGCTGCTGTCCTTCACTGAACAGATGAATAGCTTTCTTAACAGATGAACGGTGCAGAGGATAACAAAGTCAGAATAAGGTCGCTGTGTCAATGTCCACCAGACAGGTATAGCTACAGGCAAGCCAAACCAGAATGCTGCACCATAGTTATTATTACATTATATACATCAATAATGTAAGCTTTTGGGGCTGGACAGACAGAAAGAGCAGCAGGGTGCAGCAATTTTTTTTTTGGGGGGGTGTTTAGTTCTCCTTTAATAATTTTTTCTGTTACATGTAACAATGAACTATTGGTTATCATCATTACTGAAAAACCTTTCCATTGTCTAACCGGGTAAATGGCTTGTTTATAAATGAAAGCAGCTAAAATGGAAACTATATAGTGCTCTGACGATTTGGACTCAATTGACCAAAATACTTGGCACATAAATGCAAAGGAACCTGAGAGTAACATCTACCTGCCTTGAGAAAGTAGTACTTGCAGGGTTCATTATAGTATTGTATTTACACAAACCTTGGGGCAGATTTATCAAGGGTTGAATTTCCGAAGTTAAAAAAACGTTGAAATGTGACCATCGAATTGGCCAAATTCGATAGTCGAAGTTTTCTTTTTGAATTTTCTGGCCGTTTTTGGTCGAAGTAAAATAGTTCGATCGATCATAGAAATCATTCGAATCGAACGATTCGAACAATTTAATCGAAAAAAAAAAACTTCGACTTTTTAAAACGTAGCCAAATTTTGGTTCTAGGTTCTAGGAGGTCCCCATAGGCTAACATAGCAAGGCAGGTTTAAAGTGGCGAAGTCGAAGTTTTTTAAAGAGCCAGTACTTTGATTTTCGAATGGTCAAACATTCGAAGTATTTTCAATTCGAATCGAAGTCGAATTTGGCCTATTCAATGGTCGAAGTACCCAAAATATTCTTTGAAATTCAAAGTTTTTTCATTCGAAAATTCACTTTGACCCTTAGCAAAATGTGCCCCCTCATGTCTACCTATTGAAATGCACACTAATGCTGTTATGAGCGTCATACATCATAATTACTTCCAAACTAAATTCATGAAGTCAGCACTCTACCTGAAGAATAAAGAGGATGGTGCATGTCCATCATATGATTTGGACAGCACTGCACACATACGTATTAAAATACCCTTTACTAGAACTTTATTTTATGGTTTAACGAGTTAACTGAGATACAATTGGAGGAGAAAAAACTTTCCTCATACTGTCGTTCGGTTGTTCCTATAGACGTCAACAGTTTTCATGTGATAAACATAAAGGTAAGTCTTTGGACTTACTCACTCAACACTCATTGGATCTGGCCCCAATTTTGATAAAATGCAGCAACAAGCCTAAATTTGTATAGTATGCCATTAATACACTGTACATTCAGCACGAAAAATTGCATCACTAGATGCAAAGATTGGAAGCAAATTTGCGTCTGCAATAAAAAAAATTGTGCACAAGTTGCAACACATGCTGTATGGAAGGTACCCATTATGGTATTGGAATTCTCGGGAGAATTATGCATTTTTGGTGAATACATGGCATTTGTGTCCATTTAAGCACTTTACATTTGTGTATAAGTCATTGACAATTTCTCATCCCTCGCCTTTTACATTACATATAATTTTGCCTGTTTTGGCTGCCTTATATAACCCTCTTTCTCCATCCCTTCATTTAAATTTCAAAGTTGCACATTTTTCTGTGCATGGAGAATAAGATGACTGCAGGGGTCATTTACGATTGCGCAAGAGCAGTAAAGGGTGCAAGAGCATGCTGAAAGCATTTCTGCCCAGGCACTGTCTGTGTACCTCACACCCACTAAAAAAATATTACTGCATAAGATGCTGAGGTGCTGCTGGGTGGCCAGCCCATCTTTGCTGCATGACAGGAGGTAAGTGCATAGCCTCTTTAAGGATGCATGGAAAAAGGGAGCAAAGTATTGCACTTCCCTAATCACCTCCTATCAGTAGGCCACTGGCATAGTAAATGGAAAAAGCCTTATAATGTATGTTTTTTTTTACCTTACAAGATTTTATAAACCTTGTTTTTAAACAAAAAAAAAACTGCTTGTCAACGTAACTGTAAAGAAACATTTGAAGTGATCTGGTCAATAAAAAAAAAAATTTCAATCACATGAAATTCTATTGCAATGATAAATGTGATGGTTCCTTTCATTCCTTGAATAGATTAACGTTTTATTGCCAATTAAATGATTCTCAGGAGAATTGAGGCAATTAATTCCCTAACTATTATGTGTTAAGGCATCCATTTAATAGTATCAACAGCCTAATTAAACATATTTAATTTCTGTAGCCTCAGTGCTACTAATTGGTAAATGATCCCAGAACATAAATGCATTTCAAGGGATAAAAGCTGTTTATTAATAACAATGAGATCAATGAAATGAATGAGGGTCCAGTCTTGTTCGAGAGTTAATTAGTACTTCTCCATTAGAGCTCTGTTGAAAAAGCTATTTAACCCTGTTCTTTTTTAAACAATATCTGACGACTAAATCTCTTGCATAGTGTGCAGAACACAAGTCTACTATATTAATATCTCCTTTATCCTATAAGAAAGGGATGCACATGGATTTTATATATAGTTAATAGAAAGTAAGTTACTATTTTCTAAACCCAAATACATCAAAAGGTCTTTACAAGGGTTGTCTTTGACCCCTTAACTTCTGTGTAATTTTAATGTCACTCCTAAGCAATTAGATAGATTACAGAGCTACTGTACCTGATCAGGTTATTATTTTCTATTTTTCTTTTTTTATTTCTTTGCTTCAACTATATTTTTTTTATTTCCAGTACACTTCTTAGCTTACATGTTTTATAAATTCATAATAAAAATATAGGCTTTCTCTTCAGATTCACTATACAATCGCAGTAATGAATTCTTCTGTATCACCTCTCACAGCTGGATAGTACAAGCCAGACATATTTCTGACTATGCATCCTGAAATATTTTTATGATAGCTGTCGGGCGAAAAAAAGAAAACTCTCAGCCAGAAGCAACATGTAATGCAGTATATATTCCCCCCATAAACATCAAATAAGTAGGACGCTGACCTAAATATATATTTCTAGGTTTACTATCAGTTCCTAATAAAACATCATCCTAATAAAACTCCAGTTGAAGGGAGTCATTAGATTACTGGCAGCCATGCAAAGAAAATAATAGGAAAACTAAAATGCAAAAGGATGAAAGGCAAATCCTACCTAAATTCCAAGGGTCGGCTCCATGAAAACATTAGAAATCCATGATCACTTTGAAATGCTTTTGGGAAACAGTCCATGGTTTGTATTCAAATCTGGTGAAATGATTTCAGTACTTCACAGATTGTTTCATTTTGTTGTGTATCGAGTTACACAGAAGTCTAATTATAGATGAATAAAAATGTTAACATGGCTGTTGAATTTCGCTATTTCAAAATTTATATAAAAATGTTATGTAGGTGAAAATGTTTTTCATTGTGTTAATCCTTTCAGCAGCTTTTCTAACCAAAGTTAATTGAATATATTTCTTAAATAAATCAGTAAAATGTAAAAACTGGTCAGCCTGTAAACCCCAATGCCTGTTCCTTTTCTTACCTAGGCACATTAGCACCTGAGGTAGCCACCTGTCTAGTTTTAAACCTGACAGCCTAGTTACTTTAATTGTGAAAACTGGACAGAAACCGATCCAATTGCATCTAAGTGACCCAATAACCCCACCACTACATCATAATCCCCCCCCCCAAATGCCACCCACTTCTGCTTCCAGCATTATCAGCTTGCTCCCTTTGCTTGGGTTTGGTCAAGATGAATGGAAACCTTCAAAGATACAACATTACAGAAAGGAGCACCTCAAGTAAAGATGGAGGCTTTACTGAAATGTCTGATGCGCCCAGACTATTTTAATGTGGGGCTTTCTTAGAGTTTTAGGAAAGAATACGTTTTCTTATCTTATTTTAAATATTGGCTAATTTTAGACATATACACTTAGGGGCAGATTCACTAAGGGTCGAATTTCGAAGTAAAAAATACTTCGAAATTCGACCCTCGAATTGAAATCCTTCGACTTCGAATATCAAAGTCGAAGGATTTAGCGCTAATCCTTCGATCGCACGATTAAATCCTTCGAATCGAACGATTCGAAGGATTTTAATCCAACGATCGAACGAAAATCCTTCGATCAAAAAAAGGTTAGCAAGCCTATGGGGACCTTCCCCATAGGCTAACATTGACTTCGGTAGCTTTTAGCTGCCGAAGTAGGGGGTCGAAGTTTTTTTTAAAGGGCAAGTACTTCGACTATCGAATGGTCGAATAGTCGAACGATTTTTAGTTCGAATCGTTCGATTTCGTTCGATTTCGATCGAATTCGAACGAATTTAACCAATTCGATGGTCGAAGTACCCAAAAAATACTTCGAAATTCGAAGTATTTTTCATTCGAATCCTTCACTCGAGCTTAGTGAATCTGCCCCATAATATGCGATAAATATAGTAAGGGGCCTATTTACTAAAATTCATATTTTTTTCCACAAATCATATTTTTTCTCAAAAAAAAATTGTGGGGTTTTGTATCTCTCTAAAACTCTAAGAATTTGAGATTTATTAAATGTAAAAACCTCTAATACAAAACTGCGCCAAGTAAAAGCTGTTGAGGTCCTATAGAAGTCAATGGGAGCTGCACTGATCCTATTGGACCATTTTTAATCAAATAGGACTTTTAGAAGTTTTCTGATTTTTTCTTGCAAATAATTGTCCAAAAAACTCTAGAGGTTTTGTATTTTTTAGCTCATTGTTCAGAATTGTTTCCCATTTGTACTTTTTACTTTCAGATCTTTTAATAAATTCCATGGCATTTGTAGTTTTAGAGGAATAGTTTTAAAAACCTCTAAAACCACTTATATTCAACCTTTAATAAATAGGTGTCTAAGACAACATTGTTTTTGTATAAACTTCCTTATTTAAAGAAATAAAAGTTTATCATCATCCAACTTTTCATTTAGCGACCTAATCGTCACATATGCACCTCTGCAATAAAGAGGCTAAGAAGAGTACAAGGTGATAACAATAAATTAGAACCGTTCAAAATCCCAAAAGAATCCAGAAGCAACTTAATAAGGTATATTTACACATTCACATGCTTTGCATAATTTGCATACATTAATTTTATATATACACTTCAGTGAACCCCTGTAATAAGTAGCAAATAATATATATTTATATAGCTAAAGAAAACTTAGTTAAGGTGAAATGTATTATTCACCTTTTATCATGTTAGATATAATTTATAGAAAGGGTGAGTGCAAAATGCGTGAATAATGACAGTTCCAAATAGTGTTATGTATCTCGATGTATCGAAAACACAGCTCCTTTCCCAAAAACTGACAAAAGATGGGGTTTCTGAGATCAATACTGCAAGAACTTGGGTGACCCTTTGTTTACCTGTTAGGTACAAATTTCGATTCACTCCTTAAACAGCCTTTAACCTGTTTAGTGCCAGTCAGTTGTCAAGTTTTCTTATTCAATTGCTTAGACAATATTTACATGGATATTGATTATAGTAAACAAATAAATATAATGTCTAAAGTTCATATAGCTATTGCCCTGATTTATGTATAACCCCCTGTTTAGGTCAGTACAGGGAGTCCTCGGGTTACATAAACCCGACTTACATACAACTCATACTTACATACAGAGGCTATTACAGCAATGTACTGTAGTGCTTGGCCTTTATTAGCATTTAGCTTTAATAAACATGTGTTGTCTACAGCAGAGCACAGAAAGGCAAAAATAAATACTATGTTAAGACAAACATTTGTCTTTAATAAAATGTATATGTTTCAACTTACATTCAAATTCAACTTAAAGTGGACCTATCACGCAGACATAAAAAGCAATATAATAAAAGTCCTTTCCAAATTATACAAAAACCCATCATTAAAACATCCATACAAATGCATTTAAAGATTTCAGCTGTCAATCATAAATTGCCTGCCCCTCCTCTATGCCTAGGCATAGAAGCGGGGTAAGCAATTACTTTCACTTTCCATTCTGCATTTCCTACATGTTGCCTCCCCCCTCCCTGTTCACAGTCTATAATTGTGTAGCAAATGCAAAGGTATGGGCATCAGGTCCCCCATACTGGTGCATAAACAAGATTTTGAGGTGTTACAATTAGGGTAGCCATCTGGTCGGTATTTTACCGGCCTGGCTGGTAAAAATGATGGCTGATCCCAATGTTATTAATAGGGGAAAAAATAAATATAAAGGAAGGCCGGTATTTTTTTCCAGAAAAGTTGGCAACCCTAGTTACACTACTTGTCTTAATAACAGTGTCCACAAAGTGGCTGCTGCCTGCTTGCGTAGTGGTGAATTACAAGGCTGACTGCAACCAATTTTTAAATATTTTATATAGTGTTATTAAAGTTTAGTTTACTTAACAAACACAATTGACACAAATTAGGAATTATTTCTTAGCGTGACAGGTCCCCTTTAAGAACAAACCTACAGACCCTATCTCATACGTATCCTGAGGATTGCCTGTATTTGTGTATAATATGTATGTCTGATAAATACACCCTTCTGTACAACAACGCATAATATTTTGGTGCTTTATAAATACATGTAAAAATAAAAACAAGGTTTTTATGTTTTAGTTTATTGTACAGGTGGAAATCCATTATCCAGAAATCTCTGAATTACAGGAAGGCCATCTCCCATAGACTCCCTTTTAATCAAATAATTCAGAATGTTCACATTTCCTTTTCTCTGTAATAATAAAACAGTACCTTGTACTTGAGCCCAGCTAATATATAATGAATCCTTATTGGAGGTAAAACAATCCTCTTTGATTTAATTTAAATGATTGTTTAGTAAACAAGTTATGGCGATCCAAATTACGGAAAGATCTCTTATCTGGAAAGTCCCCAGGTCCCATTCATTCAGGATACATGTTGTAAAAATATAGTACAGATAAAGGGACTGAGCACAGTGCAGTATTTGCATGATTTTTCATGAGAAAAATAAAGGGAAAACATTTTCTCATTGAATTCAGTCTGTCCCATTATCAGCTATACTGTATTAGTTACTATGCAAACCAAGTGTGGTGGTCATCAGATTTGTATTTATAGCTGGGCAAGTTACTGCACAGAAAGGGTGTGATCCACACTGCCATGACAGGATATGCAGCAAACTCCTATAGATGTAAAACATCAGCTAGTTTCCTGATATCATACAATTCATAAATGTAAATCAAAAAGTTGCTGCATTTAGAAAAGTACGAGCAAGGATTTTAACATTTTACATGTGCTGACGAAATGCAAACTGAATTCATAAGTAAGAAAATCTGACATTTTAGAAGTCTGCCACTGTGAACTAAAATTTCTGTTTAAACGAAAGCTGGAAAATAAATAAGGTCAAGGGAAGGAAATAACAGATGTTACAGAGAACAGATATAACACGTTGTGCGCTGTTTCATCTACCTTTGTTTTAACTAGGTATCTTTGGAAAGGATATAGGCTTCTTGTATTGAAGCAAAAATGAAATAAACCAGGATTGCTGACATGCCATAATCACGTACAACAATTCCAAAGCTCTTCATTTAAGTAGCACACCGTTTTTGTCTGCTACCCCTCAGGATTAATGGAGCTTTCCGTTCATAGTCAAAAGTCTTCAGTTTTGCAGTAGAACCTACAAACAATGACATGGTTTTGGCATAGTCTAGGGGGCAAATTTACTAAAGAGCGAAGTGGCTAACACTAGCTACTTTTTGCCAGCGTTGCCACCCGCAGGGACATTGCCAATTTACTAACAGTCGCAGGCGCCAATTCGCTAGCAAAACAGACCGTCGCTAGCAGTCATTTGCACTCTATCACCAGTCAACTTTTCAGAGAGAATGCGGAGAACATTTCCACTACATCCAATGTTTATGAAGTACATATTTTTCACACTATTTTAAAGGAAAATGAAATTACATACAGATGTATAAGAATAGGAAAACAAACCTTCTGGAGTCTCATGCCAATGTAGAAGGAGATTATATTAGTACCACTGTGAAGAAACTGCTGTAGGTACTGCCATGAGTTTGGAGCAGTGTTTCTATTGGGGCAAGATTTACAAGCTTCACAATTGAGGCTGGCTTAAAAGTTCAACATAGGTGTCTGTTTTTTAAAACTCATGCCCAACCTAAGCCTGACCCGGACACGCTTAACCACCTTCTCAATCCCATAAATTTCCCCTGATCCGCTACCCACAGTGATTGCAGCACCGACCGGAAGTGACATCACAATAACTGGAAGTGGCGATTTTTGCATTAGGAAGCTTAGGTTTTTGTCCATTGCCCCTGGAATGGCTGCCTGTAGCCCACCCCACTGCAGCTAATCAGGTACCTGTGGGCCACCCGCAAAGTGGGCACATGAAGTATAATTTGGCTGAGTCCCGATCACATTGTGGATATTCCGCGAGTACACGACTTGATGCAGGACTCTAGTTCAACACACACATTGATAAACAGTATGTCATGTATTGAACACACTTTGGCTTAAATGAGGCTAAGGTAAGTCCTACACTGTTATTTTTATAAAACTTTGGGGGTGATCCCAATATATACTTAAAGGACTCCAATGATTCCAGTCATGTTGGGGAAAAGTAATGCATCCTTTGTAGGCTTTTGGGATGTCATAAAAATGCTGAATAATTACTAGGACACTTTAAAAACCTTTAGCCCAGCCTTTATTATTTAGGGAACTTATGTCCCAACTAAAAGTTGTATTTTTCATGTTAAAAAAACATTCAGTGGACAGTGTGGCAAATGGATTTGGTGCTGGGAACTGATTGAGTGGTGTTATTGTAACGCTAGATGGGTGGAGTGGTGTACACCTCTCCACCGACCAAACAAACACTCAAGCATTATTTTTATTCCATTTTATCCCTTTTAAAAAGGAACGTGTGTATAGATGTATATTTAAGGGATGAGGTGGCCTCCTGCATTTCATGCACCTAGTCTACAGAGACTGATCATGGGTGGATTTGTTGAGGATGGCTACAGATGGACAATGACACCCAAAGAAGACTAAATAAGGATTTTGTCCTGCCCATACAGTATATCAGTGTGTAAACAGAGAAAAAGAAGCATACACATTAAGACACAGAGGCCACAGTTGGACAGGAACATCACTAGAGAACAACAAAAACAGGTACAGGAGAAGGCTAATATTAGAGGACTAGGCTACTTGCAGCAAAATCACTGATGCCTTAATAATCTCCATGTACTCACAGTAAAGATCTACATGTCCACAGCCATCTCTCTTGGGCTCTCTTGTGACAATAACTATTTGCTAAAAAAAACTTTATTGATACAATTTGCTGTTCAGTAATCCTACATTATTACATAGGATGAATGTTGTAACGATTTACACTTCATCTCCCCCTATGTCTTCTTCAAAAGCCTACAATTTACATTCTTTACTCTTTTTCTATAAACGGCAAAAGAAGGCACGCTGACCTAATAGGTTGTATTGTATTTATTTTATACGGTGTATTTACAGCATTAATAAAACACTCTGCCTTAATACTCCTCAGCTCCCGTTATCAACCACTTTAATGTATTCTTATAGCTGTGGTTGTAAATTTACTGGCAGCACAGAAACCATTTTCAACAAACTGCCAGTGTTTAAGTTATGTTCCTGGGATAACACAATTCTCTTATAGTGGTCTGGATCAAGAAATGCCACATGATTTATATATTACTTGCAAACAAGACCCAAGGGAGGGAATAATTAGAGCTATGGCTCATAGCTAAAAAGCGCACTTATTGATTTAAATAATGAAAAGACGGGGAAGATCAAAATCTAACATCTATCTCCTGCTTCCTCCTCAATCCAGAGGCTTGAGTACAGTTGGTTTCCAATTCCTCTGTTAAAATGCTCAGTATAGTAGTGTTCAAGCTTGCAAAAGTTATCTGTTTACCATTATGTATTTAATCAATTATACAGCTCAAACTAATGTCATTAATCTGTTTATTTCTGCATGTTTTTAAACATGTACTGTTAGCTCTAACAGATTTTCTATATTTATATTAAATTACATTTACAAAGCTTATCTAGTGCAAAGCTGAGTTGGAGTGAATATAATAATTGGTACTTAAGTATGTGTCAGTAGGTACATATTTAAAGTATGACTGCTGTATCTGTATAGTACCATTAATTATGCAGCTAAATACAAACTCCCTATTGCCATTCAGAATAAATACTGTAACTTTGTTTTGTTCTGCGGCACCTTAGAGTTAAAGGAGGAATCATCTCTGCTAGCAGTGACTAACACCGACTGGGCCTTCACTCACAAAAATTTTTTTACGGGTAGCCCCATTGCGCACCATCAGTTGCATGCACAACCCCCAACCTCACCTTGCCTAGTAAGCCATGACATCATGTTATGCACTGTGTGTTGTTTAGGTTTATTCCATCTTTGCGTCAGTTTGGTCTTTGGGATTAAATAAATGATTTGTGTGCTAATGTCAGGATGCTAATCTCTGGCCAATCCCTGAAACAATTTTTACTACGGAATTGTGATTTTTTAAATGAAAGCAACAAATGCAACGAATATGGCCATTTTCACATTATTCACATTTCCAGATTAGAGACTTTTACCAGTCACAAAGTCAAAGCCCTGCTCCTCTGCTGATTACATATTCGGTTACCCCAAAACGTTATGCCTCCTATCATCATCAGATACTTAATGCAAAGCATGCACTGGAACCCCATGTGTGGATAATAGTATATATAGTGAATAAAGTACCCCCTCTTGTAAAATATAAGGATATTATAAGTTACCGTCGAGTTTCATGACCATTTAAAAACACGAGGCCAAAGGCCGAGTGTTTTTATACGGGTCATGGAACTCCGAGGTAACTTCTAATATCCTCATATTTTACAACTGGGGGTACTTTATTTATTATAATACACAAATTTCAGTGAGTCATGTGACAGAAATGACATCAGAACTCACCGTTTATAACTGATGACATCAGTACTCACCGTTTATAAGGATATAATTTACAGGATATTCATGGCTTTTGTGTATTATAATAAAATATTATAGAGTGCCTAATAAATATTTTAACCCCCTTTCTGCCATTATGAATAAAAAGAAAACAATTACAAAGGAAACCTACTAGCCTAAAGCTAAAGTCACACTGCATGGTCATGGCAGATTTTGTATAGAAACATACATGTGAATTTCCTGGCCAAAATATACCCCATCTGCACAATGACACGTACTTGCCATAAAAGTAAATGTCTGGCTACATGTACTATTAAGGGCGCTAATTGCATTTTCTTCAATGACATTTTTCATTGGTTGAGAAAACCCACTACGGGTCATTTACAAGTGTATCCCTTAGTGCTTATTAAAGGGGTGGTTAACCTTTACGTTAAGTTTTAGTATGCTATAGAATGGCTCTCGTTTTTTCTTTTTTATAGTTTAAAATGATTTTCCTTCTAGATCCCATCTAAAAACAAATGCTTTGTAAGGCTACGAATTTCAAGTACTATGTTTTATTACTTGCCTTTCTGTTCAGGCCCTCTCTTTTTCATATTCCAGACTCGTATTCATATCAATGAATGTGGTGGCTAGGGTAATTTGGACCCTAGTGCTGAAATTGCAAACTGGAGAGCTGCTGAATAAAAAGCTGAATAACAAAAAACACAAATAATAAAAATTAAAACCAATTGCAAATTTTTTCAGAATATCACTCTCGACATCATACTAACCTTTAAAGCAGCACTTGCCCCATTCTGCCCCAGTGATTTTGGTTGCTAACCTATGAGCACCATGCTGCCATATATTCTCCTGGTTGACTTGGGCAAAACAAACATAGTACATTTTTTCAGATTTTAAGGTGGTATAGCTCTCAGCAGAATGTATTCTGAGCACAATAATGGTTACTTCTTGTAGGTCAGCATTTAACAGCACATCCAACCGTTGCTTTAAGATTTATAGCAGTGATCAAACTACTGTACCACTACCTCCGAAGGTCATTTACATTTTTTATGAATGGGAAATGCCAGGGTTCCTCACACTTTCAGTGGAAAAAGGTGTAGTTATGATCCAGCACTAGGATAATCATTCCTGGCAAACTTCAGATTTTTTTAATTATAAAGCAGCTCAATAAATACCACTAACACATATTAAAATAATGTTAAACATTTGTAATTGCAGTTACATATAATTATTTAACAGACTATTCTTCTTCACAGATTATTGGTAAACATGAATCAAAGTATTAGCATCATCATTTGTGTAAGCAATCTCAGCATTAATGTATCAGCTGCTCAGGCAATAGACAGTGTAGCATTATTATTATTATTATTATTATTGTGATACAGAAAGGTGCCATTAATAGTAACAGTGATATAGTGACCTCTGTATCAAGGAATTAGAAATGGCAATTAAAGATAATGTGATTATTATGGGGGTGTTTACTTTCAGTTGCAGAATACTGTACACACTCAATATCATTTTGAAATAATAAACAGAGAAACTGTTTTAAAAATGTTTTCATTAGATATTTTAGTAATTAGCAGTCCGTAGGTACAATTACTGGGCACAGTCATTAAAAAACATAATATTGAACTAATGTAAACCTTATTGAGAGAAGTCTGAAGCAGTGGGACCTAAAATCAATGACAGCCAATATGAAACACTAGGGAAGTGGAGAGCATCACTGCAAGTGGCAGCTGAGACACATTGCTGGCTGGGTACAACCAAGTCCATGATTGATACTAAGGCCTATCATGGCTGATTGTTCCACAGAGAGAATTGAGGCACGTGATTCAAATGACAAGCAGCAGTAATACGATTTTAACTGCAGTCATGTGCTCTAAGCTTTATTTACTAAAACAAGTGCAACTGCAAAGCTCAGAATTGCATCCATTAAAACACAAAGTGAATTGTGTCTGTACATGTTCTTCTATACTTGCACCTAATTAGATGTTTTGTCTTCTTTGCTTAATAAAGTATAATGTACAGGGTACATGGACACAAGGGAGCCCTGGAATTATACTTGCCTTGAGGAAGTGTTACATCCATGGTGCTCTCTGCATATTGCACCTACATATACAACTAACGTAGTAATGAGCCCCTATACACCTTTCCCTTGGCCTTATTAAGGCATTCAGGCTGAAAACCAAATAAAAAGGGGACAGGAATTGATCTTTAGACCTAACAAAACCTGTAAGAGCTGCTAGTATATTTTAAGACAAGTACATAAGAGGGTGAAAGATTGAACTAAACGAGAGAAAAAACATCTACACAGGAGGTGATAATATATTTACCCACTACTGCAAAAGTGCATTTGTTTTCCTAAATATGAGTTGTTCCCTATGGCCCTGTGCATTAAGGGGCAGATTTATCAAGGGTCGAATAGTGAATTAGAATTCAAACTTTCGAGTTTCGAAATTCACACATATGAATTTTAATCCCCCTATTCGAATGTAAAATTTATCAAACCTCGACCATGGAAACATACCTAATTCTAATATTTGCCATCTAAAACCTGCCGAGTTCATGTACAAGTAAATGGCAGTGGTCCGTTGAGCCATTTGGGGATGTTAATAGCCTACCTGACATTCGTTTTTCTTTTCGGGAGAAAAACTCGATTTAGAACTCTCATTTCACAGCAGGTTTGAGGTATGTCTTCAATGTCTTCATATCCAACACATCCAACTATATCTTTCCCTTTCTCCTTGAACATAATAAGCAACTTATTATGCAGTGCCATGCAAGGGAAATAAATAAACCCCACCAACAGTGAACATAACATAAAGGAAATATTGTTCTGCAGCTACCCTCTATCCGCTGGTTTACTTACTACAGGGCTATTTAGGTCTGTGGGACCAATCGATTAGTAACCTCCAGCTATTGGATAAATGGGAAGTTCCATGGAGACACTATTCATTTATCATATAGTAGGAAAGAGAGAGAGTTTAAAAATTTGTTTCTTAATTTTCCCATTTGGAAATTAATGAATATACTTTGCTTCCAACATTACATATATTTCTATTGTCTCAGCTTAAACACTCAAATCGTATAATTGCTGTTATCATACCTCCCAACATTTTGGAAGTAAAAAGAGGGACAAAAATTTTTTTCCCGCACGTAGCGCAGCAATTTTTTTAACCACACCCCTTTCTGTGGCCAAACCCCCTAATTACCATGTTCGTTTTACAAAATTTGCCAGGTTATGTAAGTTTGAAAATATTTCTCCTTATCTAAACTGTGTTTTTGTGTCTCAAAATTGTTACAAAAGTATCTTATTTGCACCTGTTAGCTGTTCTGGGCTCTCTGCTAAAAGCCAATTAAGTGAGAAACTTTGTTTCTTTCTCTGGCTGTTCAGTGCAGAGAAAAGAGGGACTTTCCAGTACAAATGAGGGACTGCGGGTTGAGCTGTCAAAAGAGGGACTGTCCCTCGTAAAAAGGGACAGTTGGGAGGTATGTGTTATATGCATGCAAAGGCATTTTTGAGTGATTTTTGGGGTTTTAGCAGAGACAGTTCTCAGTATTGGCAGGGTATTTTCCGGTGTTTGATAGCCGCAACAAAACAGCACCTTGTCATTGCCCTTAATGTACAATTTTTAATGGGAAATAGAAGCTACAATCATTTTGTTTTTATATTGTTTCCCTTGGGTTTAATATTGACTCTGAAGCAAATGGCTTGTGCTCACAAATCAATTATTACAACCTTTTTTTGCAGAAAAAACACTATTTTTATTTTATATTAAATAGACCACCATAAAAGCATTCTCAAGAAATATACAGATATAGTTTGAGTATAAATGAAAACCTCAATATATATAAAAACAATTCTCATATTCACCTGTGCTACTTCTTTTCCTTTAGTCTAAGGTTTATTGATCTTTTCTATGGGGAAAAAAGATGCCACACTACCTGTGTATAATGTCCGCTAATGTTGTATCTTGCAACCTGTTTAAAGGGTTTGTTCACCTTTAAATTAAGGTATGATGTAGAGAGTGATATTCTGAAACAATTTGCAATTGGTTTTCATAGTAACTATGCACTGATGTGAATAAGAGACTGGAATATGAATAGGGAGGGTCTGAATAGAAAGATAAGTAATAAAAAGTAGCAATAACAATACATTTGTAGCCTTAAAAGTAGGGATGCACTGAATCCACTATTTTGGATTCGGCCGAAGCCCTGAATCCTTCGCAAAAGATACGGCCGAATACCGTACCGAATCCTAATTTGCATATGCACATTTGCATATCAATCAAATTGCATATGCAAATTAGGGATGGGAAGGGGAAAACATTTTTTACTTCCTTGTTTTGTGACAAACAGTTATGTGATTTCCCTCCCCACCCCTAATTTGCATTTGCAAATTAGGATTTGGATTCGGTTTGGCCTGGCAGAAGGATTCGGCCGAATCAGAATCCTGCTGAAAAAAGGCAAAATCCTGGCCGAATCCCGAACTGAATCCTGGATTCGGTTCATCCCTACTTAAAAGACATTTGTTTTTAGATGGGGTCAGTGACCCCTATTTGAAAGCTGGAAAGAGTCAGAAGAAAAAGCAAATAATTAAAAAATAAATAATGAAGACCAAATGAAAAGTTGCCTCGAATTAGCCATTCTATAACATACCAAAAGTTAACTAAAAGTTGAACCTTCCTTTAAAACCAATACTCTTGTTCTAGCAAAGTAGTATCCCCCCACAAAAAAAACAGGAATGATTACAGGCCAGGGACTTTGAAAGTAGCTAAGCAATACTTAAGGGCATTATCTGTTTATTCAATAGGTACACCCAGGCCTGGATTTGTGGAAAGGCCACCTAGGCCTGGGCCTAGGGTGGCAGGATTTTAGGGGGGCGGTATACTGCCCAACCACACCCACAATGGTTCAAAAACACTGGGGATGCGCTGGAGATACAATCATTTTTTAAATTTCCTGTGCGCCAATCACCATTGCTCCAGTCCAGATGAAAATTTGCACGAATAAAGGGGAGGGGACAGGGGCGACGAATGGCAGTGGGTCTAGGGGCGCCCACTATGTAAATCCAGCACTGGCTACACCATTATCAGCTGTATTGTTCTATCATCTTATATTGATTCTACTGTGACATTGGTCAAATTCATTAATGGAGATAATGATATTAGCCAACACAATATATGATTTTAATAAATAGACAATAAAATTCCATGAGCAGTGGCTATTTAGACATGCCTCAATACTATACTGTGGTTTTATGGTCCCAGGTACTCGAATGGTATTTTAATAAATAAATATCAGAACAGGTAAAATTTAGAAGAAAATAGAGAAAGCCAAAGAACAAATGGCCAGATGTCTTTATTATCACTGGCGGTGCATCTCTACAGACAGCTGACTCCTGGCGTTGTATAGGTTCCAGCATTCAGTGATTTATTGGGTAATTCAGAATTTGCCAGTATGTCTTGTGCTAATTAAATGCATTGCACTCTATTCAGAAATGTCACAATTGATTTGTCTTCTGCAAGCGCTGACTTTATTTCAATCTTCTGAAAAAGATTTTATGAGTCCCAGATAACGTATCCCGGCACATTCATCTCCCAGGGCAGCCTGACTATGGAAGGGCAGTGTACAAAAACAATGATATCTAATATTCAATACACATTTATTTGGGGGAAAGTTTATGTATCTGTTGCATGATGTATATCTAGGGGGTTATAGATATTACAAGCTTCTCTATCATCACGTATAAAAAAGCATTAAAAACGAACAAAATTTAACTGAATATCACATTGGCAGTTCGAACAGAAGCTCTCCCCAGGGTGAAATAAATACATTTAAATAGATACTGTAAAATCTTTACTCTGCTTGTTTAGATTAAGCTGTACAGAAAACATGCTTTTTTTATTTTAAATAATAGAATTCTGTGGGTAGTTGAAATGTGTGCGTTACATCTTTGTTGTAAAACAAATTATCCCATATCAGTTGTTTTCATATCATTTGCAGAAATAAACTGTTTTATCTCACAGTTTAGTTTTAATACATAGCAGTTTTATGTGCTTTTTACATCACTTCTACATTTCCCTAGTGTTTTATGAGGAACATTAGAAAGTTTGATACAATCAAATGTGCAGACTAGACTAGTTTTTTACTTGGTTTCTGAATGATTAAAACAGCAACCCACATAATTTCTTTGTGATTTTTCTACTATTGAGGGAAATAAATGATGCTTGGCATTACTTTGATTTTGTTGGAGAAGGCGCTGTATGGTTACAATGGCCAACCATTTATTGCACTTTTGTCATTTATTTTAAATTCCATTTTTACTGTTTTGGATATGTTGTTTCTGCATCTTTTTTTCAGGTAATGGCAACTGGCTTTATAAAAGGGCTACCATGCCTGGAAGTTAACAAAATGGGCAAGCTGATTCTCCAATAAGAAGACAATCTTCCAACCTTTTGCTCTACTTTCTGGCATTTTGGGGCTATACTCACTGATAGAGACAAGAAGTAATTTCCTTGCAGCCCAGCATTGTTTGTTAATCCCCATTCCACCTGTCATTGTGTCAAAAGTCTCACGCACACACTTGGGGGGGCCTATTTACTAACATTTGGATATCTATTTTTTTTCACAAATCACATTTTCTTCTCTAAACATATTTTTTTTATTTCTCTAAAACACAAAAATTTTGAGATTTAGGGGTCCATTTACATAGTTTGAGTGAAGGAATAGAATAAAAAAAACGTTGAATTTCGAATGTTTTTTCGGCTACTTCGACCATCGAATGGGCTACTTCGACCTTTGACTACGACTTCGTCACGAACGATTCGAACTAAAAATCGTTCGACTATTCAGCCATTCGATGGTCGAAGTACTGTCTCTTTAAAAAAAACTTCGACCCCCTAGTCCGCCACCTAAAACCTACCGAAGTCAATGTTAGCTTATGGGGAAGGTCCCCATAGGCTTTCTAAGCTTTTTTGGGTAGAAAAAAATCGTTTGATCGATGGATTAAAATACCTCTAATCAAACCATTCGAAGGATTTAATCGTTCGATCAAACGATTTTTCATTTGATCGAACGAATTGCCGTAAATCCTTCGACAGTCGAATATCGAGGGTAAGTTAACCCTCGATATTCGACCATAAGTAAATTTGCCCCTTACTGTATAAAGTAGAAAAATCATTAAAAAACCCATACAAAACTATACCATGTAAAAACTGTAGAGGTTCTATACAACTCAGTGGGAGCTGTGCTTATACAATTTGCCCATTTCTAATTAATTCAAAGGTTTTCTTAATTTTTATTCAGATAGTTGAGGTTTTTTTTTTCGTTCATGCTTTTTATTTATTTGGATTTTTTAATCAGGACATGGCATTGCCGTTTTAGAGAAAAAATTGTATTTCTGCTTTCAAAAACCTAAAATTAGAATGTTGTAAATGGTCCTCTTACTTTGGAAGATAAAATTTTAGGTCCCTGACATTTTACAGTCAGATACAAGGTTGTTAGAAAACTGTGCTGTAGGCAAAAAACTCACTTGACCAGCTGTCTTGATCAGAGCAGTTCCTTATTGTAAAAAACAGCTGGACAATCAACTGATATCCCAGGCCAAGATGGGCTCATGAGGCTGCTATGCCCAAACTTGAAATCATGCTATAAAAAAAACCTAAAAGAAAACATTTAAGTAGAACATTGAGCACAATTCATTTTGCTTGTGCATGTGGGATCCTGCCCCCTTTACGTTTATATTTAGAAAAGATGAGTGCACATAAAGTTTATTGAATCAATGCCGTGGAAATGATACTCATTTTTTATATTCCATTTACTATACAACACACCCTTTAGACACCACTTCATACATTCACTTATTGTATATGGCTAGAATTACAAACAACATTACAAGGTCATCACAACAGAGGATAAATATTTTATGCATCTATCATAATATTGGCTTTGCATGGTACTTATAATTTTGCTATAAAGTATTTGCCCATTGCTTTTACATGACCTATCTGACTCTCTGTGTTCGTCTATGAGGGGGCTGCCATATTTGTGCAGCAGGAGTCAGTTAACATTAGAAATTTAACTGACAGGCTGAGATGGGACAGTCAGGTTGGCAAAACAGTCAGGTTTAGAAACTTCAAGTAACAATTACTTGCAAAAACAAACCTCTCAGTAAAAAACAATCAGCCTGACCTATAGGTAACTTTTAATGTACATTCATATTTTAAAAAGTAGTTTTTTAGTGTCAGTATCACTTAAAGGTATGAAGATCCAAATTACAGAAAGATACTTTATCTGGAAAACCAGAGGTCCCGAGCATTCTGGACAACAGGTCCAATAGCTGTATACTGTATATATAATAATATATATTATATAATATATACCAATTTTCATAGCAAAAATGCCAATGGTAAATGCAAACGACAACAAGGGGCACATTTACTAAGCTCGAGTGAAGGATTCAAAGTAAAAAAACGTCGAATTTCAAAGTATTTTTTTGGGTACTTCGACCATCGAATAGGCTACTACGACCTTCGACTACAACTATGAGTTCGATTCGACCGGTTAAAACTAAAAATCGTTCAACTATTTGACCATTCGATAGTTGAAGTACTGTCTCTTTAAAAAAAACCTCGACTACATACTTTGGCAGGTTAAACCTACCGAGGTACAATGTTAGCCTATGGGGATCTTCCCCATCAGTTTTCTAAGGTTTTTTTGATCAAAGAAAAACCCTTGCATCGATCGATTAAAATCCTTCGAATCGTTCAATTTTTAATTCCATTGATCGATCGTAGTATTTGCGGTAAATCCTTCGAAGTCAATATTCGAAGTCGAAGGATTTTACTTTGAGGGTCGAATTCGAGGGTTTAATAACCCTCAATATACGACCCTTAGTAAATGTGCCTCCAAGTGTTTGGTTTAAACCCTAGCTTTGGAACCCTGTTCTATATACAGATGTGGAAGACTTTTTTCTCTTAAAAATCTCACCTTGCCACTAATCACAGGAAGAAAACAACAAGCCCTTGCCTCTGGAATGCAATGGCTACTACGTTGAAAGATCTAGAGATACAGTATGCCATTGCCATAAAGGTTGGTGTTGCATATTTAGCAAGAGCAGTGACTCCCAACCAGTAGCTTGTGAGCAACATGCTGCTCGCCAACCCCTTGGATTTTGCTCTCAATGGCCTCAAAGCAGGTGCTTAATCAACGTACGATCGGACTTTCCCATCTCCCGACCCTCCACTAACCATTCAGATCAAAGTCTTTACCATTCCGATCAAATAAGAACAGATCACCCAATGTTCTGCCCCTGACAGCAATCATATGATACTTATGTCTTTCAACACTAGTGACAGTCTACCTCTAAAAATCGTACGATCGGCAATACACGCAGAGATATTATCGGCATGCGACAGAAATTTTCTAACCTGTCCGATCGACCAAACGACCGATCTCCGACGGACGAAAAATGTCGGGACTCTCCACACATGGTCCGAAAATCGTACGAATCCACGATTCGTACGATCAGATCTTTGCGTCTATGGCCAGCTTTACTTACTGTCTTGGTCAGAACTGAACTCAGGAACTAAGCACTGGAAGTCAGTAGTTCTAATCTAAAATTTGCCACCACATGACACAATGCACCAGTTCCCAGTCACAACTATAAAAACAAACATACAAACAAAGGATGTTGTCTGCTCAAATAAAGGCATGGTCATTCTGTACTTTGTCAATTTTTGTTAAATATAATGAAGACCAGTCCTTAGCAAAAAAAAGGTTATAGTTTTAATTTTAAGGTTTGGGGGATGCCCTGTGTTCTTCATGTTTAAAAAAAAAGCTACATTGATGAGGTTAAAATTTGTCACATGCAGCTACTGCACCATCCGATCAGTAGGCACCTGCTCCTAAAATTTGGGTTAATAAAATTTTAATGTTTGTCAATCTAACAATATTTCATAGGCAAAACACCTGCTATATATTTCTATTAGCAGATACATTTTCCTAAGGCAGTTAAGGAATAGTATTATTCTCCCTCAATTGTAATTGAAAGTGTTCACTTTTCACCTCATCTTCCCCTCTTCATAAGAGGTCAAATGATGACTGATGGACTTGTATGACAGTAAGGACAGGAGTCTGGCAGCCTGTTTCTCCTGGGACCTTAAGCAATCAGCTTTGTGAAGAGTGAAAGTCCCTCACAGGACTCTAATGAGCTCACTGAAAATTCCACGGAACTTAAATACTGGGTGATTTAACAATTAGAAGCTAAAAGGAGCTGTTCGCTCAGGATTTCTGATTTACTTTGACTGGTAATAGGCTTTCAAATTTCATTGAGAAATTATGTAGTGTATTTGGGAACATCACAAGTGTAAACAGTATTAGTATTATACGAAAAGAAGGTTTGTTTTGTATACTCTACTCAAATTGAAATTCACTTTCTAGAAAGAGAGAGGAATGATTACCTAATTATACACTTACTGAGAACTAAAAGGAGTAAAACCCCTCTCTATCTAATCAACCACCAATTATTTATAACACATTGATTGATAAGCAGCGATATCTGTATTGTTCAACTGTTCAGCATCTAATAATTGTGAATAAATTAAATAAATAGTTTGAATTAAAAAAAAAAAAATTGTGATTCGTTATTACGTGATGGTGTTGTGATTACCCAATGAAGTACTTAGTGCCGTTAATTAACAGTTCATAAATTACTTAAATTCTAAAATAATTAATTCAGTGATTAATTTAAAGTGCTAGTGTCGATTTTATTCAAAATTCATGACTTCAATAACCAGAATTAAATAAAAGTGCCTGCACAAAAAAAGGGGGTACCACAAATTGATTAAGAAAGGTTGGCTAAATTCATTACCAAAAAATTGCTGCTAGTTGATTAATGTTGGTCTAAAAAAGCCCCCAATACAATGATAAATTATAATTGGTTGGCTGATGGGTGTTTGAAAATGAATACGCTAAAAATGGTTAATTATAATTGTCCAATTCGAGACCAGCATTGAAAGATAAGAATGAAAATGATAGAAGTGGAGAAGTTCACTTTTAAATTTTTCAAATTAAATTCAGTTTCCCCCAATGGGATTAATGAAAATATACTGTATAATGCCTTTATTTAAAAGATAATTTCATATACCTATTTGTTCAAGTAAAGAAGAATGCCAATACCTGTGCTTGCAGCAAACGGGGTGATCCCAAATTTATTCAATGGTGCTTCATAACACTTAACAAACGATCAAACGTTTCGGGACCACATGGCCCTTCCTCAGTGAGTGCTGCAAGCACAGGTATTGGCATTCTTCTTTACTTGGATTTACTACTGGCGAGTGGCTAGGCCAGTGCCATATATACCTGTATCCCCTGCATTGACTTTGTATATATACCTATTTGTTGCCATCATTTTAGGAAATATATCTCCCAGTTATAATAAAAGAAGAAAAAAAATTCCCTTAACTAGCCGGAAAATTATGTCTTCACTAACTATATGACAGACTCTTCCCATAATAATATGGAGTCCCAGAAATTCTTCCTCCTTTGAAAACCATAGAGAATTAAGATAATGGCTGGATTCAAAGGCGGAGAATTACTCATTGTACCAAGCGCAGTTCGTTGCTTAGCAACGAAGATACATCCACGTCTTACTCCGGAACGTAGCGGAATGACGTCACGAATCACGCGCAAGTATCGCAAGATTTTCCAACAAGGAAGTAATAAAGGCGCAACGACAAACGAGTCATTTTTAGATTTTGCCTTGACAAAGCCAGGAGGCGTAACACGTGTTGGCACATTTTTTAAGCCTTCTTTTAATTGCTTTTGAGCATTTTGCTTGTTTTTAAACTACCACCCTGTACTTGGAATTATTCCAAGTTCATTTTAGACCGCATTGGTTTTTCTTCTCATTTCCTGTTCTGAATTCACATGGCACTGTGGGATTTGTAATTTTTTTAGGGAAGATTAGCTCTTAAAACAAAAAAGCTAGCAAGGTAGTCTCGAGACTACAGTCCCCAGTGACCTACTATCTCCCCTTGTGGGGTCCCAGAACTTAGAAAAATCATAGGCAGTTAGATCTTAGGACTTCTATCATTTTCATTCTTATCTTTCAATGCTGGTCTCGAATTGGACAATTATAATTAATAATTTTTAACTTATTCATTTTCAAACACCCATCAGCCTCAGCTAAGTGGTGTAAACCAATTATAATTTATCATTGTATTGGGAGCTTTTTTAGACCAACATTAATCAACTAGCAGCAATTTTGTGGCAATGAATTTAGCCAACGTTTCTTAATCAATTTGTGGTACCCCTTTTTTTTTACCTAATTTATTACTTTTTACTTTAATTTAATTCTGGTTATTGAAGTCATGAATTTTGAATAAAATCGGCACTAGCACTTTAAATTAATCACTGAATTAATTATTTTAGAATTTAAGTAATTTATGAACTGTTAATTAACGGCACTAAGCACTTAATTGGGTAATTACTTTCTGGTGGTTAACACCATCACGTAATAACGAATCACAAAATTTTTTTTTTTAATTCAAACTATTTATTTAATTTATTCACAATCATTGGATGCTGAACAGTTGAACAATACAGATATCGCCGCTTATCAATCAATGTGTTATAAATAATTGGTGGGTGATTAGATAGACAGGTGTTTTACTACTTTTCTTTCTCAGTAAGAATTAGTATTATACCAAAATAGATACTTCATGGTTTTACTCTAAAATTAGGGGCTTATCATTATTCCTTTTTTTCACTGAGCCATAGCAAAACTGGCTTCTATATCAGAGCAGGGAATACTCTGACAAATGTTCAGATCCATAACTATTTTTTTTGTAACAGTCAAGAAAGTCCTCATAACTCTGTTCAATTTGAAACTATTGGGAAACACATGATCTATCAAATCTGCCCCACAGACTTTTTTATGAGGCTCAGATTTAGGGGTTCACCAAACCCTCACAATTTGCCCAACTAAATATAAAAACATCACTGTCACACTAAAGGCCCACAGATCTCTCAAGTTTCTGGCATTGCACCTGCATAGGAAAGTCAAAGAAGTCACCTCCCTCCTCTGGCTGAACGGTAGTCCGGCAGTGATCAATACTTGACTACTGGAGGAAAAAAGTTGGACCCACTGCACCTGCAACATGATGGGTAATTCCACTAGTGACCAGGTTTCTCAGTATCATCTGGTATGGGTTATCATGAAAGGTTAACATGCCCTTAACATATAGGGTAATATTTATCAAAGGTCAAGTTTGTGAGGTTTTTTCTACCTTGAATAAACTCACAACTTGAATGTTTGCTTATTTATGAATAAATCTGAATGTAAAAAACTTGATTGAATGCAATCGGGGAGAAAAATTTGAATACTCTGAATGAGTTATCGGCAAAAAAAAACCTTGAATACCTCGAATTGATCAAGCAAAAACCACAGTTATAATTCTGAAAATCATGAAGGGTTAAAACATCTTCAAATGGTTCAAGGGACCTTTGCCGTGTACCCACCCTCGAAAATTTCGAATTTTTCAGGAATAACAAAACTCGACCTTTAATAAATGAACCCCATAATGTCACTACATTCACAGGATTTGTTTAAAAATTATGGTTATTTAAAATAAATCTGTCCATAGTGATAGTGAGACCAGTGAATATGAGCATGTGATCCAAGTTTGTATGCCAAGGCCCCACAATTCTTTTCAAACATAAATCTGATCAAAATTCAATCTTCCTGGTGTTTTCTGTTTTAGTGTATTTACATAATGAGTATTTAAAAAAATGTTAAAGATGCTGGCATTTACCAATTAGTGGGTGGTATGATACATAATGAACTAGTCTCTGCTGTCTAATATGTAATGCTTGAACTGGATTTCACTTGAAATTTACTACACTGGAAATGTATTTCTCCCCTTGGGATTGTTTCAAAGAAAGGACAAGTTTTTAATTTAAAAAGAAATCATTTTAAACATGAGCCAATTCAGTTCTGATTTAAACATCTGCCATAAGTTCTTGAAAAGCTATTGTAAAAATCAGAGCCCACAGATTCCTATGTCACCAATTAAGTCTGTAAAAGACCTTTTAGCACTGATGTGTGTTTAACTGTCATGTCTGAAACATAAATTCCAGGCCAAAACACGTCATTCATGACCTCTATAATAATTACAAGTAACAATACTGAAACTGATGCAAAGAGGTGGCTGTTCAACTAATTTAACCTGAAATAGTGAACTCAATATTGTTCTAATCTTAACCAACCTTTTAATGTTATATATAGATTTGGTTACACATGGGGCCTTTTTATCAACAGTCTAATTTCCGTGGTTTTAGTGGTTTTTAAAAGCACAATCAAACTCTAAAACTACATATGTCATGTGAGTTATTAAAAACATCAGAATAAAAAAGTATGAACAGAAAATTATGCTCAACTCTGTGCTAAAAAATCCAAATACCTTGAAAACCTCAAAAAATTCAAATTTTTTGGACAATTCCTAGCGAAAAAAAAAACACAAAAACCTCTAAAAGTCCAAATTGATTTAGAGTGGTCCAAACAGAGCCGAGCAGCTCCCATTAACTTTTATAGGACCTCAACAACTTTTACCTGGCAGTTTTAAATTATGAATAATGAATCCAAATATACTCACAATTCGAATGGGAGGTTATTTAAGAAATAATTCGAACATCTAATATTCGATTGAATAGTCCCAACCCGAAAATTCAAATGAATTTGAGTTGAGTTTTCCCACCTAAAAAACACTTGAATGTCAGGAAGGCAATTAATATACTCAAATGGTTCAACGAACCTCTGACTTGTAAATAAACTTGGCAGGTTTATGTGGCAAATATTCAACTTAGAACTGTTTCAATGGTCGCGGTGTGAGAAATCTCACATTCAAATTTGCATTCAAATTGGGGGATTAAAATTGGAATGTGTGAATTTTGACACGAAAAAATTGTCGAAAATTAGATTTTGACTTCAAATTCACTATTCGACCCTTAATAAATCTGCCCCTTTATAAATCTGGAAGAAAACCACACATTTTTATAGATTTGTAGAAAAATGTGATTGCTAGTAAATGACCAACAATATCTCTCTTTCTTTTGTAATAAATTTCCCAAAAATGCACATTAAACGCTAAGGGCTAGAGAGCAACATATAAAATATGTCTCTTGCTCGCTTAGGACCAAAACTTGGATATTTTTCTCATATGTATATTTTTATTCTGAAATAATCATATTGTTTAATATAAAATGCATCCTTCCTCACACCCTTAAAGGGGTCCCCTACCCAAGAAAAAAAGTAATTCTTTAAAACTTCCCATTATAGGTTAATTCAAAGTTTTCAATGTTTTAATGCAATAGCAGGTGAAAACCAATGTTTATTAATTTTGTTATTTCTGGTTCTGACTATATGTAACAGGAGTCATTTCTTCTCTTGGTCTGATAGTCAACTGACGCCCAACATTTCAGGATTCAGTGCCAGGAGCCAAATACATATTGCTTTCAATAGCAACTGCATTACACATCATAAGTAACTGAAAAACAAAAACAATTTTATTTGGGGGGTGGATGTCCCTTTAAGTGGTTGTGAATATTTTTTAAGAAGTGAAAATTTGTTGTGTAACATGTTCATGTAAGTAGAGGTGTGTGTGCGCAAAGCTTCTTACTCTTTCAACTCAGCATTTTAATAAAAATGTTACCTGCTACTTCCACCATGTTATTTATCCTTTTTTCAACCATAAGGACAATTTTAGTGTTTTGTACGTTACATCTTTGCAGCTTAAAGGGGTGGTGCACACCTTATAATTTTCGAGTTTGCCTTCCTGTTCTGACATGAAAACACCATAAAAAATGAAGACCAATTGCAAATTATCTCAGAGTATCACTGTCCACATCATACTAAAAGTTAATACAAAGATGAAAGACCCCTTTAAATCATTCTAGGAACATATAGACAACACCTGAATGACTAGGGAATTAATGATAGGTAAGGTACTATAGTAATGAACCTGTAATATTGTCAATACCCCTTTTTTTATTAAAGCTTGTAGTTCTACCTCAGTTTTAATCCTTTAGAGTATTCACTTTTCCCAAAATACCTTCACAAGAAATCTACCAGTTCTTATAATTAGTGATGAGTGGAACTTTTAGCCAAGTTTAACGACAAAAATTACGCCCATAGACTCCAATGGGTGAAAAAAAATTGTCACACTTCATGAATTTTGGCGAATTTTCACCTTTCGCAACTTTTTGGTGAATCGAATCATCATTACTTATAATTACTAACCAAAGTCCTTTGGTGCTATTTCACAAGTTCAGGCAGGGTCCTTTATTGTTTAAATGCTAACCCCTATTAAACCCTTCATGCACTTAGGGGCAGATTTATCCTATGAACTTGAAATTCGACCAATTGCAGTTTGTTAAAAAAAAATAACATTTTTGAAACTTGGGTGAATAAGATCTTGACATTTCTTCATGTCGGGAAGGATGCAAACAACTCCAAATTGATGCCAGGATGTCTTCCATAGACTAAAACATCAATTTCGGCAGGTTTAAGGTGGCAACTAGTCGATTCGAGTTCTTAAAGGGCCAATGTATGATGAATCTCGAAAATCGAATTAGAATTTTTTTAAAAAACTCGAATCAAACTTTTACAATTCCCCAGTCGAATTTCACAGTTTTGGCCATTAAAAAAACTCGAAAATTTAAATTCGAAATTGAAAATTTGAATTTTAACTTTGACCCTTGATAAATCTACCCCTTAATGTACACTTAATCATAGACCCATTCCAGCCCTGTGCATGAATATATGATTTTTCGTGGAATGGGACTATTTTTATGGTTGTGATGACCAGCGGTGTACCAACCCTCCCACGAAAAAACTTCAGGGCCTGGCCCCATGCACATGGACGTGAGCTGATTGTGGGAGCACATCTACTTGCTGCTGGGGCCCATAAGTTTCCAGGCAAGAGAGCTGCTATAGAGGAAGCAGACCCTTCAGGACCCCCGCGACCACAGGGTCTGCTTCCTCTATAGTTACTCCACTGATGATGACTTTCAACAGCTTCAAAAAAAATGTCCACAGCAGCTTGCAATATTATATACCATATAATAATTAATTCAAAATATGTAACTAGTATATTTAATGGTTGTTCTGATATAATTCTGCACATTGTCCTCTCCTACTCACTCTTTTTTCCTTCTATCTGTTGCGCTGTATCCACAATATGTGATTGTCAGTTTAGCTGTCAGATTGTTAATGATGGTGTCCTCTTGCAGAAGGCTCCATTCATCTGTACACCTTTCTGTAAAACAAAAAGCATACTGGCATTTTGCTCATTATATGGCCAATATTTTGAGAAACGACTCTCCAGAATTCTATACTTTTATAGTTTTTACCCTCTTTAAAAATGTGTTTTCCTCGGAGAGTGAAATAGTGAGAATGCCTACAAAACTGCACTGGTTCTCATTCATACTTCCTTTCAGAGATCCTATTAAATCAAGGTAAATTGTACCAACTAGCTTAAACTGGTTCCTGTCTGTCCTAATTCCATTGATTTATCTAGCTGCAGCTTTGTGTAATAGTTGTTGTATTGACCTATTACAAAGTGATCTGATAAAAAAATGCACTTGTCACATCCAACTTTATTAGTCTGTTGCTACACAAAGCTCATTTTTATAGCTGATACCAAAAATACAATGTGTTATATACATATATTTAACACATACACATATACACATATTATTTTCCAAATGTGTAAGCTTAACATTTTCTTCAGATGTTACATTATACAAGGGGGGGGGGGTTGCTCCTGCAGCATTTATGCCTGTTTCAATTCAGCTATATGCAGCTTGCTATGCCTCCAGTATAGTTGAACCATGCTCCAATTACCACTAAACCAACCTACTGGCTACTTGTAACAATATTTGTAGCCAGAGGGCCAGATAAGAAGCTTGTATAGTACAGCCAGGAGAGTCAGTAACTTCTTCACAGAAGCTATGGGAATCAAAGCAATAGAGGAATATTTACAGGTTTAAGGTTCAACAAACAAATACAACAAGAGCAATAATAAGCTAAATAGGTACAAAGTATGCAAAATCCAAGGATTTTAGAGCAAAGGGCAGAGACAAGCAATAGTCAGAACATATTGTAGAAGCACACTTTCAAATCAATACGTAGATGAGATTAATGTATATTAAACATTATCATTGGAGGAAAATGGCCAAAGCTTCAACACAACAAAAATCTCACATGCGCACAAGTAGTTCCAGCCCCCTTTGGCAATTTATATAATATATACTACTGTATATGTAAACTGATATAGAGTCTATCCTTGCACTCAAAAACACTTCATAAAATTTCACAGTGTTACGCTGAGCTCTTGATCTTTGTTGCTGAATCTATTGATGACAGTGAACTACCATGGAGCTACCGCCACCTTTAATATGGTGGTAATTTGAGAGCTCCCACAGCAGGTTGCGTCAGTAAAAGTTTAACATCCTGCCTAGAGTTGAACCAGGGACATGGTGTTTTTGTGTTGTCTGCATTTCCATTTTACAACTAAGACCCTGGTTCACTCATATTGCTATCCTTCTAATGGCACGTAAGCATGCTCTTGTTTTACCTGTTGCCAATCTGGCCACAGTTAATCTGTGTAAGACATTAGTCTCGCTATAAAACCCCCTATTCTGCACTGACTCATTGTCTTTTTACAATAGTATCTGGGTGTGATTTCAAACCTTTTTCATCCGTCCCTGACGATTCTCTTGGATCACAATTCTGTACTGCGCCCTGTCCCTTGATCACGCTCCTTGTTCCCCATCCTTCTTGTATACGTTACAGTTCCCTTGCCTGCCCAGAACTCCCCCCTTGGTCCTCTCACGTTAAAACCTGGCGGCATCCAAGAAGCGGAGGGCTTCTCCTGAAGAGAAAGGCAGAAGTGTGAGCCCAGACCGGGACCTTGGGGTTTGTTCTGGGTTTTGTGATACCATATGTTACAAGGAGGAACAGACGCCGCCAAAGAATCCCACGGTGTTAATGATGCTGAAACTGCTGGAAAAACATTACATATGAACATGGTCAAATTAGACTTTCCACAATGCACCTCAGTAAGTAAAGTGCGGATTTATCAATTTTGTATTCAAGAAAAATACAAGTGATTGCATTTTTCTCCAAGACGTTTGTCATGGAAAAAACACACAAACATAAATGACAGATTTCCATTCATTTTCAATGAGGCTGAAAATCTCAATTGAATGAGGCTGAAAATCTCAATTGAATCTCAATTGAATCGCAATCAAATAAAATAAAATAAAGATGCTTGAAATTTCAGGGGCAATTTACATTGACTTCTATAGAAACTCATCGGTTTTTATTTGCTCAGTTTTTCATGCATATTTGTTTGGCTTTTGTTCCATTAAGAAACAAAGACTTTTGTGAAAGTCAGAATTTTTTTAATCAAGCACATACATTTATAAAAGCAATTGTTTCTCACATGTTTTTGTCCGTTTGGCAAAATGTGTATGACTGCTTTGAACAGTTGAACTCCATTCTGTGCTATAGGTTGTTAGAGATAGAGAAAAGAGAAGTAAACACTATAAACAAATATGGTTAGAAATACTGGATTTTATATATTAAACTTACTGCACCAACCTAATGCTTCAAAATATATATCTGTAACAGCCCACAGTGCTGAGTAATATATCTAATTATACATGTATGCACTGCAGTTTATTTGATTTAAAGATTACATTTTGTAAAACAAATATTTCACTTTCTGCTTATTATCGTCGGTTCCTATCCTCAGATGACTGACAGCAGCCAAGAGCAAACTGAACATGTGCCTGGGCAGAAAAGAAAGATAGGGAGCTACAGGGGACAACTTCAAAGACAGATTTCCACTGCTATGAGCTGCACTGGCTTTATACAGTAAACTGAAAACACAAGACACATGATTCTAGTGCAATTATTGGCTTGGTTTTAGTTCAGACAGTTCCTTCTAAACTGATGAGCAAATCAACACCGAAGAAAGATTAGATTTGATTAATAAGTATTAGTGACTTCTGCAGCATAACACAAAGGGTCCTCTATGTTTTATTCCCTCTCTGTATGATAAAAGATGGAGTAACCTAAATGGTTTATCTGTACGAGGACAACAAAGCATACTCATTTATTTGGACATGTCTATGAAAAAGTAATGTTGAATCATCATTAACTATTCTCTACGTAAATAACACCAGAATTCAAGTATTGCACCTGGTTCAATGGAGCAGGGTGATCTTAGGTGGGGGAAAGACTTGTATATCTAAATTCTGCATGAAAAAAAACAAAAGAGACAAAATGAGAGCACGCCAATAAAATATAAAAAAACTACCTCAATTTCCAAGTAAGGTGTAACCTATTACTGCTTTCCTAAATACTTGTAAAACTATAGTAGGACAGTCAACTAAGGAAGACTTGAATATACAATTTTTGAAAACCACTGTTTAAAAGCCATAGAACTGGATTCTATGACACAACACTGACAGCAGTATGCTACTTATATATGTGTAATAAAGCACAAGATTATAAGATACTAAGTGAGAAGCAAAATTATGGTATCCACGATGGAATAGCCTCTGTACGCATAGTTTGTTAATTTTGTTAATTTAATTGAAGGGGAATATGCTGATAAAAAGAGAAAGGAAAAATAAACATGAGTTGCTAAATCATATCTGAAAGTTCCAAAAGAAAAGACACTCTAAAAGACTTTGAAGACATAATTGAATAAAATCTTTTATCTGCTTATGGGCTGTTCAACAGACAGTGTACAGGTATGGGATCCAATATCCGGAAACCCATAATCCAGAAAGCTCAGAATTACCGTAAACTAAATTTTATCTAAATAATCCAAATTTTAAAAAATTATTTCCTTTTTTCTCTGTAATAATAAAACAGTACCTTGCACTTGATCCCAACTAAGATATAATTAATCATTATTGGAAGCAAAGCAAGCCTATTGGGTTTATTTAATGTTTACATGATTTTCCAGTAGACAAAGTATGATGATCCTAATTACAGAAACATCCATTATACGGAAAACCCCAGGTCCTGAGCATTCTGATTAACAGGTCCCATACCTGTACTAGTAAAATCTGCACTGTCTGCCAACAATTACTTGGTTTATTATTAACTGTACAGCAATGTGTCATGTGAAGCCTTTGTGCACCTTATTGGTGACATGAGCAGCAAACTGTTCCACGCTGAGAGAATTAGGTTCAAAGTAAGAGAGTAAGTGAGGGGGTTCATTGCTCCCTCTATAAACTGATTTCCTGTAATGTACAGTATATTCTTGTGACTGTTACAAGAGGATTCCTTAATTCACTTATTTGTAAAAACAAAGACCAACCAACCTTTTATGGGAGCATCCATTTCTAGTGTATATGTGGCCAAAATTCCTTTTTTTCAGCTGCCCCAGTGTTTTTGCTAGAGAAGTAATAGGAATCTATAATTATTCATCTGATCTTACATGATTAATCTCTTCATTAGAAACAAAAAAAAATTATAAAATAAGATAATGTCATGACCAGATGTGTAAAACTAGAACTATTAAAAGGTTGGTCACCTTTAAGTTACCTTTTATGGCGTTATGTAATAAAAGGCACTAAGTTTGCCCAGGTGCAATAACCTATAGTAACCAATCTAGCAGGTAGCATTTACTGGTCACCTGTTTAAACGTAAACATCTTTGTGGTTGCTATTGGTTAATGGTTCTGGGCAAACTTAGTGCCTTATATTACATATGGGGATAAGTATGTTATAGATTGGCCAGTTCTAAACAACTTTTCAATTGGCCTTCATTATTTAATTTGATAGTTTTTCAATTATTTGCCTTTTTCTTCTGACCCTTTCAAGCTTTCAAAAGGGGGTCATTGACCCCATCTAAAAACCAAATGCTCTGTAAGGCTACAAATGTATTGTTATTGCAACTTTTCATTATTCATCTTTCTATTCATCATATTCATATTCCAGTCACTTGTTTAAATCAATGCATGGTTGCTAGGGAAACCTTAAATTGCAACCTGAATAGCTGCTGAATAAAAAGATAAATAACTCAAAAACCACAAATAATTAAAACAATTGAAAACCAACTGCAAATTGTTTCAGAATATCACTCTCTATATCATACTAAAAGTTAAGGCGACCAACCCCTTTAAAGAGCATTAAATACTTTATGAGGCAACTCAAGTAACTTATTATAACGTCAATACGCAGAGTCTAAAAGTGTAAATTATTAGTGACATTCTATAGATTAAATAATTGTAGCACCTATATACCTGCCATCATTTCTTTAGGATTATCATATTGTACCAGAGGTCACCAATGGTTTCTTGGCCCTATATATGTACAAGGCTGCTGTTAAGTAGGCCATTGGCTCAAGCTGCAGCACTGTAAATGCTAGGGTTTTTAATGTGGAGACTACAGTATGGAATAAGGTAGATAACTGTAGGGTAATAATATCCCCATCCCTTCTATGAGCATCATTGGGCTTTGCTATCAAAGTGAAGACCTGTAAGGACGGCACATTCATCTACTCTTTATGCAGACACTTGACCATTGCATTACTATCAGCTGTAATTTTAGGGCCACTTAATTCGAAGAAGTTGTTTGATACGCATAAGTGTTTGCGAGTTTGGTAGCACAGAAGTATTTAGAATAGACAGATTTTATTGATATGTGTGCTAGTTAATGACCACTTGCTTGTATTGCTCGCCCTGACTCAAATGAAAAGCATACACACTATCAGCACAATCAATATTGCTTGATGAAAGACCTGGAAATAATTGAGCATGATAGTTTTTTTAAGGCAATTAGCAACATAGACAATCTGCCCCTAATTAGTTGGCTTTGGCCAACACACCACTAACCACTTCCTGCAAAACATAAATCTTATTGACAATATTCTTTCTTCCTTTTACTTACACTTTTCCCTCCTCTTATTAATATATGAGAGGGGTTGCAGGTATATAATCTATAAACAAAAAAATGTAATAAGAGGACTTACTATGTGTTTACCATTATTTTAAAAATGTATCATACTATTTTTGGGTGGTTTGATCCCTAAAAGAACTTCATGAACTTTTATTATGATGCAAGGTATATTCTGAGACTATTCTGAGTTCTTTTTGTTTAGTCACCGAAGGCTAAGGGTAGAACTGCACAAGCGTTTTTCGTTGGAACGACGTCTGGCGACAAAATGCACGCGACAAGTCGGATGGAGACGCAGGTGTCAAGATTCTAATTGGACTGAATGAAAAGTCACAGGTAAAAACAACATTACATCCGACGCGACACAACTGTCGGATGTGGATGCAGAAAGCAGCGTCTTCATCCGAAAGCCGGACCGCATAGTTGTTGCCTCTGACTTTTCATTCAGGCCAATTATATCTTCAAGCGTGCGCCTCCATCCGACTTGTCGTGTGCGTTTTGTTGTCGGGCGTCAATCCAACGAAAAACACATGTGGAGTTCTACCCTAATAATTAGAAGACATTGAGAGAATTAAAAATAAAGACCCAGTAATAGGACATTCAGTCACATACTAAACTTTACCATAAAAGTGTTCTACGTCTTTAAGCTGACAACGAAAACATTTCCCACTAATGACTTGTGGTGAAATATTTTTTCTTCTGATGATGGTAACCCCCACACTCTAAAAATGATAGATACAACTTACAGTCGGTTTGAACGTATCGGGTACAATTCTGCAGCAGCCGCCACTAGGCTGGAGTTATGGTTTCTAGGGTTACCACCCGGTTGTAGGGTTGCCATCTTTTTTGAAAAAAAAACAAAAAAACTAGCCTTCCTATCAGGCCCGGACTGGCAATCTGTGGGTTCTGGCAAATGCCAGAGGGGCTGCTATAAGGTCCCATAGAAAGTCAGTATTTAGTGGGCTGGTGGGGGCTGTTTGGGCCTCTATGTGGGCTGAATGGGCCTCTATGTACCTGAAATGCCAGGGCCTATTTTAATTCTCAGTCCGGGCCTGCTTCCTATAGTTTCCTATAGTAAAGCAACATTTTTGCTGGCTATTTGGTAATGATGCATGGAATCCAGGATTCAGTTTGGGATTCGGCCAGGATTTGGCCTTTTTCAGCAGGATGTAGATTCGGCCGAATCCTTCTGTCTGGCGAAACCGAATCCTAATTTGCAGATGCAAAATAAGGGCGGGGAAAGAAATCCTGTGATTTTTTTTGTTACAAAACAAGGAAGTACCGTGTAAAAAATGTTTTCCTTTCCCACCCCAAATTTGCATATGCAAATTAGGATTCGGTATTCAGTCGAATCTCTCACGAAGGATGCTGGGGTTCGGCCAAATCCAAAATACTGATAATCTTAGTAATCCGACTCTGTTGGTTTTTTATTTATTTATTAATGTATTTATTTATGGCACTTACAAGGAATATAGATAAAACTATATTTTATTTGCCTCATAAAATCTAGTAACCATTCACTTTGTATCGGTAAATGAGCCCTTTATAAAATATGCTTGTGGTGAAGACGCATTCGTATAATAGTTGCAGAGTAGGACGCCATTTCTCTGCGTTCCTTTTTTCTCAGTGCTGAGGGGTCAGTCCCCTATTAATTTATTAGACTGCACGAACTTGCTCCCTTTTTGTACCCGTCTCGGCCCAGGTGGCAGCCGGGACTGTTACGTAACTCTAAAGCGCCACAATGCGGTATTTATAGATATCAGCGGTCAAACCCCTGACCAATCAGCGTCAGGCTTGGAAGAGCCAATCTTATAGCATTTTGCATTCCCGCCCTATTGTTTGTAGATCTGCGTTGGCTTCCTGCTGCCCAGTCTTCCATTGAGGAGGGGCTGGTGAGTGCAGAAAGTGGACTGTCCTGTTTAACTTCTATTCTCAAACTACCAAACCAATGTCATGCGAGGAATCTCTTGAATTATTATTTCTTTAATTGCTAGAAAGTCACAGGTGCATCTTGAGACATGAACGCTGTGTTTTTACTGCACTACAACTCCCAGCAGTCTCTAGCAGCTCAGCTTGTTGAGAACAACTGAAGTGCAACAGTTTGACATGCCAGACTTTTATAGTGTTTTCTCTGCTGCTATTTGTGAGGCTGGAGATTTGTTTTTTATCCAGTTGGGTTGAGCTGCATTAGATAAACAACAATGGCATGTGTGTCTGCTCCTGAGGCCTAAGTATAGTATGAAAAAAAATAATATCACCATGCAGTCTCATCACAAAGACCTCCAGTCTAAGGATTGGCAACATTTGGAAAACTCAAAATAGGTGAAAAAGACACACTAGTAGCCAAAGTAGTTCTAAAATATAAAAATGTTCATAAGAACGTGTTTAGCCTAAGCTTAGGCTTTTATAACTACTGCATTTGCTACTAGTAAGTCTTTTTCACCTATTTCGAGTTTTCTGAACTGAGCTGCACTAGAGCCCAGCAGGGGAATTCCTAGCATGTAGCCGTTAGGCATTAATCTGCTGTTGGACATCGGAGTTTACCCCTTCCCTCTAATGGTAGAATCCTTGTTTCATTTATATATACAGCAGCGACAAGTAGTTCTATAACTAATACATAACTGCCCATCAGGTTCAAGTTGCTACTTAGTTTAATTAACAAATCGCCTACTTTGGTTAAAACAAAGCTAGTCTGTTAATTTATAGAAGGGGCATCGAACTACAGCACTCCAGGTAGTCTTTGGCATGAAGCATTCTGGGAGTTGTAGTTTCACAACTACCGGAGCGTCTAGTAGCATATATAGGAGTGGCTGTCTAAAGAAGCACTGGTTCATGGTATGGTATGAGACATTGTTAGGGGGTTTCATCTGCATGAATTCTGGGACTGCTTGCTGCTATTGACAGGATTTGATGCAAAGATTTTAAACGAGTCACTTCCACAGTGTAATAACTTTAATTTTGTGAGGGAGGGGTGAGAAGATGTTAGGACTCTTCTGACTCTTTCCTGCATTCAGATGGGGGATCACGGACCCTATCTAAAAAATCAAATACTCTGTAAGGCGACACATTTATTATTATTGTTGCTTTTTATTACTCCTCTTTCTATTCAGGCCCTCTCCTATTCATATTCTAGTCTCTTATTCAAATAAATGCATGGTTGCTAGGTTGATTTGGACCCTAGCAACCAGATTGCTGAAATTGCAAACTGGAGAGCTGCTGAAAACAACCTCTTTTTTAATAATGGTTCTAAGCCTCACATTATTTCACCTTGAACTAGAAATCTGTGGGTTATCTTTTTGGAATGTAATAGGATAAGAATATGGAAAGTTTTTCTAAAGGTATGGGATCAGTTATCTGGAAACCCATTATCCAGAAAGCTGTGAATTACAAAATTGTCATCTCTCATAGGGGCAAATTCACTAACCTCCGAAAATTCGCCAGCGACGGCTTCGCTCACATCGCAACACTTCGCCAGGTGTAGATTCGCCAGGACAAGGCTAATTCACTAAAATCCAAAGATGCGTCCAGGGCGCCGAACGCTGGGAAATTGCACTAGCGTTACTGTGTCAAGCGAAGTGAAGTTGCGCTAGCGTTGCCTAATTTGCATACGGCGGGAAGTTAAAGTTCCATGGACGTATATGTTGCAGCAAATACATTACACTACACTAGCCCGGGAAAACTTACTAAAATAAAGTTGTTATATTGGCCCAGTGTATAGTTTATGTGCCATATGTTAGGAAATGTAGGGGGAAGCCGGTTACCCCCCAAAAAAATGTACGCTTTTTTGCAGCCCATTACCCTGAAAAAAAGGAAAAGACGCCAGCGTTTTTTGGGACTTAGAAAATTTTTCAACTATTTTTTTAGGAACTCCTATCTACTCTAATGCACACTGGTCTGAGGTAGCGAAGGCAAATCTGGCGCAAGAGCCAACGTTCAGTAAAATCTGCATCTTAGTGAATTTGCGTAGTTACGCCCATTTGCCAGAGCGAAAATTTGCCAGGCGTTTCGGGAGCAAAGTACCGATAGTGTCTATTTCCTTGCTAGCAAAGTTACGCCAGCAACCGTTAGTAAATTGGCGAAGTACCGACATGACGTCACATTGGTGAATTCTCGCCCCCGCCCTTTAGTAAATTTGCCCTATAGACTCCATTTTATTCAAATTAGGGATGCACCGAATCCACTATTTTAGATTCGGCAGAATCCTTCGTGAAAGATTCGGCCGAATACCGAACCGAATCCAAACCATAATTTGCATATGCAAATTAGGGGTGGGAAGGGGAAAAATTTTTACTTCCTTGTTTTCTGACAAAAAGTCACGTGATTTCCCTCCCAGCCCCCAATTTGAATATGCAAATTAGGGTTCGGCCGAATCCTGCTGAAAAAGGCTGAATCCCGAACCGAATCCTGGATTCGGTGCATCCCTAATTCAAATAATCCACATTTTAAAAAAAAAAATCCTTTTTCTCTGTAATAATAAAACATTACCTTGTGCTTGAGCCAAACTAAAATAAAATCGATCCATATTGGAGGCAAAACCAGAGTATTGGTTTTATTTAATGTTTAAATGATTTTCTAATAGACTAAACGTAGAAAGATCGAAATTACGGAGAGATCCGTTATCCGGAAAACCCCAGGTCCTAAGCATTCTGGATAACAGGTGCCATACCTGTAGTAAAATAGGTAAGCTGCCCTACCAAGCTTTGTTTTACAGCAGGTACATATGGCGTGGCCAGATAATATTATCAGTGATATTAGGTAGGTATCCATGTCATTGGAGTAAGTTTCTACTTGTGATGCATTGTGGATGGCTAATGTAAATAGTCTGCTTATTTACGTTACAGAAAATCTGGTGTCAGAATAATGTTCTGTAGAAATCAGGTACAGCAAGTGTATAGCAGATGGTATTCATTTAGAAAATCTCATACTTGATTAGTAACAGTAATTAAACTAGAAATAGATATAAGGGTATAGCTAGAAGCAGGAAGCACTGTATTGCTCTGAATGTTACTATGGTTGTTATTATGCTCATCAGTCACTAGGAATTATGTCACAAATGCAGGATTGGAACCTTGAGCTAAATTGGGGCTAAAGGGAAATTCTCATGAGCTGCTTCAAACTTTGCCTGCCAAACGCTTAATCCAAACAGTCCCACTTGTCTAATTTTCCTTTTTTTAAAGCTAAATTAGATGTACTAGCCATTCAAGATCTTTCAGTAAAAACATGGCAGGAAAATCCTTCGCTTTTCTGATCATAAAGCACAATATGAGAAATCGCTGGTTGTTTACCCTCACTACCCACTCTTTCTCACTGTAGTGAAAAGATTTCAGCCCAACTTTAACCTGTGTCTCAGGTTTACACATAAGAAGGAGTTGATTTATTGTGTGTTTATCTGCAGGCTGGTTATTTGATTAACTACATTCTGCTCCTCCAGCAGCTAAGAAGATCCGGCAAGTTGCAAAATAAAAAAAAAATTACCATTTTTAGTCTTTAGTACAATACATAAAAATATATTTCTTAATTAAAACAGTAATACGTAAGTCAAAGTTTTTTTGGGTCGAATAGGAAAGTTTCGATCTAATAGGTCCATATTGGGTTGAATTCGAATCAAAGGGATATCGCATTCGATTGAATTCAATTCAAAGTTTTTCCCCAAAAAAACTTAGATTTTTCAAAGTCCACCAATTGACTCCAAATAGGTTGTTGGAGGTCCCCCATAGGCTAAAACAACAATTCGTCAGGTTTTAGATGGCAAATGGTCGAATTGAATTTTTAAAGAGACCGTACATGATACATTTCTATATCTTGAATTTTCTATTTTTTTGCAAATTTGAATCGAAATTGGTCTATTCCCTAGTCAAAGTACACAAAAATAGCTCGAAATTTGAATTTTTTCAATTCGAAAATTCACCTCGACCTGCCCCTAAGTGTTTTCAGCACAAACCATAATCATAGAAAAATGGGTATACTGTATAATTAAATGAATAGTGGTAATGTTATAGGTGGTAATTAGCACCTCTGCAGATAACCACAACAACCAATCACTGTCTAATTATCAAACTCTTGATTGTTTGGTATTGGCAATTGCACTGGTGAAATGTAACATCTGTGTTAGTAAATTACCCTTATGAAATTTCTGGATAAATTACAGGCTACCTGTAAGCTTCTTCAGCAAGTCAAGCATTTTGTGTTTGAAGCCCATACTTTACTAATGTGAGGTCTACTTTTAGTCATGATTTCCCATTATGATCTACATCCATTAAAGCTTTGTTAGTATTATGCTCCATGGAAAATATTACCTAAATATTGATTTATAACTTTGATATAAATGATTTATAATAAAAAAAATTTAACAACTAATTCTCATGTAACCTTAAAATAATAAATATCTGAATGAAAAGAATCAAATAGGAGGGTGATTTAGACAAGCTGTTTGTTGACAGTGTCTTGAAATCTACTGATCACCAGCTAAAGGTCTACTGGTAGATTCCGATCTACCTTTTGGGCACCCCTGCTCTATTTGATTGAGCAATGGCAGATGGTCCTCGACCTAAAGGCATGTTCGGGGTGAGAAATTGTGATGTGTCCTATTTCTAATTGTAATTCGACTTAATGACCAATGCACCAATGTTTTCCTTTATCTTTAACCGTGCTATATGCCAAGGGTGCCCCTGATGATAGGGGGAACCACGTGGGACAGATCTGTTCAGTGAGTTTACAATTGATCTTCAGCTTCCAACTCGGATTCAAAAGCAACAGTTATGGCCCATGTGGCGCCCCTCAAGTCACTGATTGGTTACTGCTCGATCACAGGGTAACCAAGAGAGTTGAAAAGCAGGAAGTTGGGCTCCGTTCTTTTATACATACTTAGCTGAACCCCGGGTAGGTGCTCCTATCTGCAGAAAACTGCACCGGGCTGGGGTTATACCAGTGAGCACCACGGATCGATCCTCTTCCGGCCACTTCTCGCGGATGCTTATGGGCTGTAGATCGAAAAGCCGAACTTTAACTAAAAAGCCGGCTATTTTATTCTACTGCGCATGTGTCTGCCCTGGGAAATTTGAAGAAAGAAGAACCCGGAAGAGGATCGCTCTGTGGTGCTCACTGGTATAACCACGGGCCAGTGCAGTGCACCGGCCCGGGGTTTCAGGTAAGTAAATACAATCACTTGGGGGTGCCTTACATCTCTTTCTATCTACTTTTCACATTGCCCTTAGTCTCAAATCTACATTACATACTACACCACTATATTCTGATTATATCATAGCATATCTTTAGCAGTTCTGCAAAGTGTAATATAAGTCAATAAGACATAAATATGTGTAACAAAGCAGTATAAAAACATCAGATGGAGTACTTTCTACTGAATAGAATAGCACAGACTGCACTAGAAGGGTTGTGCTACATAATACATTTTAATACATTAAACGTAAAAGTACAGTCTGAGGCAATACCATTCAACGAAACAGAAAGGGTGACTTTACCTTAAAAGCACCATATTCTGCATGTGTCCTTATGAGATATACACCAGAATGCAGCTGTGGCCACATCTAAGGTAGATGAAAAGTTTTGCAATCAAACAGAATAATATACTGATATATTGCTACATCTAGGTGTGCTCAATAGTACTGCACAATGTGTGCACACTGTGTACATACAATACATGTATAGCAGAATAATTATCCTCCAAACTGACCTTTGTTTCTGGGGTGGATAGTTAGGGCTGCTTGGAGTTGTACCATTTCATATGCTGGCTACTGTAGACTGACAGCAATTCTCTTATAGTCAGTCTATAAAGGTGGTGTCGTGCAGGTCATGTGAGCATAATGAATTTCTCAATGCATGCCTAAATGGGCTCAATTACAATAAAACCCCCGTTCCAGCTATTTTAAAGCTTAAAAGTGGAACCATCCAAGACATAAGGTTTTTCTTATCCTGTGGGTTTAATAATAGGTGGCTTATTATATAGGCAGGTATTGTGCTAAGTTCCAATGTTACTCTTGCACAAAGCTGTCACTGCAGTGATCCTCAGTGTGTTTATTTAGATGTTTCCAACTCTTTGTACCCCCCAAAGCATTTGATGCCACAATGAAAAGGTCCCCCTCGTGATGGAACACATGAAAGATACACCGAATAGGGATAAAGAAGTGCCCATGTGTAAGAGCCCTAAATTTAAATTTTTTTTTTTTTATTCCATTTGTAAACCATATTCTGTTTTTTGATGCATGACTGTAGTATTGGAGATGGAAATGTTAAACACCGGATTCTACTTTCTATTCAATGGCCAGTGTACATTGGCCAATATGAATTCACTGAATATGGCATGTGCTGACAAATATTTTTGCCTATTTTAATTATTTATGTTTTTTATTTCTTGCACAGGGCAGACTTTGAAATGTAAATTAATTTCATCTTTCATTGTTCTATCCTGGTTCTTTGGACAAACTGTGGAATGAGGTAAAAACAGTTAATCATGTCACCAGCCCACTGATAAACCAGGGTATTAATTAACTATGCGTAAAGCTGAAACACAGGCTGGAGGAAGGAAGGGGCTTGTTTACACAAAGCTAATTTTTTCTATTTAAACAAACTCTGATTGCAGTGGAGGTAGGGGAGGAGGTAATTGCATATGCAACTAAATTGGTAAATTACAGTTCACATTATATTCTGATTTATGGTGCAAGTCAGTTGCCAGTATAGTTGCAATAGGCAGAGAGGGGCTCTGGTAGTAATGGCGAAGGTAGGAATTTGTGACATCTATTTGCCCTATATTTTGACCTTGTACTTTATTAAAGGGCACCTGTTACCCTAAAACAGTTTCCTCCACCCAAAGCGCGGGCTAATAGAGACTGCAATCTGGTTGGAATAAACAGTAGTTTGTTTTTTTAAATTGTCCCCACGATTTTGGATTAGGGTGAATCCTTTGGGAAAGATTTGGCGAATACCAAACCGAATCCAAATTTGCGTATGCAAATTAGGGGTGGGAAAAGGGAAAACATTTTTTCCTTAATTGTTTTGTGACAAAAAGTCGATTTCCCTCCCTGCCCCGAATTTGCAAATGCAAATTATGATTTGGTTTGGCCGGGCAGAAGGATTCGGTGCATCCCTAGTTTTAGTACTCTCAAGCAGCCATGTTGGGACACACGCATGTGCATAATGAATGAACATGAGGCACCTAGGTCAGACGCTCATTATGTGCATGCACCCTGCACAACATGGCTGCTCGCAGGGGCTCCCTCTTGGTGTGCGTGAACTAGCACTGACTTAGAAATTTAGGAAAGTTTAAGGTTTTAGGTGCCCTTTAAGCAAAGCAGAAGCAAGAAGTGGTGGTTTTGGCCAAACAGGTGCAAGTATACAGGATTGATAGCAATTTGAGAGACCCGATTTTGCACTTTGCATTTGGGCACTGAGCCATTATTTATTTTTAAAGAAAATATTTAGCAGTTACCATTTAAGGTATAAAATGATTGACATATAGACCAAAGCTACTGGTTGATTCATAGAGACGCTCGGCTCATAACACTACCTGCTGTAAAATGTGCAGCTTCTGTACTGCTCTGTAAACTCATGTCCTGAATCAACAGCAACATCACACAGTACATCATATGAGACAGTATTTCTATATTGTAGTAAATTTGTCAGCATGTGTTATTCCTACCTTCAGAAAGTGTCAGTATTACTGAGAATGTACATCAAAGCTGTGTGAAATGCACCCATCTGTCACAGTACTGACACTTGCCTCACTAGTTCTGTTTCTTGCCAGAGAAGTAGATTGTCATGGCTTTGCTCAATTCATTAGTTTGAAGATTTTTGAGGTTGATCTTACATGCAGAAGAAAAGTGCCTACCAGTATAATCAACTGTTCAACTGATGTTGGAGAAGTTAAAATACTGATATAGAGAGCCGTCAGAAATTTTTCCTGTATGTGACATTTTAAGCAATCACGAACAGTTGCTGCTGTAGGCAGTTCCTTCTATAAAAGGTAGAAAATCACCTTATAGGGCACATCTGATTGTGAAACCGACACCCATTATAGTTTCATAGTAAGTCAGGTTGGAAAAAGACACACATTCATCAAGTTTAACCTTTTTAATTCTATTTTAACCTGACTAACTGCTAGTTGATCCAGAGGAAGGCAAAAAAAAAAACCCATTTAAAGCCTCTCCAATTTGCCTCAGAGGGGGAAAAATGCCTTCCTGACTCCAAAATGGCAATCGGATTAGTCCCTGGATCAACTTGTACTATGAGCTATCTCCCATAACCCTGTATTCCCTCACTTGCTAAAAAGTCATCAAATCCCTTCTTAAAGCTATCTAATGTATCAGCCTGTACAACTGGTTCAGGGAGAGAACCCAACATCTTCACAGCTCTCCCTGTAAAAATCCCCTTCTGAATATTTAGGAGGAACCTCTTTTCTAAAACGAAATGGGTGACCTTGTGTCAGCTGGTAAATTAAACATTAGAGTGATTATTATATGATCCCCTTATATAGTTAAATATCATTATCATATCTCCTCTTAAGCGCCTCTTCTCCAGCATAAACAATCCAAAACTTGGCCAGTCTTTCCTCATAGCTAAGATTTCCCATACCATTTACCAGCTTAGTTGCCCTTCTTTGTACCCTCTCTAAATTAATAATGTCCTGTTTGAGCACTGGAGACCAAAACTGTAGCTCATATTCTAGATGGGGCCTTACCAGTGTTCTGTACATTGGAAGAATTACCCCCTCCTGCTGTGTATCTGCCCCTTTTAATACAGCTCAAGACCTTATTTGCCCTTGAAACTGCTGACTGGCATTGCTTGCTACAGATAAGTGTATCATCTACAAGGACTCCAAGTTCCTTTTCCATTATGGATTTGCCTAGTGCTAAGGGTATAAGTGGCTTGGATATTTTTACATCCCAGGTACATAACTTTACATTTATTTACATTGAATCTCATTTGCCACTTAGTTGCTACTTAACTTTTAGTAGGATATTGAGAGTGATAATATTATGAGACAATTTGCAACTGGTTTTCTTTTTTTGTGGGTTTTGAGTTATTTAGCTCTTTATTCGGAAGCTTTCCACTTTGCCGTTTTAGCAATCTGGTTGTTAGGGTCCAAATTACCCTTAATCAACTGAACTTTAGCAGTGTTTAATAGCAGATATAACAATTTAATGGCAAAGAAGTGCTTACATGATCACAGTTATTGTATAGAATGTAGAGTAAGCACTGTATGTCTGAGGGAGATTTGGGGTAAATGTATGCACACTGTCCTGAATATTGTTGGAACAACAGATTGGTGGCTGACGGCAAAAGTCTTCTTGAAAGTCTGAAAGCATCTACAATAGAGCATCAGTTACTCTTTTTCCTAATATTGCTCTACATTTTAATATTTTCAGGCAAACATTCAATCAGTATTATTATACTGTCAGTCTAATGGGCCAACATGCTACTGTACATATGGCTGTAACTAGAGTTGCCACCTTTTTGATAAGTGGGGCAGGGTAAAGGGAATGGAGTGACAAAGGAGGAGGGGCTACACCAAAGAGGCATGACATTGACATGTAGACTGGTGAAGGGCAGGTTTTGGAGCTGATCAAGCAATAAAAAAAGGTTAGAGTGGATTGCATTGGTGGCTTAGCCTGAGGACATTATTAATGATACAGCAATTACATTGCAAGTAAATTTGTAATAGCGAAACAGATACTGAGCCTGTAAAAACCTGCCTGGTGGAAACCCTACCTGTAACTGGTTCTTAAAGGCAGAGACACACGTGAAGATTCGGAAAGTGAATCGCTTAGAGTGCCATCCCGCCGGCGATTTAGATTCTAGTAGCCGGGAAGGCGATTTGTTGCCGGGCGACTAATCACCCCCGAATCCACAAGTGTGTCTCTGCCCTAAATTGTAGCACCGCCCTTGTGATGAACATCTCTATGTTTGGAGGTGCTATGTGGAAACATTTTCTTTGTGGTGTACATGTGCATTGCTTGGTCTACTGTTCATCATAATAATATATTTATGTTTTGTCATCAGATAAACCATAACACTAGTGTATTCCTTGCAAGGTCCTTTCCTTCTCCTTTTCCCCTTACTCACTCATTCAACCGTTACTTCCTCCTTCTCTATTTTCATTCCTTATGTGATACTGCCACTGTTCCTTATCCACAGCTTTACTATTTCCTTTCAGTGTCACCGATTCATTAATAGCAATAGTAATATATGTGTTTTTGGCATGTGACATTGTAGCACCTCTCAGTTTGCCATGTGTTCTGTAAAACTGGGCAACAGCCTGTCAGCACTAATTCTTTCAAGAAATTATTTTGTTTAGATTAAAGCCTAATTACTTTTATCTAGGTTTGTTAACTGGGAGTGATAATTGAATTTGGCATGTTTATGGAGAAAATACAGTACTATTTAGTACTGAGATATTAAAATGTTGATAGTATTTTCATAAATCTAACAGGGTACCCTACTTCACACTACCTGTCAAAAAACATATAAAACACTTGTAGCTTTATATGTCACATACAGTTTAAACTCTGTGCCTTATGCAAAGTTGTAAAATGGCAAATAATTTCTGAAAAGTACTGTATAAAGCAATTGAGAAGTGTGATCTAATTAAGGCTAAATACTAGGTTTCATCAAAATATTCTATAATGTAAAGACTCAAGAAAGCTGCTACAGAAGGGCCCACAAATGATCTGCACTAACTGGCTGCACAATATGTTTCAAATCAGTTCAATGGGGTAAGGTAATCACTTTTTTTATCATCTTCCTTTTTCATTTTTCAGGATTGGTTGAGATTGGTGTTGTGTGGGTCAAGAAAGTCTTGACCCACACCCTCCTGACCTGAGCCCACCCGCACATGGCTTCCCTCATGCTGACCCGTCCTTTTCTGATGACATGGACAGGGAGGAGCGTGGAAGCCGGCAGTCTAAGGTCTTGGGTGGGTTCTGGTTGAGTTGTTTGAGTTGTTTGCCTGCCCTCCCTGCCCACGACCTTAGACTGCCGACTTCCGGTTTTATAGGCATGCTCCTGCCATCGGAAGCTGGCATTCTAAGTTTGTGGGCTCATCCCGAAACTGCCTGCAAACAGCACAGCAAGGTCAGCCCAAACCCGCCCTACCACCCAGGGGTAGCAGCCATTTTTTGTGGTTTATCAGTTCACCTTAAGACTTTGTTATGATTTAGACAGCAATATTCTAAGAAGGTTCTGACCTTAGATGTGAAAAGTAACAGGTGTAGTAACAAGTGTAATATTTTTGATTTGTAATGATTTCTCTTGTTGCTTTTAAGTTAGTTGAAGACCATGTCGTCGCTTAGTGGCAAAGTACAAACTGTGTTGGGGCCCATCCATTCAGATCAGCTGGGCCACACCTTGACACATGAACATTTATCGATGACTTTTGAATGCTGCTACTGCCCACCTCCAGCACCTCAGGGAGCATTGTCAGATGCCCCCATACTTATGAAGAATTTGTTTTGGGTGAAGCAAAACCCTTACAGCAATAAGGAGAACCTTCTTCTCAATCAGGAAATTGATGCAATAAGTGAAGAACTGAAGCTTTTTAAGGCAGCAGGTGGTGGAAGTATTGTAGAAAACACAACTACTGGCATTAGCAGAGATGTAAAGATGTTGAAGAAGCTTGCAGAAGAGACCGGAGTGAATATTATCTCAGGAGCTGGATTTTATGTGGATGCTACTCACTCTAATTCAACCCGCTCCATGACAGTGGAACAGGTAAAAGCATTGTTTATAGGGAATACAAATAAGTCCTACTCAATTCAGAATTATCCGTTCACAATAATTTATATAGGAATGGACAGAAAATTGCTTATCCTTTTTACACTGTTCACAAGTCCAGGTAATTGTGAGTAGCGATATTAGCAAGCATAACATGATATAACTTCCAAATGAAAAAAAGAATACATTTATTTGGCTTGGAGGCAGGAAAACAAAATCATATAAAGAAAAAATAGTGTCCAAGTTGGAGGTTTTAAATAGATTTGCAGTTATAAACCCGATGGCAAAAAAAAAGGAGCTTTAAACCAAATCCACTGGGACTTGGAAGGTTATTGGAAGCAATCAATAGAAAAAAGGACAAATAGTGTGTCAGAATTAGGACAGAAATGGATATCATTCACCATCTACAAACAATGTAAAAATTTGATATAAGGGAAATTAGAAAAAAACTGGAGAAAAATTGTTGTGCAAATTAGGCTAATGCCAAAAAGGTACAGTCATTGGAATAGGAAAATACTACTTTTTAAAAATATTTTTCATATGTATTTTATCTAAGAGTAATAGGTATTGAGAGTAGAACAATAAGTCTGTATCCTCTGATGGGAACAATTTCCAAACTAAATGGATTATGTAGCCAACATGTTTTTTATTGCTCATCAAGGCCTGCTATTATCTCTCCTATGATGCAAACTATTAAGTGCACACTCATTGAAGTGTTTCTTACGTCATTCTTTGCCACAACCTCATATTATATCCTTGAATTTGCTCTCATTTATGCTTGGTCAAACAATGACTTAAACATTAACTGTTTAGACCTTTTGCATATAAGGTGGATTTCTGCCATTGTTATATTTTTGGTTTGTAAAAAATTTGGCCCTGCTGCCTCCAATGGAGTTATACTGAAATGACATGAAAGTGCCAGGACCTACTCTTGTCAGCTGATAGTGGCTTGATTATGATGTATAATTCTGGGGAGAGGGACAACAAGGCAATTTTGGGCACTTATTCGAGCACCAGAAAAAAATATGTTGGGCAATTACTGAAAATCTATGGTCTGCCATATACCTTGGCCCTTCAATAATAGCAGCCCTTTCATTTCTCTCAAGCTACATGTACTAACTGTCTTAACATATTTTGCCTGCTAAAACCTGTATTTTGACTTTGTGATTCCAGTTTGCTTTTTTTAGTGTTCCAAATATACATCAAGGTAAACACATTCACATATGAAAAGACTATATATACATTGTATATACAGTATTGGGTCTGTGTCTAATATTTTATGTGTATCTTAAAAAATAGAATTTATTTTTCCGAAAGAAGAGCAACCACTATCTTGGAAGTTTAAACACATGACAAAAGTAGAAGTCTCAAGGCAGTGATAAAATGTGGCAATGAAATAATGCTACTTGTATCTTACAGGTCTCACCTATATTCATTAAATGTATTCTTGGATTTTGTAAGTCTTCCAAATTTAAATAATTGGAGGACATTTCTTCTAACTTAACTAACTTATTCAGGTTGTCAGGTTGCTGCACATTCCACAGTTCAGTTCACTGTGTGGGACAGAAATTCTCCTATTAGTGGAATATGTAATGTCAAAAAAGCTGAACAAAGAATGATTTAGCATTTTTTCCCCAGATGCCGTCGTGTAACACACAATATCAATACCAAGTATGAAAAATAGCATCTTCCCATGCATGCATTGTAGCTCGTGGGCTATGACCTCCACCACAGGCACAGGCATACAAGAGTGGTAACAGTAATCATTTTCTAAACAGAAATTAAAAATGCTTGAAGAAGGCCATGTTATCCTTAACAAGGATATTTTATTTATGTAAGGTTAACACAGCCCTCCAGCTGCTATGAACTAGCATCCTCAGCCAAGCCCACCTCTCTTTTAGACTGTAAGCTCTTTTAGGGTGTAGGGCCCATATACTAAATAAATTCTGATAAAAAACTCAAGCTAAATTTGCTGCCCTGGTAAAGTGTCATTACCTTGTCTAAAGTCAAAAACAGTGTTGATTATACAGGGGGCTTCTTCATTCCTTCCCTTTCTTTAAAGGAAAACTATACCCCCACAATGAATATTTAAGCAATTGATGGTTTATATCATATTAAGTGGCATATTAAAGAATCTTACCAAACTGGAATACATATTTAAGTAAATATTGCCCTTTAACATCTCTTGCTTGAACCACCATTTTGTGATGGTCTGTGTGCTGCCTCAGAGATCACCTGACCAGAAATACTACAACTCTAACTGTAACAGGAAGTGTGGGAAGCAAATGACAGAACTCTGTCTGTTAATTGGCTCATGTAACCTAACATGTATGGTTTGTTTGTGTGCACAGTGAATCATACAATCCTAGGGGGCTGCCCTTGTGTTTTTTAAAATGGCAGTTTTCTATGTATGATTACCCAATGGCACATACTGCTAAAAAGTATATTATTATGAAAATTGTTTATTTACATGAAGCAGGGTTTTACATATGAGCTTTTTTATGCAATATATTTTTGGGGGGTATAGTTTTCCTTTAAGGCTTGGATTTCTTTATGTAATGCACCAGCCTGTACATATAGGACATTACAGACTGAGATTCAAAAAAGGCCTAATAACACATGCTTCTCTGTGGAAACCCCCTCTGTTATTGCCAGAATTTCCAATGTGGCAAGTCAGGCCTGCATCATAGAGCATGAGTTGTAAAGGAATAGTAGGTATAGTGCAGCAAGATGGCAACAGCAGAGCAAGATGACCCCAGTAAGACCGGATGATGGCAGCAGTGCAAGATAAAAGCAGTAAGACAAGACAGAGACAGCAGAGTAGGATGGCCTCAGTTAGATCAGATGGTGACAGCAAGGCAAGTTGAAAGCAGTAACACTTTATAATCGGTGTTTCCCAATTTATAGCAGAAATGGCGCATATATGTCAAGATGACCCTTGTGAAGTATAATACAAGACTATCCTAGCAGCCATTTACACTTTATTTATATATTTTTTTAAATCCGCAGTATAGCACTCTTTCCTAAGAAAAAGCTTATTATGTATTGTTGTATGTGCAGCACTATGAGGTTTTTGACATCGGTACTCCCAGCACCAAGACATTCAAGCAACAGCCTCTCTGTACTGCACTGTACTGTACTGCTGTACTGCCCAAAGTATGGGCTGACACCTTACTACTAAGCTTAGGCACAACACGTCTATGTATAGCCAGCTGCTGTCTTCAACCATTTTTAGAATTCATCATTAGCTAGGGATAACTCTGGAGACTGAAATTCATTTTGGAACTGTTGGGCTAGATTTTTCCTGGTCCGGGACTATTGTTATTGGTTATTGTGTCTCAGAGCTTATTGGTTTGCATACGAGTCTCTTTTTTTTTTTTTTTTTTTAGCTTACAGAAGTCCTAGTTAATGAAGTACTTCAAGGAGCAGATGGAACAAATATTAAATGCGGCATCATTGGGGAGATTGGCTGCTCCTGGCCATTAACAGAAAGTGAGAAGAAAGTTCTTCAAGCAACTGCCGAGGCACAGTCTCAGCTTGGCTGTCCTGTGAATATCCACCCTGGGAGAAATAGTGATGCACCCTTCCAGATTATCCAGATCCTGCAGGAGGCCGGGGCGGATATCTCCAAAACAGTAATGTCTCATCTTGATAGGTAAGCTTGTGCTCTTCGCTATACTTGGGGGCACATTTACTAAGGGTCGAATATCGAGGGTTAATGAATCCTCGATATTCGACAAGGAACTAAAATCGTTCGACTTCGAATATCGAAGTCGAGCGATTTAGCGCTAATACTTCGATCGAACGATTATTCGTTCGATCGAACAATTAAATCCTTCGAATCGAACGATTAAATCCTTCGAAACGAACGATTCGAAGGATTTTAATTCATCGATCGAACGAATATCCTTCGATCCAAAAAACATAGGCAAGCCTATGGGGACCTTCCCCATAGACTAACATTGAGTTCGGTAGCTTTTAGCTGCCGAACTAGGGGGTCGAAGTTTTTCTTAAAGAGACAGTAGTTCGATTATCGCACGATCGAATAGTCGAACGATTTTTAGTTCGAATCGTTCGATTCGAAGTCGTAGTCGAAGGTCGAACTAGCCCATTCGATGGTCGAAGTAGCCAAAAAAAGACTTCGAAATTCGAAGTTTTTTTTATTCGAATCCTTCACTCGAGCTTTGTAAATGTGCCCCTTATTATACCTTTTCTATCCTCATTATTCCAGTGTCTCTAGATGTTTTAAGTCAGCCTGGATCCAGTAAAGAAAAATATACCTGATTTATTTCAGGGTAGAGCCTTTTTACTTTTCATGGAGGTTTGTATTTTTATATTTTAGTTGGCTTATTTTATTTCCTATATATAAAAAAACTAAGCTTATTATTATCATATTAGAAACATTTCTCTCTAGTTAAATATAACCGTATACTGGGGGGAATGAAAAAAAGACTGAATACAAAAAAAAATCAAGGTTTATTTATTTACTAAACCTTGAATTTATCTAGTCAGGCTTTTTTTTACCCCGATCTGGCAAAAAGTCCAAATCCGAAAATCCGCCATCTCAGATCTGTCGAGGTCAAGTGGAGATGTCCCTATCCCAATTTGAAGATATTATGGTTTGTGCTGAGTTTAGCCCGATAATCCGATAAATTTGGGGTTTTCAGGCAAAAACTCGAAATCCCTGTATGAGTTGGGGAAAAAGTCTGAAAAAATTGCATGATTTGGGTTTTCGCTCAGTTTTTGTGGTTTTTCCTTAATAAATAAGGCTAAATCTGGGAGGTATTTTTTCAACCTGGAAATTTGGCTCTTCTAATGGAGAGAGCTCAATTGCGCTCTCTGCACTAGCGACATGGAGCAGAACGAAGGCCACCTCTAATCTAATCTATCTGTTTTAGGTTTGGAGCCTAATAAAACAATGATGCCAAATAAAGATCTTGGGTATGCTAGAGGCCATAAAAACTCACGGAGAGCAAGCCAGGCCCACTATCCTCCAGCTGGGCAGCCCTGATTAAGAAAAAAAGGGCCAACAAATGAAAAATAAATTTATGAGCTTGATTTATTTTATAAATATCCAGCGCATTATTCAATTTTACAAACAAGTCATGTGGAATAATAATTAAGTCTCTTGAGTGGTAACGAATTTCCTTCTTGACTTTCAGGGAAGGCACTTCAATAACGCAAAACTATGTGAATGAGTGCCTCACAGCTTAATAGGACCAGCGTATAAACTGGTCTGTGTAAGTCTCCCCGGGTCATCCTTATGTATTCTGCACAGATTTTACTACAGGTTTCCAGTGTTATTGTTTTAATCAACTGTAATATATTGAATTATTTTGTAATTCTCTTTTCCATTTCAGTTCTATTCCCTGGCTTCTGATCCAATATATATACTGTAAAGCTTTTTCTTTTTATAACGAACGTCAGCCTGCAATAACCTCCGCTTTCGAATAACGTCCTTGTTAATCCCTGTGGCTGAAACTGCAAAAGAGAAGCTTAATTGTTCTTGAAAGAAGTGTCTTAATGTCACTGTTTAAGTTATAACAATGTGGGGGTTCACTATTTTAGGACAATATTTGATGAGACAAAACTGCTGGAGTTTGCTAAACTTGGATCCTACCTGGAGTACGATTTATTCGGAACAGAAATGCTGAATTACCAGTTTAACCAAGCAGTCGATATGCCAAGTGACAATGACAGAATTAAAATGTAAGTATGGCAATGAAATATCAGTCCTTTGTAGAACTAATGTTCATCCTTCAGTTCATCCTTTTTTGGGTTATGCTTATATCACCTGCAGAACCACAAGCCAGCTAGCTGCACCTTTCTATAAGGATCCAGCAGAAGAACAACTCCAAGTTATCCTTGGAGTTTTTTTGCAACAAATTAAATTACCCCATGTGCTTACTCCTCAAATTGCCAGGGCTACAGCATACTGAGAGCTGGAATTCCACCTGAGGCCAGAAAGGCAGAAAAAGGAAAAAAAAAATCGACTTCTTATATTGCCTTACTCTTAATATCTTGCAGGCTTCGGTTCCTGATTAATGAAGGCTATGAAGACAGAATTGTTGTCTCCCATGACATACATACAAAGAATAGGCTGCTCAAATATGGTGGCCATGGATACTCTCACATCCTCAATAACATTGTTCCCAAAATGCTTATTAGAGGAATATCCCAGCAATGCATTGATAAGATATTACTGGAGAATCCCAAAAAGTGGCTAACATTTAAATAATATGCTTTACCTTCAATTCTATCATGGAAATTGAGGACAGCCTTCCAAAGCAAATGTCACAATATGCGACTCTGTGCTTACCTTTCTTTAATCACAATCCACTGCCTTAGAAAGGAACACTTAAACAATTGTCTTTAAAACAATTCATTTAATTCCCACCGGCAGCTATAATCAAGGATATTTTGGAGCAAGTAATAATAATAATGCACAACTTGTAGGAAAGTAGTGATTCCAATTAAATGACTCCCCTCTGGAACAATTTGATGTTCCCTGTAATATCGATGATGCTTGTAATTAGCCCGCTGTTCTTTAATTAATGCTTGATACAGAACATAGCAATTTAAATGACTTCCCTGCAAAAAGTTTGGATACTAGAATATAATTATTATGTGCTCTTTAAATAATCAAATAGCATTACATGTCTGCTTAGCATTAAGTGCCTCTGCTGTTAGCATGCATCTCATTAAGGGCCAGTTCATGGACACGTGAAAACCAGAAAACAACTGAAGGCCAAGACTACAATCTTTTCTTAGGTTTTCTTATCTCAGTCTGCTAATTAATTGTGTTATGGTTTCCAAACCCTGCAGCCATGTATTGTATAGGATCTATGGTGTGAATTTTCTCAGCCATAAAGAATGAAATAACTGCTGTTCTGGGAGAGACAGGAAGGAGACATAACCATCTGAGCACAACTGTATATTATAACCTTTTCACAATTGAATTGATAACATTTTATTAAACATCTTACAATGACACAAATACAAACTTTTTTTTGGTGGTAGCTTCCCATTGGCAAAGACCTAGTCACGGGGAATGTCTGTGTGCATTATCACCTATAATGGCCATTGCTGCACAGCCAGATAATCTAGGGTAATGCCTATACTGTAGCACCCAGTATTTTGTGATACAGGGATGGGATCCGCTATCCAGAAATCTGTTATCCAGAAAGTTACGAATTACAGGAAGGCTATCTCCCATAGACTCCATGTTAGTCAAATAATTATAATTTTTTTTTAAATTATTTCCTTTTTTCGCTATAATAATAAAACAATACCTTCTACTAGATTCCAACTACGATATTATGAATCCCTATTGAAGGCAAAACTATTGGGTTTATTTAATGTTTAAATGTTTTTTTTAGGTCCAATCTGTGGAAAGATCCATTAGAGGAAACCCCCATGTCCTGAGCATTCTGGTTAACATTTCCAATACCCGTACAACCAAGGGTTGTCTTCTGATTCCCAGAGGGCCACACTTACTGGCACTACAATTACTGAGCTTAACTTAGGGGTAGACTTATTATGTGGTGTACAAAAAACGGCAGAATAATTCGCTACGCACCACGCTTTTTCTTTGAGCAACTTCTGCCAGGTCTAAAGCAGTGTAAAATAATGGCAACAGATCTGGCGTCCGTATGGAGTAAAAATAAAACACACCTTGATAAATTTGCCATTTATTTTGCACAGCTTTTTACACTGTTAAGCATATCCAAATTAGGGGTGGGAAGGGGAAAACATGTTTTACTTCTTTGTTCTGTGACAAAAAGTCATGCAATTTCCCTACCTGTCCCTAATTTGCATATGCAAATCAGGATTCTTTTTAGCCAGGCAGAAGGATTTGGCTGAATCCTGCTGAAAAAGGCCAAATCCTGGCTGAATCCCAAACCAAATCCTGGATTCGGTGCATCCCTATCACTAAGCATAACCTGTGTTTGCAGTTTACTATGGTGGGTTTTTTAGGCAGTATTATTTGTGGGTTGGTGCAAGTAGGGAACATATCCTATTATTTGTGCAATACACAAGCAATTCCCAAACACTGGCCCAAAGGTTTTTGATTTGATGTTTTATAACGGAGTTATATACTGAACTACTAGTCACGGGGAAAAAGTGTTATTATCCAACAGCTGAGGGAGCAAATGCTTTAGAACAGAGGGAGGGTAGGGAAGGGTTAAGAACACAATACTCTTATAAGAATTATCACCAATCACTTTATCTTCCATAAAGGGGTTGTTCATCTTTGAGTTAACTTTTAGTATGATGTAGAGAGATATTATGAGACAATTTGCAATTGGTTTTAATTGGTTTATTATTTGTGTTTTTTGAGTTATTTAGCATTTTCTTCGCCAGGGCTCAAATTTTCCTAGCAACCATGCATTGATTTGAAATAGAGACAGAAATATGAATAAAAGAGGGCATGAATAGCAAGATGAGTAATAAAATGTAGCAATAACAATGCATGTGTAGCCTTACAGAGCATTTGTGTTTTTGATGGAGTCAGTGAACCTCATGTGAAAGTTGTAAAGACTCAGAAGAAGGCAAATCATTTAAAAACTATAAAAGATAACTACTAATTGGAAAGTTGCTTAGAATTGCCCATCCTATACCATAGTATACTATAAGTTAAATTAAAGATGAACACAAAGAGACATACAGTCTATCCATGACTTAGAGTGGCTGACTTAAATTAGAATGTAAAACATCTTTCCGTAACTGCCTCTGTTTATATAACATACTGTATTATATCTGGTATCTCAAGCTCATAGCTCTCCAGTCCCCTGCATCCATAACAAGGAGGGCTTGAGAAAATGAAGAGATGGCCAGATGCTGTCAAGCGATGAAGCAGAAGAAACTAGGTAGGGGTCTAGTACATTTAGAGCTGGGGACAGTGGAGGAAGGCCATTTATTGTAAGAGGTAAAATGTAACTCTGGATGGACTATATGGCTCATCAGGGCCACCATCAGGGGGAGGACAGGGGGGAGAGTTGTAGGGGGCCCAGAGGGTAAGAGAGCTGCTGACTTCGGGAAGGCATGGACGTTTAAGGGGCCCTGGCCACCAATTTTTATTTCTCATGTGGGGTCCTAGCCACCAATATTTTTTAATGTCTTTTTATTTTATTATTAACATGTGGGAACCCGAGCCACCAATATTTTTTTTGTTTTTTTACTGTGTGGTGGGGGGCAGACCTGTGGGGTGCGGAGGGCGCAGCCCAGGGGGCCCAGGAAATGTTGTCGTATGGGACCCTGCGATTTCTGATTGCGGTCCTGTGGCTCATACAATGCCTTTTAACCACTTTAGGAATACAAACAATATGCATTCTTCCAGCTGCTTTCCTAGAACATGCTTTGCAGGACCATTGACTATGAATCACATGATTCTAACACATTTACAGACAATCTTATATGCCTCTTCAGATACAAGGCTCATCGAAAACCTCTCAGTATTTTATCTCTGCAGATATTACCTCTGCAGCCTCTTCATGTCTTTGTTTTCCTTGTTTATTTCTCTGGGCCTCTGGGACACTTTGCCGCTCAATAATTTCCACGTACCATCTTTCACCTTCTTCAAGAAACAGCCATAAATTGTCTGTGCCAACACAGCTTATTTTAGATGCACCTGATCCTTAGAACACAGAATTGAAAATCAATGCCATTCTTCTCCCTCTGTTTCTGTGTATGCCTTCTATTTTTTCCCTGCTATTAGATTATAAGGCTTTAGCTTGGGGGCCTATGTTGTAGTTAGTGTTTGATGCATAGACATGTCACCATTTATGATGAACTCAAGATTGAGTTATTTTGTGCATTTTTTGCACCTTAGTCTCTTAAGTGCAATAAAGCAGAATTTTAGCACAAGTACACAGAGTATCTTATGGTGCAACTAAATTTGTGAATTAACAATTCGCAAATTTAGTTGCATCATAAGATACTCTCTGATACTTGTGCTAAAAGTCTGCTTAATTGCACTTAAGTGAATAAGGTGCAAAGAATCCCTGGGATTAGCATGTGACACTACTTCCAGGGCTCATTTTTTTATATCATGTTTTGTGTTTTGTATGTCGTCTACACATACAACTATCTTGCACTTAAAGGGCATGTAAAGTCTAAAATAGAATAAGGCTAGAAATGCTGTATTTTGTATACTAAATATAAACATGAACTTACTGCACCACAAGCCTAATCAAACAAATAATTTATGCTTTCAAAGTTGCCCACAGGGGATCACCATCTTGTAACTTTGTTAAACATCTTTGCAAGATGAAGACTGTGCACATGCTCAGTGTGGTCTGGGCTGCTTAGGGATCATCATAAACAAAGCTGCTTGAGTTCTGCATGGCTGGGAAGTAAGGTGGGGGGCTCCCCCTGCTGTTCATAAGTATGATTTTTTCCCTGCTCAGCAGTTAGGGACCGTCTGAAATTCCTATCCACAGCAACATGTTTTAATTAAAGTATATTGGAGATAGGTTTCTTTTTCATTAAAGAAAGTAAAAATGGGATTTTATTTTTTTGCCTTTACATGCACTTTAATGAATCACACCGTAGCACTGCATCACTTGATATGATGCATTTCACATACACATTAAATCATGATTTACCAATGTTAACACCTAAGTGTGCGATAAAAAATGAGAATACGGCAAGCTTTGGAAAATTAACTCGGCAGTAGTGAAAATTTTCTTTGCATTGGCATAAATTCACAACTCTTCTCCAATGAATATTCATCAAATTACTAAGTGCACAAGGACAAATTGTCGCCCAAAAGAAAAACTACCATTTTAAAGATAGAGCAGGCACCTTTGAATCTCATTTATCATCCTCCAAGCTAATTCTCCATAATTCATTTTGTCATGGCAAAAATTCTCTAGAGAATTTTTTTCTAGAGAATTTTCCAGACTACAGTTGTATGGGGAAAATATACTGGTGAATTGTCCCCACATTTCTCTTAAAAAAGCGTAGTTATGATTTTTGCAAATATGAGTTGATGATGTGCTGTCAAAATACACCTGAGGAATTAAGGTGAATTTTGTTGAAGTTAGACAAGAAAATTCTCACTTTAGTAAATGTGTCCCATAGAGTCTATTTTATGGAAATAATTCTAATTTTCTTTAAATTATTTCATTTTTCGCTTTAATAATAGTACAGTACCTTGTTCTTGACGGTAACTAAGCTGCATGAACCAATATTTTTGGCAAATCAGTCCTATTTTGTGTATGTAATGCTTAAATGATTATTAGAAGGCTTCACTTATAAAGATTCAAATTACAGAAATATCTCTTATTCAGAAAACCCCCAGATCCTGAGCATTTTGGATAGTAGATTCCATGTCTGTATTAGCTTTCAACCATGCATGCAATTGTTTACTTTTACTTCGACTGTTCCCAGATCTTCTTCAAAAATCACGAATCCATGGCAAAAAATTCTAATTTCTCTTTGTACCACCTCTTGCCCTTTAGTTATTTTTGGAGCTACAATTCCCAACACATTCCAACATTTCCACAATTCCAAAGTTACTTTAGCTGCAGTTTCATTCTTATTCAGAACACTGAAGCAGGAAGAACCCATGCGGAATTTAGCATTTCATTTTATTTATTTTTGTTCACAGAAACAAAAATAGTCGGTTGCCTGTCCTTCACTGAAGTATGCAACAGAAATGGAAAGTAAAACTGTCACAAAAAAAAGTGTGAGAACAATTGTCTTGGCGCAAGTTGTCGATGCCTCAGGATTTAAAATCCCTTTCATTGCTAGTGGGATAAACATTTGGGTGTTTGAGCTTGGCTTTCTGTTCTTTCCCCCCAATTTTCATAAAATTTTTTTTTTTTTTGTTCTTTTGAAAGATTCCATTGAGATGGTCCTGATTGAATTAAACCTACAAATGCATAATTTATGGACAGAAAGATTGTTGCATGTGTGATAATAACCTTCCCTTCAATACATTGTCTGAGGTAGGGAATTATTCTCCGTCCGAAAATCCTTTGGAGCAGGCACTCATGAATGAAGGCAGTCTTCCTCCAAAAAAAAAAAAAAATTATTGTGTCCACAGCTTTCGTGTTACAAACACTTTGTCATAGTGCCTATGGCGCTTAACTCTTTTACTTTACTTCAACAACCCGATGGAAGACTGCCTTCATTTAAGTGGCTGCTCCAAAGTATTTTTGTTTTATCCACTCCCCATGCTGAGGGCTCAGGGTGGTGCACCTGGGCCTCTTCCCTTTTCTGGTGAGTAACAACCTTACTATTTGGAGACCCTTCATTCAAGTTTCATTAAATTATTCTTCACCCAGCATTATTAGCACTGATATCTCTGCATTAATGGAACTTTCATCCTATTGGTTAAAAACGTGAAAACTGGTTAATAACGTTCTAACTGATAGAGCACACACATTTGTACCACTACACCCCACCCTGCATGCTTCTGTACTTGCAACTGTATATAGATGCACAGGGTAAATCCTGTGCGTGCATCTGAGAATCTTCTGTTGTATGGAGGCCAAGTTATTGAAAAATTTGAGCAATGCAGAGTATATGTCCCAGTAAGGGTCATACTGATCTTATGTGCAGTGTCCTCTTGGCACTTCTATATGCACCAGCCATAGGGTTTATGAACTCCTTAATCAGTACCTGTATGGCATTCTATCTTGTAAAACTGACAGCCAGTACCTAGTACATATAGTCTGCCTTAAGGTAGTCCCGTGTGGACAAGACTAATGTGATGCTGGCAGCAGATACAGTATTTCTGCTGGGTGCTATAAATTGGGAGAACTGCTCTGAGCCCTGCTGGGCAGCAGTTAAAGGTAGGCTGGGGGAGAGCAACTATAATAGGAAAGATGGCAACATCAATACTCTATATCAGTGCTGCCTAACCTGTGTCTGTTGTTGAACAACTTTTAATGCTGGAAGTTATAGATCAACAACAACCGAAGTGTCATATATTTTGACAATTCTTCTACCTTATATAACGAATGGCATCCTGCAAAATCTGCACTGTATGTTTCTATTGTCATCTCCCTATACAATCATCAGTTAGTTTTTGACATGTCTAAAGAAAGCCCTGCCTAAATGAGCTGGCTGTATATGGGCATGGCTAGTGAGAGCCACTGTAATAATAGATTCACTAATTACTGAATAAACTGTACACTTGTACAGTGTTTATCAGAGGTCAACCTCAATGGATTTTTTCAACCAAATTTACTATGTTTTTGTGGGTTACCAAGCCAGAGCAACTCTTACCCATGTTACTACAGTACAGGCCAAACAGTACTGGGTTATGTAACGGATGCAAAGCTTGTTCCCTTTGTAGCAACCCCTATCAACAAATGGACAGACAGCATTGCCTTTTTCCTAGGTATGCACTAAATCCAAGATTCTGCCTTTTTCAGCAGGATTTGGATTCGGTCGAATCCTAATTTGCATATGTAAATTAGAGGCAGGAAGGGAAAGCACATGACAAAACAAGAAGAAAGAAAGATTTTTCCAGGATTCTGGGATTCACCCAAATCCCAAATAGTGGGATTTTTTTGATGATCAGGCCACATTATAAACTACAATTCCCAGCATTCAGTCTGATCATGTTTCAGCAATGGTTGCTGAATTATGAAGCTGGGAACTGTCGTTTCTCAGCAGCTCTCCTCTAATTACTTTTTTTTATTTAGGACTGACAGAAATCCAAAGTTTCTATAGGACTATCTTTGGTAGCGATTCCTTGTTATTTTAAAGGCCGTTGCCTATTAAAAATCATTAGTTAAACTTCAGCATTTTCTTTTTTTAGCCATTTAGATCTTCTCCTGCACATCTTTAAAAGGACACATTGGAGGAAGATAGGAGAAAGGGCTAAGACTGTGCTATTTCGGAATAAGAAGAAAGCCACGGGAATTAAAAATGACTCGTAAAATTGCTATAGAAAAGGATATTGCAGCAAGCAGTAAAAAAAATCCAAAATTATTTTTTAAATATGTCAATAGTAAAAAAATGAAGCAGGAAGGGGTGGGACCCTTACTATCAGAGGGGGGTCAGCTGGTTGATGAAAACAAAATAAAAGCGCAGATTCTGAACTCGTATTTTTCATCTGTCTACACAAATGAAGAACCAGTAAGTGAAGGTTTCCTTCTTAACACTCCCAATTCTAGTAATACAACTAATGATGCATGGTTCACACATGAAGAAATTCAAAAGAGACTTGAACATGTTAAGATTAACAAAGGTCCAGGGCCAGATGGTATTCATCCCAGGGTAATTAGCGAGCTTAGCTCTGTGATTGCCAAACCTCTTTACTTAATTTTTCAGGATTCGTTGAGATCTGGCATTGTGCCGAGAGACTGGCGAATTGCTAATGTGGTGCCTCTATTCAAAAAAGGATCCCGTTCTCAGCCTCAAAACTATAGGCCAGTTAGTCTGACGTCAGTATTAGGAAAGCTTTTCGAAGGGTTAATAAAGGATAAGATACTGGACTTCATAGCAAATCATAATACTATGAGTTTGTGCCAGCATGGTTTTATGCGTAATAGATCTTGCCAGACTAACTTAATTTCTTTTTACGAGAATGTAAGTAGATACCTCGATTCTGGGATGGCAGTGGATGTGATTTACTTAGACTTTGCTAAAGCATTTGATACAGTGCCACACAAAAGGTTACTGGTTAAATTAAGGAATGTTGGCCTGGAACATAGTATTTGTACCTGGATAGAAAACTGGCTAAAAGATAGACTACAAAGAGTGGTGGTAAATGGAACATTTTCTAATTGGACCAGTGTTGTTAGTGGAGTACCGCAGGGCTCTGTACTAGGTCCCTTGCTTTTCAACTTGTTTATTAATGACCTGGAGGTGGGCATTGAAAGTACTGTTTCTATTTTTGCAGATGATACTAAATTGTGCAGAACTATAGGTTCCATGCAGGATGCTGCCACTTTGCAAAGTGATCTGTCTAAACTGGAAAACTGGGCAGCAAACTGGAAAATGAGGTTCAATGTTGATAAATGCAAGGTTATGCACTTTGGCAAAAATAATATAAATGCAAGTTATACACTAAATGGCAATGTGTTGGGAGTTTCCTTAAATGAAAAGGATCTAGGGGTCTTTGTAGATAACACGTTGTCTAATTCGGGGCAGTGTCATTCTGTGGCTACTAAAGCAAATAAAGTTCTGTCTTGCATAAAAAAGGGCATTAACTCAAGGGATGAAAACATAATTATGCCTCTTTATAGGTCCCTGGTAAGGCCTCATCTGGAGTATGCAGTTCAGTTTTGGACTCCAGTCCTTAAGAGGGATATAAATGAGCTGGAGAGAGTGCAGAGACCTGCAACTAAATTGGTTAGAGGGACGGAAGACTTAAATTATGAGGGTAGACTGTCAAGGTTGGGGTTGTTTTCTCTGGAAAAAAGGCGCTTGCGAAGGGACATGATTACACTTTACAAGTACATTAGAGGACATTATAGACAAATGGCAGGGGACCTTTTTACCCATAAAGTGGATCACCGTACCAGAGGCCACCCCTTTAGACTAGAAGAAAAGAACTTTCATTTGAAGCAACGTAGAGGGTTCTTCACAGTCAGGACAGTGAGGTTGTGGAATGCACTGCCGGGTGATGTTGTGATGGCTGATTCAGTTAATGTCTTTAAGAATGGCTTGGATGATTTTTTGGACAGACATAATATTAAAGGCTATTGTGATACTAAACTCTATAGTTAATATAGGTATGGGTATATAGAATTTTAATTAAAAGTAGGGAGGGGTGTGTGTATGGATGCTGGGTTTTAATTTGGAGGGGTTGAACTTGATGGACTTTGTCTTTTTTCAACCCAATTTAACTATGTAACTATGTAAGCTACTTCCGTCTCTCTAGTGCTCCCCACCGTGCGTTAGATTGATCAAAGTGCGTGGGGCTTTATTACTGTTTAAGTTTCATTTGCATAAAAAGTGCTAAATGTAGGTCAGAGTTTCACTAGCTCCAACACAATTAAAAAAAAACCCCTGTCTTGCTCTCTCAGGAGGCAAATGGACATCGCAATAACCACACTGGAAACAGAGTACCTCCATTGTATTGAAGTGTGTGGCTACATGATGGCCTGCATTGCTCTCTTCCAGTTAAGAAAAGACAGTTGAATTGAATTAATTATCTGTGCTATTATCCATATACAATACACTAAGGATCATGGGTACAAAAAAATAAATCCAACCAAGCGTAAATATAAAATAAATGCACATTGCTTTTCAATAGTCAATAGAAACGTTAAATTACTTTTTTTTTATCTGAACCTTGCTATCTTACAGTTTAATTACAATACACCATCAAGGTAATACTTCTCTGTTCTGGTTAGCCTTTAATTTGCTTACATCCAGATATTTTAGATTGGACCACAGCAGGGCAGTCACAAGGACTGGCCAATTACAAATAGAGCCCTGTCTAGGATGCACCAATCACTGCTTACAGTCCATCCCCTTTGCACTCCAAGCAAATCAGTCTTTACCCCGTTACTAGTAAACTCCAAGCATTGTCATAGGCAGGCAACTCACAAAATCCACACATGGATAAAGCAGCGAGATTATAGGATATTGATTGAGTATACTGCATGTAGGGAATGTTTTCTTTGTTTAGAAAATCTGTATTATAAAGTACTTGTTTCAATTCACCCAGGCACAAACAGAGAATGCTTGCTTTGGCAGCAGGGCATGACACAACCTGTGGAACTTGTACAACACTTATAGGTATTTAATTTAGTTTATATCTTAAAGTTTGTAGCATCTTCATTGGTACTGTTGTCCCATAATCTGTATTTATGGATTGAGTAAAACCCAAGAAATCCACAACGAAAATCTCCAGGGGAAAGTCATTTGTTCTTTGGAGAGATGTCCTCAGTCAGCGTAGATGATAAATCCAGTAAATGTGCTATATTTGTTGTTGTTCCCACCATGAGCTTTTCCTCCGTCTAGTTTAATATAAACCTCGTCGCCAGGCTCCAGATGAAGAACCACACTGTTGCTGGCATAGTCATAGTTTTGGTCTGCATCTTGGGCAATGGCACTTGCACGCACCTGAGCAAGAAAAACAAGATAAAAAGGTGTTAAAGGCACAGTAACCACAAATTGCATTTTGCTGCTCTCTGCCATCAAGAGTTTATATGGTTCAAAAGAGTCAAATAAAGGTAAAGGGTGTCATGAACACAGTAACATAGTAAGTTAGGTTGAAAAAAGACACACTCCAAGTTCAACCTTAAGACTATATATAACCTGCCTAACTGCCAGTTGATCCAGAGGAAGCCAAAAAAAAAAAACTCATGAAGCCTCTCCAATTTGCATCAGAGGGGGAAAAATTCCTTCCTGACTCCAAAATGGCAATCGGACTAGTCCCTGGATCAACTTGTAGCATGAACTATTTCCATAACTTGTATAGAAAAAAAAAGCCATCCAATCCCTTCTAAAAGCTATCTAATGTATCAGCCTGTTCGACTAATTCAGGGAGAGAATTCCTCCTCTTCACAGCTCTCACTGTAAAAAAACCCTTCAGAATATTTAGGGGCACATTTACTAAAGGGCGAATTGTATTTTTTGGCAAAAATTTGCAAAAATGACAATTCCCGGCGAATTTGCCAATTTTTTGAAAGGTGAAGAGGACAATTCATGGATGAAAAAGCTCAGCACTAGTTTTGCATCGATTGGTCAGCGAAGCTTCTCCAGCAAAAATTCTCTAGTGAAAATGCGGTAATTTATCAAAATACGAACTGTACCCTCTTCGCCAAAGTGTACTTTGGTCAGGTTCAGGCTGGCGAACTCCAATTATAAAGATAGAGCATCCACTTCTAAATCGCAATCTATATTGCCCTTTCCAAGCTACTTTTCTCCATGGTGAAAATTCTCCACTATTGTATGGGAAAATGTACAAGAATTTTACAGAGAATTTACGCCAGGAGAAAATTCACCACATTTCTCTTACGATTTTTAGTAAATATGGAGATATATGAACTTTGGTGAAGAGAAAATTCACACTTTAGTAAATGTGCCCCTTAGACGGAATCTCCTTTTTTCTTATTGGAACGGGTGCCCAAAGTTTAACAACATGTTGTTTGTTTATTTGCTTAGGGGCCTATTTATCATGCTGGGTAAAACATTGGAGAACAATATCACCGGTGATGTTGCCCATAGCCACCAATCAGCAGTTAGATTTCAACAGTCACCTACAAGTTAGAAAACAACAAGTTTAACAATAGCAATGATCTGATTGGTTGCTATGGGCAACTTCACTGTTGATGTTTTTCTCCAATGTTTTAAAAAAAACTTGCTAAATAGGCCCCTTGTGCTACACATATGGGATTTATCCAACAAATAGCATGACCTGGGCACATCTACAGAAGCCTTTCCAAGAGAAGCAGGTACTGGTGCTCTGGCAAATATGGTCCAGCAGAAGCAACATTTACCACATTTGAAGCAACCTGTTGCATATTTCTATATGGGGCTGGGGGCTCCGAATCCTACAAACCAGTAAGCAGTCAGGGTAACTGTAGAGAGAGTGAAGAGAATGAGAGAGGGTTGCCTTAATTGGAGTGAAGAGAATGAGAGAGGGTTGCCTAATTGGTTGAGTGAGTACCACTGTGTGTATAGCCAATACAGATATGTCTACATATATCTGTAACTTAGTAATGAACTTAAGGGATATAGCAATGGCATGTTAGTGAGCATTTTTGAGTGATCACATGACCCTTCATTCAACCTGCAGGGAGAGGGTGGCTACCAAGTAAGCCTATAAAGGGGCAATAGCAAGCATTCTTTCACCTACTAAGCTGGAAATCGTACAAGTGCCAAACACCCGCTATCACATTACCCTAAGAGGAGCCCTCACCAAAAGTTAGACCTCCAAAGGGGTCTTGAACTGAAAAAGTCTGACAACCATTACCATAGATGAAACATTACTCCTCATCCATATGCAGGAGACAATGAAATGCATTAATAAAGGGACACTGTGACTCCCCACCACTGCTTAAAGGGATACTGTCATGGGAAAACATGTATTTTTCAAAACGCATCATTTAAAAGTGCTGCTCCAGCAGACTTCTGCACTGAAATCCAATTCTCAAAAGAGCAAACACATTTTTTTATATTTAATTTTGAAATCTGACACGGGGCTAGACATATTGTCAGTTTCCCAGCTGCCCCAGCAGTCATGTGACTTGTGCCTGCACATTAGGATGGAACTACTTTCGGGCAGGCTGTTTCTCCTACTCAGTGTAACTGAATCAGTCTCAGTGGGACTTGGCCTTTACTACAGTGTTGTTTTTAGATCTACCAGGGAGCTGTTATCTGGTTACCTTCCCATTGTTCTTTTGTTAGGCTGCCGGGGGGAGGGGGTGATATGACTCCAACTTGCAGTAAAGAGTGACTAAAGTTTATCAGATCACAAGTCACATGACTGGGGGCAGCTGGGACACTGACAATATGTCTAGCCCCATGTCAGATTTCAAAATTGAATATAAAAAAAATCTGTTTGCTCTTTTGAAAAATGGATTTCAGTGCAGAATTCTGCTGAAGCAGCACTATTAACTGATGTGTTTTGAAAATAACATGTTTTCCCATGACAGTATCCATTTAACTACCCATAGCATTGCTATAAAAATGTATATGTAGAAATGTATTATATTTGCTTCTAACAGACCGAAGATATACACAGCCAAGCTGTTTTCTGGTTGTTTGGTAAGAACATTGTGTCTATCAACAAAATACATCTGTGTGTGCCAACATTTCACAAGAATTAAAAAAGATGTACTATATTTTAATAGATGTACTTGTACTGCCCACTCACATGTAGAATCCCCCACTATTGATGCAGTGCCTGGTGCAGGTGATATTACAGACTGCTGGATTTTGGGTCAGTGTGACTATTCACCTTGCATATTTTATCCATGCCACATGTCCATCAAGCCATTGAGGAAACACATTTTACAAAAAGAAACAATAGCAATTCAGTTAGGAACACTAGGCTGAATTTATTGGTTATGATTTATAACATTAAAGGGAATGTTAACCCCAAAAATATTTTTGCCTAATAAAAGAAAACATCATTCTAAGCAATTTGTAAGACAAGGCAGCTGATGAACAGACCTGTCTTTGCTGGGGAACTAAGACTTTTGCAACATTGTTTTAAAAATAACAACTAGAAGTTCAGCAAATGCTGCTTTCAATAGCAATTTCTTTTTACTAAGAACTAAAAGCACTGAACATTTTTTTTAACAATTGTATATTGGAAAGCTGCTTAGAATTTTGTTTTCTTTTATTAGGCAATTTTTTGGGGGGAGTTGACTTGCCCTTTAACAGAATCTGCCATCACAACATCACCCGACAGGGAATTCCACAACTTCAGTGCCCTCATTTTGAAGAACCAACTGCGCTCCTTCGCTAAGAATTTTTAATTATTTTCTATTTTTACATACCCTTTAACTTTGTTTTGCGTTACACAGATTTAAAAAACAGAATCAAATAAGTACAGCCCCAACTGCTAGGATTGGGTAAGTAGATTTTCAATTAATAATATTCACCATAAGGAATACTGTTTTTTTTACCATATAGAATACATCTGCAGCACTGTATATAGTCCTGTTCCCAAATGACACCGTCTATATAGTAGTGCACACTCTGTCAGATGTATTTACCTTGCTAGCAATGTACTGTACATTGAAGATTAATGATAGAATGGAAGCAATATTACTAGCAATGAGGATTCTACCATTTTCCAAATTATTGAGGCAGTGGAAAAGCTATGATGTTATTATAGTGAATGTGTTAATGCATCTGTGAAGCCCCGGTTAAAGTGTATAAGGGGAAATGTGTAATTTTGCATTGGTTATGAATGTTCTTTGTTGTGTTATGTCACTGGGACTCCAGGTTACAGTATATGGAACAGAAAAAGGAAACCAGATCGGCAACAGGGTATCTGCATTGGCCCAAATGTTACAAATGATTCCTAAGAGAAGCCAAGTCCATAGCTTTGGAAACATTCTTTAAATAAACATTTGGGGGACCTCAGAATAGATGCAAACTCAAAAAACAAACTTGTGCCTAGCAAAAGAAAATTTGAAGGGTGGTTCATCTGTAAGTTACCTTTTAACATGTTATATAATGACTAATTCTAAGCAACTTTTTAATTGGTCTTCATTATTTATTTTTTATAGCTGTTTAATTATTTGCCTTTCCAGCTTTCAAATGAGGGCTCACTGACTCCATCTGAAAAACAAATGCTCGATAAAGCTACAAATGTATTGTTATTGCTATTTTTAATTGCTGAACTTTCTATCCAGGCCCCCTTTTCATATTCCAGTCTCTCATTCAAATCAATGTGTAGTTGCTATGGTAATTTGGACTTTAGCAACCCGATTGCTAAAATTGCAAACTGGACAGCTGCTGAATAAAAAGCTAAATAAGTCAAAAACCACAATAATAAAAAAATGAAAACCAATTGCAAATTGTCTCAGAATATCACTCTCTAGATCGTACTAAAAGTTAACTCCAAGGTGAACAACCCCTTTAATTGTAAGCCACTTTCTAATAACGACCCATAACAAATGATTTTAAAGTTATTTGTAAAGGCTATTATAGCAGTATGTGTGGTACATGCTATTTTGAAACATCAATGCTGGTCCTGACTCTTTAATCAGTGCAGCAGAAGCCAGCTATCCTCCAGCCAAGACTCCATTGCTTTGCATGCTTCTTCACAGGCCTGTTAATCATCTGTCTTCTTCTACATCTAGGGGCAGATTTATCAAGGGTCGAATTTCGAAGTGTAAAATACTTCGAAATTCGACCAACTAATTGAAATACTTTGACTTCGAATATCGAAGTCGAAGTATTTTTCACAGAATTTGGCCATCGTACGATTGAAGTAAAATTGTTCGATCATACGATTCGAACGATTTTAGCGTACGATCAAACGATTTTACTTCAATGTGTGAAGACTTAAAAAAATGGTCTAGAAGGTCCCATAGGCTAACATAGCACTTCGGCAAGTTTAATTTGTGAAGTATTGAAGTTGAAGTTTTTTTAAAGAGACAGTACTTCGATTATCGAATGGTCAAATATTCAAACGATTTTTACTTTGAACCGAAGTCGTAGTATCCTATTCAATGGTCAAAGTATCCAAAAAATTACTTCGAATTTCAAATTTTTTTACTTAGAAAATTCCCTCGAATTCACTTCGACCCTTGATAAATCTGCCATCAACAGTCAGAATCAGCAGTGCAAGATACTGTACCACTCTCAAGAGCAGTTAACTTGCAGTTTACTTCCAGTCAGTAATATTATCTCACTTTGGCAATAAGCACAGGCTTCTTTGGGGCTGGTATCCCCTGCACTCCTGCATTGTGTGTCCTGAATGACCACATCAATGTCACACTCACATGCCAACCATATAGTAAGTAAATCTTGCAGAAAATTAAGTCCCAAGACCTTTTCCTTCCAAGAAGCTGGTGTAACAGGGAGAAAACATCCCCCCAAATCCATGCACTTATTATTGCTTATCTGAGCCTTGCTCAACAAGGGATTACTGACACAGACCCAGACTCCTTTTTAAACCCAAGCTGTTCCAGGCATGACCAACAGATTTTCCCAAATTATATGATGCCCGAAATATCAATCCTGCCATTTGATGAAGCCCAAGTAAAATTTTGCTGAAACGTTGTTGCTGAAATGTAATTTGAATTTTTTTTAAGCAGATATTTCACCCATGCAAAGCAGTGTCCAGTATGTGGCCCTTCGTATTTGGGCGAGGTTGGGGGTAGGGCAACAGGCAAATGAAAAATAAAAAACCAAATTGGCTGGTTTTGTTTCCAATAAGGATTAATTATATCTTAGTTGGGATCAAGTACAAGGTACTGTTTTATTATTACAGAGAAAAGGGAAATCGCTTTTAAAAATTTTAAAACTTTTTGTATAAAAAGATATTTCACCCATGCAAAGCAGTGTCCAGTATGTGGCCCTTCATTTTTGGGCGAGGTTGTGGATAGGGCCACAGGCAAAAAAAAATAATTTGAATTTGAAGGATTTAGAGTTTGACCATTCAAATATATATTGTGTCTTTAACTGTATCCAAAGCCCGTAACTGTTTTCATATCAGTAGCCTTTTTTTTATTCATGATTTGCCTGATTCTCAGAGATTTTTCTTCTTGCAGAAGGCTCAACAAGTATAACACTATATTATCCCAGTATCAGCAAAGCGAGAATGAAAATGATACTGCCACCATTTGTATTGTATTCTATGAGCGTACAATAAAAAGCTTTGTAGGGTTTTTTTTTGGAATTCTGCCAAATAATGGGGGATTTTTTTTTTTTGTGAAAAAGGTAAACTTTTGTACATTTGCAGAATAAAATCTTATTATGTGTATTATGGTTTTTTTTTTATTTCTTTTATAAGTAAACCTGGCAAAAAGAAAAAAAAAATATAGATGTAGGCTAAAAGCTTTTCCCTCCAAATATGCCTTTTGCTTTCATTGCTACACGAAAACTGGTAATCAACTAAAGCAGAGAAAAAAGACGGAAATGGTTTTGAATGATTTACTGTTAACAAAAGAAGAGGCAATAAGGGAAGCACATTGTCACTGCACACACATTACTTCTTATTTTAAAGGGCTGGTTCAACTTTAAGTTAAGTTTTAGTATGTTATAGAGTGGCCAGTTCTATGGAAACTTTTCAACTGGTCTTCGTTATTTATTTTTTTATAGTTTTTTAGTTATTTGCCTTTTTTCCCATTACCAGCTTTAATATAAGGGTCACTGACTCCATCAAAAAAAAAAATATAAGGCTACAAATGTACTGTTATTGCTACTTTTTTATTACTCATCTTTCTAATCAGGCCTCTCCTATTCATATTCCAGTTCTTTGAACTCATCATCTTATGCCCAGTGTTGTACAGTTCTACCATTTTTGCCGCTTGTTTGTATGGAGGTGTAAGAATTCTGGGTTTTCATTTGGACGGGTTGAACTTGATGGACTTTGTCTTTTTTCAACCCGATTTAACTATGTAACTATATGTGCTTATGGAATACCCTGTATTCAACACATTACGGTCAATAATAAATTGAGTACCTAATAAAAAAAAAGAGCGATAGACAAACTAATGAAGCTCCTTTTAAAGGGCTTGTTCACCTTTTAGTTAACTCTTAGGGGCAGATTTATCTAGGGTCGAATTTCGAGTTGATGGGAGTTATTTTAAACTCCCATCAACTCGAAATTCGATTTTGAATAAAAAAAGACCAACTGAAATTTATTTAAAAAATCAGATTTTTCTACTTTGAGTGAATAGGCTGTATTTAATCGTACAAATCGAATTCGGATCGTATTCGATCAAATTCGATTCAAAGTATTTTCAAAAAAACCTTGGATTTTTCAAGGTACAGCAAATGACTCCAAATAGGTTCTAGTAGTTCCCCATAGTCCACAACAGCAATTCGGCAGGTTTTAGATGGTGAATATTTGAAGTATTATGATCAATTTGGATTTTTGAATTTTTTTCAATTTTTTTCAAATAATAGGACTTATTCCCTAGTCTAAGTACACTAAAATTAGCTCAAATTTCCAATTAAAAAATTCGACTTTTCAATTCGACCCTTGATAAATCTGCCCCTTAGTATGATGTAGTGATTGCTATTTTGAGACAATTTGCAATTGGTTATTATTTTTGGTTTTTGAGTCATGATAACGTTTTATTCAGCAGCTCTTTGGTTTGCAGTTTGAGCAATCTGATGGCTAGGATCCAAATAACCCTAGCAACCATGCACTGATTTAATCATGGTCAAATTGTCATCTTGGAGTTAGGAAGAAATTTTCCCCCTCTTGAGGCAAATTGCAGAGGCTTCAAATGGGGTTTTTTGCCTTCCTCTGGATCACTAACAGTTAGGCAGATTATATATAGACTTGAAAGGTTGAACTAGTTGGACATGTGCCTTTTTTTAACCGAACTTCTTATGTTACTACTATGTTACTATGTAAAGTGAAAAAACAGGTGCAGAGCCATGTTTCTAAGGACTGTGCACCCTGCTCTATGGTATGTGCAGTTAAGCACAGATCTTTGCATTCCAGCATGGAGTACTTTAAACCTGCCCTGCATGTACTTAAGAATGTTCTGTTTACGGCAAACATAAAATCATGGGGCAGTGTAAATACCCCCAACATTGAGCTTAGGTGCTAATAAAATGTAAGATTGAAGAACCAGAGATAGATTCCATTGGGTATAATCTGTTAGACAAGCATGACATAAACCTTGTAATTTGTATTGCTAGAGAAGGAATATTTTTGGGGAATGTATCAAAATAGTACATTAGACATCACTGGGCAGAATTGCATGTGTCAGAGGGTTTTATTTCAGAATAAAAGAGAGTTTGGATAAATGAAAGTAAATAAGAGTCACTGTGCGCAATATGGTTGTGCATGAATGGAGAAATAGCTTGGTAGTTAGTAGCAATTGAGAGGTAGGGTGATGCTTAGAAAGAATGACGGGATAAATATAGAGATCATGTTTTGACAGGATGTGACAAAAAGCGAAACAGAGGCATGAGAAAACCATGTAGGATGCTCCAATAAAAGCACTGGAAAAAACCTTAAGAAACATTCTAGTTTGCAAAGCCAAGGGGGATTTCTGGCTCCAGCCAATAGCACTGGCTAGTGGCCATGGATCTATGTTAATGGTAAAACAAGATAAATTAGGCATCACAGATATTCATTGTGCTTCAGATAAATTGTAGGATAGCAGTCAAATCAAGCGTATGCTTACCAACATTTCCTTGGTAATATTTGCTTTCTTTAGTCAAGGGTAGTCAGTTAAAGGAGAACTAAACCCCCCAATAAGAAAAGCCCCCACCTACTACCCTAGGCAGTCCCTCTCCCTGCTTCCCCCACAATAGTCCATTATACCTGAAAGTGTCTCATGTATCGGTGAAGAGTAAATGAAGCGGAGCGCATGGGCACCATGTTTGGGACTACTTTCTTCCCTTTCTTCACAGCACTTTTGGAGCATGTGCAGTTGCAAATGCGCCAATACGGCACTCCCTTACAGATGAAGACTGAAGATCCAGAAGATGCCACCCATGAGCTTTGCTGCACTTAGAGTAGTAGGATGGGGCTTAGTTCTCCTTTAAGACTGCAAGCGCAGTTGTGGTTGGCTGCAGGAAAAATCTCATTCATAAAAAGCCCCAGGGTCCTCACAGCCTCAATTGCTGCAGCACAGCCATGCCTAAAGAATGGGGAGCACACATCACTCTTCCAGCCATACTGTATAGTCTGATCACATGTTCCCATTAAAATACAAAATGTAATAGGCCAGAATGAATAACCAGTCTGGTCAATGACCCAAATCAGCAATGTATAATATCCCTGATCCAAGAGCTGATCAATCCATCGCTGAGATTCGAGTGCACGGTCATTTTTCACCAATTTCTGACCCCATCCCTCAGCCCATGAATAGCCAGCGCTTATGTAGCTTTTTCTACTATATGGTCTCATCTTGAATATATCATCTCACACCTCTTTAGTGCTTGTAGGACCTGCCAGGCCATATTTTATAGGATTTAGCAATATTTTATAATTACAACTTAAAATGTTATATTATTATTTCAGCTAATTGTGCAATGACTACTATATTGCATGGTATTGCTGTGCAATGGGCATTTCGTGGCCAAGTGTGTAATTATTAACAGTCACACTGTTTGAATTGGGAGCAACGGCCCATTTCTGTTTGTTTGTTCATCACGCCGACAGACAGAGAAATGTGCATTCTAAATGCTTCCAAATAGAGGCGCGCATGCATTTTGATTCTTCATTAATACTTGAGAATGTGAAGAATTGGTTGAATTCCAACTTTTGGAATGGCGAGGCTTTTTACTAGAGAGAATGACATATTCTCGCTTTTGATTTTGGTTTAAATACCATTTGCTGGTCACCTGTTTGAAAGTAGCTGCTGTCTGTTTGCTGTGATTGTGAATTTCCAGACTGAAGGAAACTGAAGATTTAAATATTTTTTATGCTAAAAGTAAAGTTTATTTTGCTTGAACACAATAGAAATGAATCTGCAATTATTTCTTAAATTGGCAGGTCCTATTTAGTGTGATCTGGAATTAGACTGTGTGGTCTCTGTAGAGTGACGTGGCAAATATTTGTGCTATATACGTAAATAAACAGAAGAAATGAAGGATATAGATAATAAAGTCTATCAGTTTTGCACTCATAGTTATGTTACCCCCACACACTATACACACTGGGGCTCATTTATCAACACTGGGCAAATTTGCCCATGGGCTGTTACCTATAGCAACCTATCAGTAATTAGCTTTTTAAAGCCAGCTGCAAGTAGAACAATGAATGCAGCAATCTGATTTGTTGCTATAGGTAACAGCCCATGGGCAAATTTGCCCAGTGTTGATAAATGAGCCCCACTATGTGCTAGCTATGGTTTAGAAGCATATCACCATATTCTCTCTATAGCAGTGTGGCCTTTTGAGGGCAGAAAGGAGTTTATTTTCTTGTTCTCTCTGTGATAGATTATTGATCGCGGGATTTAAAGGGGCTTACTTGCCTTTTAACTTTGTCAGCAGGGTTTTGGAAAACTGAAATATTACCTTCTACCCAAGGAAGTTTAGAAGGCCTCTTTGAGCCCTAGTAAGTGGGGAATTTCAATATTAAATATATATACTGGTAAAATAGGTGGTCATCTAGCTTTGGTATGTTCCCAATAACTTAAAGGTTTCCATGGTGATCAGCAATGCATGATATGGACAGGGAAGTGCACGTTTATATATGTGGGAATACACACAGCATCACAGCCTCCATATTGACCATCAGTTTTTAGTAAGAACATTGATACTCCTGAGTGTTGATAAAAGCACCCAAGATCAGATGCACCTGCACCTTCCAGTTCTAGGCTTATAGTAAAGTCTCCAATGAACCAGCATAGCATCATACTGGGCACTTTGTACTGCAGTGTATGGTTCATATGGAAACTTTAACCATTTATGTCCCAGCGGACTGAGAATCAACAGTGGTAACAAAGTATCATTGTGTAGGCACCACAGAGTGTATGTTCCCTTTTATCAATGCCACGCTTAGGGGCAGATTTATAAAAATGTGAGTTTAGAGCTTAATGCATAAGGGCCGTGGCCGACGGGAAGATTTGTTGCCCGCGATTATTTATGCCGACTGCGGGTGACAAATCTCCCGAAAATGCGTCTCAATTGGAAATAATAAATCGCTGGCACTAAAACCAACATAATCAGAGACAACTTCAGGCAACTTCGGAAGAGCTAAGCAATGCATTGGTTTTACCGCAGGTGATTTCAGTTGTTTCCAGTGGAGATGCATTTTCAGGAGATTTGTCACCCGCAGTCGTGCATCTCCCCATTAGCCACTGCCCTGAAAACTCACCCAAGTTCTATCCAGTCCTGTGGGATTTTTAGAGGTGTATTTATCAATAGGTGAAAGTTAGAGCTCACATTTCATAAATGATTCACTAGACACAAGTCGGGTGTGTGTGTGGGACCATTAACGTTGCATGCAAGTGCCTCTGTTAGCAGCGTTTAATGGGCAGATTTATCAAAATCTGAGTTTAGAGTTTAAAGAAGTAGGGCAGAAATGCTGTATATATGTATTGGGCTTTTATACCAGCCCAAGGCAACCACAGCCTTTTAGCAGGGAAGATCTGTGCCTCCAAATATGCCCCAGTAGCTCCCCATCTTCTTTTCTGTTGATTCACTGCACATGCTCTGTGCTGCTGTCACTTACTGAGCTTAGGAGCCGGCACACAAAATACTGAATATATATAATATAAATATTACAATTATAAGTTTGATTAGTAAATAATTCAGATTAGTGGTACATGGCAGCTCAGAAACCAACACAATTAGTATCAAAATGGAATAATCAGTCCTGTAGCATCAGCTTAGGTGACAAGCAAACCTCTTTTTATGCTTGATCATTTGTGACGACCCCTAAGCTTAGCTTCTCAACTGCTGCTCAGAGCCCACTGAGCAAACAGACACTCCTAACAAAATACAAAATGGGAAACTCCTGTGACAACTTTAAAGGCCTGGATCATTACTACTATAGAAATGCTGAACTTTTGGGCTGGTTCACTAAATTCAGTATATAAAATATGGCATTTCTACCTCTATTAATTGTTAGGGTTTAGTTCCCCTTTAAGTATGAGCAAAGTAGCACCCAATGTTGTGCCTTTATGCTCCACAACTCTGTGCATGTCTTGTCTGGCAGAACAAACCAAAAGCTGCTTCCTACAATAACAGAAATCACAGATACACAAGATATTACTCATACATAATAAAATTCCCAGTGCAAGGTTTTTTTCCCCACAGACCTATGAATCTCATTGCAGCCCAAATATCATTTTTTTGCACTCCTACTTAGTTCTGGGTAGTTTTCTTATATCACTAAATATATCCAGTTTTCATAAAATGACTCAGTCAAAAACTGCTATGAGTTTGCTTTGCTGTGTTATATTATATATTATATTGCAATCACTTTGCTAATGAATCTGTTAATGGAGGGGTTATGAGCTCAAAATCCTGCAGGTGGCATTTTTTGATGGTTTTGTCCCTTTAAAGTGATATTATGTCAGAACAATGTTAAATGTGGCTCCAGTGCAGTTCTGTTTAGTATATCAGAGCCTTGGCCAGGTTTGGTGAATGTATCTCATAGGAGGGGGTAAACAACAGGGGTCATTTACAAAGTACAGGGTTGTGTTTTTGCACACTTTTACCCTGCCCTGCACATTTCTTTGTACTCCAAAATGGAATATTAATATAGTGGTAACTGCAGTCGGCATTGCTGTATTTATAAGGTGTGGGAGGGGGTGGAAAATAGATGACCCCTCTCCCAAACCCTAACTTGGTAGGAACTAACCTGCCTTGCACCCACTGACACTGCATTCTGCACCTAGTGCTGGATTTGCAACTTGGCAGAGCCAAAGACACAGCCAGATCCCAGACACAATTACAGTTTCCTTCCCTTAGTGCTCAAGCACTTGTGCCCATGTCATCAAATGACCCCGACCCTGTTAGGTTTATTTCACATTTAAATGTTTTGAGCACCCTAAAGTATGATGTGTTATAGAGATACATTTGATTTGAAACCCCCCAGATCCCAAAAATTCTGAAAAACACATTTCATACAAATGCTCACCAAGCTGTAACATTCGGCAAAAAAAATTCATCTGGAATAAATCATTTCCAGCCCAAATTTACTGCGTCTCAATCGCATACCAAGTGAAGCAAATATAAAAGTAGACTGGAATGAATCTGAGCAAATGTCCCTATGTATAAAACTTTCATATCCTTTTTGTATATTTTCTTTTTCAAATCAGAGATCCTGCTATACAGTATTGGGGTCATTTACGATTCCCCTGGGCAGAAGTAGGAAAATGCAAAGGAACAAAAGTGCTGTATGCCCCTAAGTGCTCATTCAGCTCATTCAATGGTCGCTCTGTGCATTTTATACTGGATAACAAAGCTGGCAAGAGGTGCACAGTGCAGCTTGAGGAGGCAAAAACCAGCCCTGTCTTTACCACTTGCCATAGGGCAGACAGTAAGGACCAGGCCCTGTTGGGTCCTGGGGCCAGGGGTGTAATGACAGAGGAAGCAGACCCTGCAGCTGCAGGGGGGCCCAGGAGGTATAGGGGTCCCTAATTCATGTACAATTTCAGTAAATATTGGTAAAACAGTCAACCTCTAGACATTTTGGAGGCCTGAAAAACAATAAGATCTAGTTACCTGCCTATTGCTCTCCCAATTTCTAATTTAGACATCTAAATGGGACAAGTGGGAACCTGTAATTGGGGAATTTTGCACTTTACTAGGGATGCACCAGGATTCGGTTTGGGATTCAGCCAAGATTCTTGCTTTGTCAGCAGGAGTCAGCCGAATCCAAGTGCCTGATCAAACTGATTCCAAAAAAAACACGTGACTTTTCGTCATACAAACAAGGAAGTCAAAAATAGTTTTTAAAATTTCCCCTAATTTACATATGCAAATTAGTAGTTGGTTCGGTATTCGGACGAATCTTTCAAAAAGGATTCGGGATTCGGCTGAATCCTAAAATAGGGGATTTGGTGCATCCTTCCACTTTACACACTGCCTGTTGTTAACAGAAAGTGGTAGAGATTTGGGGGTGGAAGGAGATTTAAGTCTCTTTCTGGCAGGAAGCAATTCTGAAACTGCTGTGATTGGACTAAAGCCAGAACATAACCTAGTCATTCAGGCTGTGTTGTTTCCTAGATGTGTTTGTTTGTTTGAATATTTAAAACCAACCAAATAACAAAAGGGAACAACTATTACTGTGTTGTATATTCTTCAGTACACAATTACAGGATGCTTTATACAGACCCAGCAGGTTGGTGCGAGGCTGTGCAGTATTTGTGTTGCAATGTGCCTTTATTTAGGAATATTTGGGGGAAAACAAAATATCTAATTCCAATGAGCTGCCAGCGCTTCTGACTGCAATTCCTTTGTGTGAGGTGCAAACAGTCCAACAATCCACATATCACATAAAAAATGCTGCAGGACTCTCCGAGAGTGCCGCAAACTGCATGTGTCCCATTATGGCAACATCAGCTGTATAAGGTGAGACTTACATAGTCCAAAAAGGTGGTTAAAGTACACCTGGTTGTACTTATTTTATATGGAAAATCAGGCAAAAATCTTTTTGAAGGCAATACCTTATGCCAATAGTTGAGATACTACGGGGCTCAGTTAAGCTGGCCATAGACGCCAAGATAAAGTCGTAGGAATCTTCGTTTCGTGCAACTTCAGGATCGTGTGTGGATCGTTCCAAATTTTTCTGCCGCGGCGATCGGTCGTTTAGTCGATCAGATAGGTTAGAAGATTTCTGTCGGCTAACAATAACATCTCTGCATTTTTTGACAATATGAGTGGGTGACTGTCACTACTATTTGTCACACACAACTTTCGTACAGTTGCTATCTGTCTATTTTGTCTGGTGAATGCTTGTTTATTGCAATCTCCCAAACTACCATTAACCATTCAGATAAAAGGATATATCTGCACGTTTATCAGCAGCTTTACATACATGAATAAGCTAGTTTCCCTATCAAGACGATTATTTAGGCTTGGTGACTTGCAGTATTTTACAGCCCTGTGTACAGTTACTCTAACTACTTAATGCAAAGAAGGAGTATCCACTAAGCAGCCCCCAACTGCTGTTAAACTACAATTCCCAGCAACCCCCCATGGCTAGAGGAGTTTGTAAAGCTGTAGCTGGACAACATCAACTTTTAAAACAAAAGACTTTTTCTTGTGACCCTAGAACCCCACATTAGATGCTGTCCCCGCACTGGGTGCTGTAGTGTTAAAGTGCAGAGCCGTTTGTATGGGATTTGTTCTGTGTCATTTCATATTTCATTTACTTGTTACGGTTTAACTCTCTGCTGTGTAATGACTGCCCCAATTAAGTGCTGCGTGTCCCTTTGTGCCGAGCACAATCCGTGTGCCTAAGTGCAGGTTTTAATGAAAAGAGCAGAAAATTGTTGTTCTTTTTCTCTTTTTTTCTTGCCTCGATTTAGTTCTCTGAATGCTCTCCGTTCCCACTGAAAGAACGATGGTTCCCATTGTCATCTGAGCGGTGACTAATTCAATTACATATTCATGTGTATTCTGTGCCTCTCAATAACTGTACCAGTGTTGTCTTGTTTAGCGAGAAAAGGCCCACTGTACTGCCATGCTGCCTGTGCCAAAATACATTTATTCAGCACCCTATATAGGAGCATTAGCTTTTCAACAGGCAACACAATGAAATGCCCCACTTTTCTTACTCAGGATGAATATATATATTTCATGACCTTTCCCATATCTGTATGACAGAAAAGGTAAAATTAACTTTCAACATTAGTTGAGAAAACTGAATGCAGGTGCAGCCATTGTTATATTGTTATATATATAATGTGGGAAATTTACCTGCTTTAGCCTTTAATACAGCAGTTGGCACATGATACAGGGATGCACTTTTCATGGCCAAATAATTTATTTCCCTTTCATTTACTCACCTTAGTAGCAAGTACAGAGTGCTCAATTTGGAAGTGGAACCTTTTTGCAGGTACCAGTTGCTGACTGCCTGACCCAATCTGCCTTAGGGTCAATTATATATACAGTCTATTAAATAATCAGCAGCACTCTGGTTTTTGTGAACTTAGTGCTATAAAGTGCTTTACTGGCTAGAGCATTAAGACAACTTGATAAAGGGCCCTGCGTTGCCTGAAACGCTTTCATTTACTCACAGGGAACATAACAATAGAGGCGTCTCTTGCTCTGGAACAACAACAGAACACATGTCTCCCTGCTAAGTATACACCAGGTGCTCCCCAACTTTACAGGGCTGCAGGTCAGACTGGTGGTGAAAAAACCCAGTGGGCCCTGGCCCTCGTGGGGCCCCCAGCCAGCCCAGCGCACTTCTTCCCTGGCTGTTAGCTGGCTGTGCTGACTTTGTGGTCTCAACAAAATATAATGCCTGATTTTACAGTTTCCTGGATTTCCCTGTCCCCTGAGAAATGTGAATTTGGGATTATGCTGTATCACAAAAAAACAAAAGGATATTAAATCTGGCAGTAGAGCTGAAGGGGAGGGAACCTTTTTTCCCAGTGATCGGCTCATGCACAGGACAGACGGGCCGTATGCACGATGGGCCAACCACGGCAAAAGTGGATGGGCTAAGGCAACACTGGACATAAATACAGCCCTGCACCTATACACATGAACACCACAGGAACTTATTCACTGTAGTTTTCAACTCACACAGGTTGCTTCCTTTGCAACTATGTTTTTTCATTTTGCAGCAGAGCCCAAGACAGAAAATATTCCAAGGCCTCCTTCTTTCTTCTCAAGCAGTACATAGGCGGCTATGGAAGCTACTAAGCAATCAGCAACAACCCATTTCTACCATCCCCAAAATCAGCACCAATAATACCTGACCATGTAAGACATCTTAAATAATAAACATTTTAACTGCCGGTTTTTCAGACAAATCCTCAAAACATATGGAATTATGTTCCCCCCTACTTTAATATATATTAATATATACAAGTTGCAAAGTCTTCTATAAAGGTACTAGGCTGTAGGCTTTTATACCATTATATATGGTCATGGTACTCATAATCTACTGTAAATATGTATAATCTTCTATACAGTCTGACATTGTTCTATTTATAGAATAATATGTATAGAGAGTCTCTATTTATATTCACATTTCAAAATGTCAAATTACAGCTCAACTCACCCACTTTCTATTCATATCTATAGAATTTTTAAAAGCGTATCTATCAAATGGTGAACTCTAACTTTCACCCATTGATAAAGTTGCTTCTAAAAATGCCAGAGGTGGCTACCTTTTTCTGCGATGATCTCTAATCTCACATTAAATCTGCCCCATAGACTTAGAATAAAGGAGCTAGCACAGTTCTTACTCAATTGTTCCTAGCAGGAACAGGATAAGCCCCCAAAGCATTCACAAACATTTTCTCTCTATGGGGTATATTTATCAAAAAGTGAAGTTAGAGATCGCCACAGTCCTCTAGAGTGAAATTCCGCCACTCTCCATTCATTTCATTTCATTAACCGGCAGTTGAAATGTTTATTTCACTAGATGTCTTACATGGTCAGGTATTATTGGTGCTGATTTTGGGGATGGTAGAAATGGGTTGTTGCCGATTGCTTAGTAGCTTCCATAGTACTGATTGAGAAGAAAGAAGGAGGGCTCTGCTGTAAAATGGAATAAACATAGTTGCAAAGGAAGCAACCTGTGTGAGTTGGAAGCTACAGTGAATAAGTTAATGTGGTGTTCATGTGTATAGGTGCAGGGCTGTATTTATGTCCAGTGTTGCCTTATTAGCCCATCCACTTTTGCTGTGGTTGGCCCATCGTGCATACGGCCCGTCTGTCCTGTGCATGAGCCAATCACTGGGAAAAAAGGTTCCCTCCCTCCCCTTCAGTCTGGCCCGGACTGGCAATCTGTGGGTTGTGGCAAATGCCAGAGGGGCTGCTATAAGGTCCCATAGAAAGTCAGTATTTAGTGGGCTGGTGGGGGCTGTTTGGGCCTCTGTGTGGGCTGATTGGGCCTCTGTGCCAGGGCCTATTTTAATTCTCAGTCCGGACCTGCCTTCAGCTCTACTGCCAGATTTAATATCCTTTTGTTTTTTTGTGATACAGCATAACCCCCATTTCACATTTCTCAGGGGACAAGGAAATCCAGGAAAATCCCATAGAAATGAATGGAGAGTGGCGGAATTTCACTCTAGAGGACTGTGGCGATCTATAACTTCACTTTTTGATAAATTTGCCCCTTTGTGTTGCCATGGTATAAACTGAAAAAAAATAAAGTTGAATTTTCCACTGAAAGACAATGCTTTCTAGTAAGTGTAGAAGCAGCACAGCTGGGGGGGGACCTTAGTGCCCCCATAACCATGTAATGGAACTTACTTTGTAGATCAGGGTTTAGTAAAGGTTTAGGCTCGCAAATGTCAGACCAAAACAAGATAAAGAAACATTTGCTATTGGACCTTTGGGTCTCATCCTGCATTTATAATCTACATATACACTTAATTAATATAGGTGTGATTTATTACTCTCATAAAGCCTGAAGTCTATTCCTTGACTATACTTCATACTGTATTTGCTACAATAATCTGTGTTTTGTCTTGAAGGTTAAAGAGGCGAAGGTATTACGTCCTCCTTACTGTGAACTGGAAAATGACTGTAGGGCTCCATGACCATGAAATGATCAGAGGCCACAGGGTAAGTCCAATTAAACAGACTGCAGAACTTGGATGTGATTTCCAATATTCTTTAGATTGTAATATTCAGTAGGGGTATATTAAGTCTTATCATAAGGAAATAGAGGTTATAGACAAAAGCCACATTATATTTAGTAGAGAGTGTGTCTTTATATGAATTTGTGGCCTCAGGCCTTTACAGGGGTCAACTGCCTTTTAACCCTAATATGAAAAACAATCAATGGGGAAATAGCTCTGATATGAAAGTAAGTCTATTGACTCTGCTCCTAGGAAAAAGGAGCACTTGTGGTTTTAATGCAAAATAACAATCCAAATGTATTAGATCAATGTTTGGGTTCCGGACTAAGCATCTAATAAACGTGCACTTTAATTTATCACTAAGATCTATGAGTGTTCCGTGTTCCTTTTTCCTACTGGTAGTACCAAGGCATGGGCTGTTGTAAAGTGTGCCCCTGCCACATGTACTGTGTATATATATATATATATATATATATATATATATATATATATATATATATATATATATATATATATTATTTTCAGACCAGCACTCCCTGTTATTAAAATTCAATTGTTTATTATTACATGGTATCTATGCCCGATGTTTCGGTCCCCATTGGGACCTTTTTCATCCTTGAAAAAGGTCCCAATGGGGACCGAAACGTCGGCATAGATACCATGTAATAATTAACAATTGAATTTTTATAACAGGGAGTGCTGGTCTGAAAATAATTGGTGTATACAAAATTACCGTGCACCCCTCCCTTTGCCCTTTGCTGAAGCTATTGGAGCTAGCCTTGGAGTGCGGATACTCATTTGGAAGTGCATATATATATATATATATATATATATATATATATATATATATGTATATATATATATATATATATATATATATATATATATATATATATACATTCTGCAAGTATTGACAGCACTCCAAGGATATTCACAACTCAGCGATAATCATAAATAAGTGAAGGTTTAAAGGAGCCGAAACGTTGGATTTCAATACATGCATTAAGGGGTTCTGCTTTCCTTTTTAAGGTGCTTTTTTCTATAAATCTCACCAATAAATTTCCTGTTTGGGGCCTTTTTCAAGGTCAGCTTTGAGACAAAAGCTAAAACACTGGTGAACTTTATAGAACATATATAGCAACTTAACAAACACTGATTCTGGGGTGCAGACCAACAATATATATCATACACAATAATCCGTAAACGATATCCTTATTAACAGCACCTTGTTATCAGTAATCATCAGTACTTCTTTGTTTATTACAAAAATAATGTGCCCCCTGTTGTAAAAAGTGACCATAACCTGTATAAAAATACAAGCTATGGGGCCTTGTAGTTATGGAACACCTTGGTGACTTCTGATATACATAGATTTTACAATGGGGGTGTTTTATTTCATATACAGGTATGTGACCTTTTATCCCAAATAGTCAGGACCTGGGGTTTTCCAGATAAGGGGTCTTTCTGTAATTAAGTTTAAAATCATTTAAACATTAATTAAACCCAACAGGATTGTCTTGCTTTCAATAAGGATTAATTATATCTTAGTTAGGTTCAAGTACTAGGTACTGTTATATTATTACTGAGAAAAAGGAAATAATTTTTAAAAATTTTAATTATCTGATTAAAATGAAGTCTCTGGGAAAGACTCTGATCTTTTTGAAAAAAAGGGTTTCCAGATAAAAGATCCTATACCTGTATTGATATACATGCATTTTCTAGTTCAATTACCATACATTCAAAATATAGCTTTCTCATACGGAGCAAGCAGTGTTCTGCATTGGTACTTGCAATTTCATTAGAAATCACAAGGAGCTGGCTAGATACCGTGTTTTTTTCAGACAGCCATTGCCAAATTCCGAATCAATATTGACAAGTGTCAGGTCACCCCTGAATCAACGGCAAGATCAGAGAGCGCCATAGAGTAATTAAACCCTAATGACTCTGGGATGATACAGTGACTAATTAATAGGATTAGCACGTTGGAGGGTTTATTAACAACACATTCTTGGCAATACAATCCCAATACAAACGGCTCTGATTCAGTACTGAACCAGACACCCCCCCCCACACACACACACACACAGCTTTTCCATTTAGTCTGCGTAGAGCAGAAACATTGCCACCGTTTTGCAGACAGAGCTTTCTTCCTGGGAAGTGACCCATTTATATTGAACCTGTTCCTCATTATCAAACCTCTTTGTCTTTCCCAACACAATACAGATCTCCGGAGACTTGCAAGACATGCAAACATACCAAGTCACAGGAGAGATGGATTTTCCTTGTTATCCCTCCTGATACATCTCTATATGCTCTAATGGCTCCTATCATTTAAGGCACTTGACATTTTACACTTTAAACATGATTGGCCCGGGCAGCAGGAGTCTCAGTTTACACTGTAATTCACTTTGTTGGCAAGCAATCTAAATGACTGTTTCCCCGGCACTGCTCCATAGAGTGGTGGCTGCATGTCTCTGGGGTACTTTGAAGAACCTAGAGCTGAATATAGGAATGGGGCTGGCAATTTAACAGCTTTCCTCGACTAGATGCGTTTCATGTAAGATGAAACACAGCTTAGGATTTAACGTCACACTAACAATAAATAATTATTTTTTATTTATTTATATTTTTATCCTTATTTTTTCATTTAGTCAAACATAGGGCCATAACATAACACAATACGCATTATTGAATAAGTGCATAGCATCATACATCTCATGCTATGTGCATGACCCTCAATTACTTTCATATATTCCGTTTCTCCCATTTCACGACTCCACTCTCAACTTCCAGCTCTGTTCTTGTCTTGTTGCCCTGTGTGTCCTTTTCGTTCCATATCAGCTAATAGTTGCTTCCTACTCTCCCCGGATTGGGTAGTTCCCTGTTTGCACCTCAATTAAGTCCCAATTGTACCATATTTTATCAAACTAATCTGTTGTATTGTGCTTCAGCGCTGTCAGGTAATAATAAATATATCTTAACTTATATATTATAAAGGGGAAAAAAGCAAATAGGAGTAAAGCAAAATATATTTATTGACTAGTGATTCAGTGGTTCAGTACTTTTACTTGTATATATTGTATCAGCACATGTATGGACCAATAGGAACCAGGGATTATGGAAATGGTGCCCTTTAGCAGTCATAACATTTCTTGACAGAATGGACCTGCAATGTGTCCGACTATGGCTTTGAAATAGAGATCCATATTGCGTTAAAATTAGGTCTCAGGATTATTATATTTTTGTGGCCTGTTCACACACAGACACACACACACACATATATATAGATATATATATACAGTATATACGCACACAACATTCAAACAATCCATTAAAATGGTTCATTAACCAATCAGGTACTTCCTAATGACCGAGACATGAGAATTTTATTTCTCACTATTGAATATCTATATAATGTCCACCCTTCCCTTTCCTGGAATAATATTCCAGCGGGTAGCATGGGCCTTTGGTACAAATCTTTATAACATGGAAAAGTGACAGATCCCTGCACATAGTTACACTTAGTCTGCATATTTTGTGAATATGATTTAAACTCTTTGAGAGAGAGAGAGAGAGAGAGAGAGAGAGAGTGTCTATTAGTGTGTTGACTGTGGTGCTCTTAAAGCAGTTATGTCTTAAGACAGGCCACAAATGTGTTGAATATAAGACTGTGTTGCCTGTGTGTAGTGTGGTGCACTCAATACTACTATGGTTTTGCTTAGTGTGCATTTAATACTGGCCTGTCTGTGTGTAGTTATTAATGTTGTATGTGTGTGTGTACTTTAGGGTGTAAATTACCTCAATACCTGTATTTTATCACTCAAACTTGACAGCTCGCCTTAACGACAAATTGATGTTGATTTCTCTGATGGGTCAGTTTCTCAGAAAACAACGGCAGCCTCTTTATCTTAGTATATCTAAAAGCACTGCCTAAATCATTGCAAAGTAGTGCAGTTATTGTAAATGTGCCGACGCTCAGTGACGCCAGCACTGCTCTTCCCTGAAACTTACAGGGACATATAAACTGTATGGATCACTCTATATAACGAGACAACCATAGAGGCATTCAACCAAAGAAGTTCCCTCCATTCACTCTCGTTATATAGATTAGATATAAATTGTTTCTCTTGCACAATACAGGCTTCTTTTAAACCTGGAATTTGGAAGTGTGATGGACATTACTGAGCAGATCATGTGCAATTTATGTATAGACAGCATCCTATTTATATAGGGCTCTGTATCTGAAATATTAACTGGAAGCCCTTTGAACTTCACACTGTTTGGGAGAAAAAAGAGAGAGAACAAGAGATGGGCGATAGATGATAGAAAGATAGATAGATAGATAGATAGATAGATAGATAGATAGATAGATAGATAGATAGATAGATAGATAGATAGATAGATAGATAGATAGATAGATAGATAGATAGATAGATAAAAAGAGAGAGAAAGAGAGAGAGAGAGAGAGAGAGATGATAGATAGATAGATAGATAGATAGATAGATAGATAGATAGATAGATAGATAGATAGATAGATAGATAGATAGATAGATAGATAGATAGATAGATAATAGAGAGATAGAGATAATTTATCTCCATTGCTTTGGGGGAGGGGGCATGGACCATCTAGTGAGGCTCACCCTGCACTGCTAATGGACTTGTACACAAGAAGGAAAGTCCTGTATATAACATTCTACCTATTGTTAAACTGTAGACCTTCAGTGTGTACATGTGGGTCCAGAACCAATGAGTTCCAGTGCAGCAGAACTTTAGAAGTCCATTATGATACAGTTGTGCCCCGTGTGTGTGAGATGTGTGTGTCCTACAGCAGTGGGCTCATTCCCTACATATTCTCCTGACCAGGGAAGGGACAGTGTCTGTTTGCTACTGATCAATCTGGAGGGCTTTGCACTTTCCGACTCGCAACTCCGGCATCAGTAGCGGTACTGGGACTCCCCTATGGGTTTAAACACTTAGCAACTATTGGCTTATACGAGTGGCCTTTATTATAGCCCTGCTGCCCGTGTCTTACCTGGTTGTTCTTGCACAGATCTGCCCACATGCTGGTCCCATCCCCCCCGCGCATCAGGACGTGGTAAGTGAAGAAGTAAATGCCGGGGATGGAGCAGGTGAACTTGCCGGTGGTCGGATCATAGTGATTGCCCAGGTTGGTGACCACGTCGTCAAACTTGAGCAGCTCGTACCCCTCGTGCTGGCGCTTGAGTCCGGCGTAGAAGGCGATCTTGGGCACGGTGCTGTAAGTGGCGGCGCTAATTGCCCCAGCAGCGTTCAGCCCTGGAGTCCCGGCGGGACCTGGAAGTCCAGTTCTACCCGGCTCCCCTTTTTCCCCCGGTGGTCCCATTGGTCCTGGAGGTCCTGGTTCCCCCGGTGGCCCCCTCGGCCCAACCTTTCCCGGCCGCCCCGGTTCCCCCTTGGGTCCCTGGATGAAGGTGGGAAGAGACTGAAGAAGACTGTGATCCCGCACCGTTTCCGCAGTGGCAGTGCTGGGGGCTTTGGTGCCGTACGGATCGCAGACCATGCGACAAGTGCCCAACATCTCGTAATGCGCCGAAGTCCCGGCTGAGTTGACCAGAACCGGGATAAGAATGACCAAGACCAGCACCATAATCACCCCCAGCGCCCCCGCCGCCACCAGCCTCTTCCTGGCCACCAGCCGGCTCAGCGCGGGGGGCCGCTCCTCCTGTCTGCTTTTCGACGGAATCTTGAAGCCTTTCGGGGCACCAGCGAGAAGCAGAAAGCGGAGATGCCGCGGGTGGGGAGCTGTCCGTGGTGCTGAAGCGAGCGCTGCCCTGCGCGGGGATATAGAGCGCTCTCCTCGGTGCTGAACGTGTCTGGCGCTGGGACAACTTTGCTGCGCCTTTTACTTCTCAGGAGGGTAACGTGTCTCTTCCCAAGGGGGGTCTCTGCCCTGTTAAGTGGCGCTGATTCCTGCGCTTCCAATGCGCTTTATACAGTGAGCAGAGAGAAGCACCAGAGGGAATCCTCATCCATCTCAAACCCCAACTGAAACCCACGTGGAGACAAAACTCGCCGCCTCCTCTTCTAGTTTAAAGCTGAGGGACTTTTCTGCTAACTCTGCCGCCTCCAGTCAACTTTCCGGCTCAGCCTGCGCTTTCCTCCTCCCGCTGATAAGCCGCGATCATTGGCTGCTGCTGCTGCTCTAGGTCCTGGCTGCTGATCAGTGATGTGGATCTGGCACAGGATCCCTCGGCTCCAGCTGTATTAATATCAATGGCTGGCAGCAATTCACTGGGGTCCCCCGTACAGTTACACACAAAGGCGCAGGGATGAGGCCCGAACTCCTGAAGATCAGAAGTGAGAGATAAAAGCAGAGCTGCCTGATTACACTCACATCATATCCCAGGGACAGCCTACAGCAGGGACAGGCACATATTGGCATTACACTATCTCCCTGCAAAATCTCTTCCATATACCCACCCACAGATCTTATTCTTTCCTTATGGCAGGAGACAAAGAAGTGACAGTGTTACTCCTCACATTTAGAACATTCATTAAAGGGAATATTTTCCATAGATTGCACTGTGCCTTGGCAATGCTCTCTCTCTCTATGTATATATATATATATATATATATATATATATATATATATATATATATCCCTACATGATGTTATTAGTGCTAGATAAGAATATACCTTCTAGTAGTAATTACTCACCCATGCTTTTTAACTTGAACCCCCCCAGGCCCCAGTTGCTTGTAGGACTATAACTTCAAATATCCACTGAAAGATGAAGACTTCATACCCTAAAATAAAGTGCCAGTTTTCTCTGCCGGAGCTTTCGTGGGGATTTTTGGACACATTTAAAGCAGATAAACAGCATGGGTCGGTATCCATTATGAAACAGGCAAAGCAGCACTTGAAAAGCAGAAAAGAACTATATGACATTTATATATGTATATTTTTCTGATTCTTTAATTCTGCAGGAGGGAGAGAATGTCTGTACAAATAACAATTTTGCAAGAACGTTGCATTCTTTCACCTACGCCAGGGCTGCTTTAAGGCCTTGGGGACCCTGAGTAAAGACCAAATTGGTGGTCCCCTCACTCTGCACTGACACCAGGCACATGTGCACACTACTTATTGCAGGGAGTGGGCATTGGGAGTCATGGCAGTTGGTGAAATAAATAGTGTCTAGAAATAAATAGTGAAAGCCAAATAATCCAAATGCTAATTGATAAAAAAGGTAAAAAGTATGGGACCTGGGATTTTCCTGATAGGTGGTCTTGCCATAATTTGGATCTTCATACCTTTAGTCTACTGAAAAAATCATTTAAACCTTAAATAACCCCAATAGGACTGTTTTGCCTTTATTAAATCAGAAGGAAAGTCATTTACCACTTGGGGATGCCAAATGTTAGACACCCCTAAGTGAATGTATTTAATTACCTGAAACCCTAGGCCAGTGTTTCTATCAGCAGAAAACTGCACCGGCCCGGGGTTATTCCAGTGAGCACCACGGAGCGATCCTCTTCCGGCTTCTTCTTTCTTCTCGCGGCAGGGATGTAACTAGGGGTAGGCAGAGTAGGCAGGTGCCTAGGGCGCAAAGGTGGAGAGGCGCCAGGCATATACATACTCCTACCCCTAGTTCCAGCCCTTCTCTGCTGACCGCCCAATTGTTCTCATCTATGCGTGTCGCTCCGCGAGTGCCTATTCGCGCATGCATACGAGTGTCTATTCACGCATGAGCAGAAGCGTCTTTTCGCACATGCGTAGAAGCATCATTTCGCGTATGCGCACACTCGCCTATTCGCACACGTACCAACATCTAGCTCGCACCCAGACGGGCCTAGGGTGCCTGCCAGGCTTGGCCCGGCTCTGTTTCGTGGTTGCACATGCCCATTAGAGTGAAAAGCCGAACTTCAACTAAAAGCTGCGCATGCGTTTGTCCTGGGAAATTTAAAGACAGAAGAAGCCAGAAGAGGATCAATCCATGGTGCCCGCTGGAATAACCCCGTGTCGGTGCAGTTTTCTGCTGATAGGAGAGCCAGCCCAGGGTTTCAGGTAAGTAAATACAGTCACTTGGGGTGCCTAACAACTTTCCTTCTCCTTTAAGGATTTATTATATCTTAGTATGGATTTTATTACTACAGAAAAAAAGAAAAATCGTTTTGAAATACTTGAATTATTTGATGGAGTCAGGGGTGATAGCCTTTCTGTAATTTGGATCTTTCTGGATGATGGGTTTCTAAAACAATGGATCCCATACCTATACTGCTTTATCAATCAGCATTTAGATTACTTGGCTTGCACTTATTCATTTCTAATGTTTACTGATATCCCCAAAGGGATCATAGAGGATTCGGAGCCTACTAATCCAGTTGCAAATACTATCTATATAGTGCCACAATTTTTACTGATCAGAGTAGGGTGGGAGCATTATTGCACCACTTTCTCCTTTCTTCACTTGGTGCAAAGTACAACATAGTCCGTTACAGGGGAAGGTATGGTGAGCTGCCTGCGTTGGGTAGCACTATTTTCATGCGGAACATATGCGCCCCCTAACTTTGACACACAAGAAGTCCTGGCAGTCGCAGGCCACAGCTGTGCCCTTTATTTACTGTTCTACAGACAGGACTGACTATTTCCTATGCGTTGCTTTTTGATTGAGCACCAAGGAGCCTGCTTTTTCTTCTCTTAGTGTTCTAGCACTTCCATCCCAGGGCATAGTAAATAACCCCTCTGATTTGTTGCAATGGGCAACTGCACTGGTGCAACGTAGAGCTTGGATGAATCTATCGCTTTAAGAGACAAACTGTCTTTCACAGCAAAAAAGAACCTTTACGCCGAAGAACTTCGAAGAGAACTTATATTAGAAGACGGTGGCACGATTAATCCAAGTTAAATAAGAATAGTCCCTAAATAAAGTACGTTAATTAAAGGAGAAATCCAGCTGCTGTGCTGGAGTTAGTAAAGCAATTTGTGATGTATTAAAGGGAAATTAGATGGAACCTTGGTCTTTTTTGTCTCGCTCAGCTGTATATGGAACAGTTCTTTGATAGGTACGGGATGGTGGGTGTTTGCAGGGCTTAGTCATTATAGTTAGTTAAAAAATGCAGCCCTTTTATGCATGGCATCCCATACTGGCTAGAGTAATTTTTAGATATTCTAAATATTTATTTTTGCCAGAGTATAGTCCATGAGGCAGCATTCTGCCTTTTCATTTGTGAGTTTAACCCTGCAGTGGGCCAGGGACTGAGACACGTTCAGCTTCCCAATGAAGGAAACCCAGTTGCTTTTTCTTCCAGGCGGTGGAGGCTCTTTCATTAGCGGGGGAGTGAGGCAGAGCGAGAGGCCAGTATCAAACAATGAATAACAAATTGCCTCTTTGCTGAATTGCTTTTGTTATATTTATACGAAAAAGGTAATTCAGCGACATCTCCAGTTTTTGCAGTTCAAGCCCCCAAAGAAAGAATCATGACTTCCATCTCTCGGATCAAATTTTATCTAATCACTTGTTTGAAGTTTACAAATAACAAAGGCAATGGTTACGGCGACACAGGCATGTGCTTTGTATCAAAAGTTCTCCCACACAATAGTAACAGTATTTATGCCAAGGTTTAACCCCTTTCGTGCTGCGACTGGAGAACTCCGGTGGCCCAAGCCTTCTCTGTGGGCTTGTGAAAGATAAAGCCTGGGGAGTGACAGTTGCAGAATAGCAAAATGCGATATTTACAAATGAAAAGAGAAATGAAACCAGAACCCGCCCTTATCAGCCAGATGGGAGCGATAGAATGGAAGAACCATCATCTTCGCCTTCAGAATTTCTCTCTTTCTGTTGAGTCTCGGAGGAAGGCGCTTTAGCAGGATCTGACATTTCTACTCAAATGTAAGAATCAATAAATCTTTGTTTCCCAGTGTCAGACTCTTTGACCTTATTGTGTTGCATTGTTAAAGGGAAAAAAAAAGGTGGGAAGCGAAGGCTTGAGATAATAAAATACCAACAAGAAGACGAGGCACCGATCAGAAGCGTGTCGTTTTTGTTTGTTTGTTGGCGCGGGAGCTCATCGGATCAGATTCTGGACCCTGCGTAATAAGCCATTGTACAGCAGCCATCATTTTAATCCCAACAAGCAAATGTCACATGCTCCCCTGATTGACGCTCTCTATTCGGGAAGTCAGGATTACAATTTGTGTTTTTTCTATTTCTGTTATTTCACTAACTCCTCCGTGTCTGTTGGTACATAATAAATGATAGGGAGATCCTTGTGACTTTAATAGCTCTCTGTTTAAAGGGATACTGCCATGGGAAAAAATCTGTTAAAGTGATACTGACACTAAAAAAACTACTTTATAAAATATGAATGTACATTAAAAGTTACCTATAGGTCATGTTGATCTTTCTTTTTTTTTTTTGCCAAGAGGTTTGTTTTTTTAATTGTTAGTTGAAGTTCCTAAACCTGACTGTTTCACCAACCTGACTGTCCCATCTCAGCCTGTCAGTTAGAGATTCTAATGCTAATGGACTCTTGCTGCACAAATATGGCAGCCCCCTCATACAGGAACATGGGGCATCAGACAGGTAATGTAAAAGCATTGTGCAAAGTTACTTTATGGCAAAGTTACTTTCAAAGACAATTTTATGATAGATGTAAAAAAAGCGTTTAATTTCTGGTGTCAGTATCTCTTTAATAGTGCTGCTCCAGTAGAATCCTGCACTGAAATCCGGTTCTCAAAAGAGCAAACAGATTTTTTTTGCATTTAATTTTGAAATCTGACATGGGGCTAGACATATTGTCAGTTCCCCAGCTGCCCCCAGTCATGTGACTTGTGCTCTGATAAACTTCAATCACTCTTTACTGCTGTACTGCAAGTTGGACTGATATCACCCCCTCCCTTTCCCCCCAGTAGCCTAACAACAGAACAATGGAAAGGTAACCCGAGATAACAGCTGCCTGGTAGATCTAAGAACAACACTCAATAGTAAAATCCAGGTCCCACTGAGACACATTCAGTTACAGTAGTCAGTCAGCAGGAGAAACAACAGCCTGCCAGAAAGTAGTTCCATAGTGCAGCACTGGCTCTTTCTGAAAGCACATGACCAGGCAAAATGACCTGAGATGGAGCCTACAACTAAAAAATACACTTGCTGGTTCAGGAATGAAATTTTATATTGTAGAGTGAATTATTTGCAGTGTCATTTAGAAATAAAAACAACATCATAAAAATCATGACAGTATCCCTTTAAATAGGCATTTGCCAGTCTGCAGCCTATTGACCTGTGCGCCAACTGTAACGACGCCGAGCAGAAAAGGGAGTTCATGACCCATTTTTAACCAACTTGCTAGAGGTCAGGAGATTCATGTTATGAGCAAACAGACACAACAGGGCAAAGCAAACAGTAATTGTCGGCTGTGCAACATTTCAGGATGTTTAATTAAGTTCTCAATCGGAATCCCCTTCGCTCTTTATTTATTCATGAGATGCTCCATGTTCAGCAGGTTTACATTGGATATTTAGGCCAAGGAAGATTCATATTAGGCATTCATATGTACTATATGCCAGATCCTTATATATTTCCCAATCGTACTGTAGCAATCTGAAGGAACAGCCTTCCTTGCCTTGTTTTCTCCATACTTTACAAGGAACAAACCAGAGAAGAAAGGTTAGAAAAACCACTCTACAATTGAAGGGGAATTAAGACTCCTAGAGAACTTTTGCTTAGTTTTATAATTTTGTAGAATTGCTCTGCATCCAGCGTCAGACGGGATGTCAGGGGCCGCCGGACTGTGGCCTTAAAAGGATACTGTCATGGGAAAACTGCACTGAAATCTGTTACTCAAAAGTGCAAACTGATTTTTTTATATTTAATTTTGAAATCTGACATGGGGCTAGACATATTGTGAGTTTCCCAGCTGCCTCATGTCATGTGACTTGTGCTCTGATAAACTTCAGTCACTCTTTACTGCTGTACTGCAAGTTGGAGTGATATCACCCCCTCCCTTCCCCCCCAGCAGCCTAACAACAGAACAACGGGAATGTAACCAGATAGCAGCTCCCTAACACAAGATAACCGTTCCCTGGTAGAGCTAAGAACAGCACTCAAAAAATCCAGGTCCCACTGAGACACATTCAGTTACATTGAGTTGGAGAAGCAGCCTGCCAGAAAGCAGTTCCATAGTGCAGCACTGGCTCATTCTGAAAGCACATGACCAGACAAAATGACCTGAGATGGCTGCCTACACACCAATATTACAACTAAAAAAAATACACTTGCTGGTTCAGGAATTACTTTTTATATTGTAGAGTGAATTATTTGCAGTGTAAACAGTGTAATTTAGAAATAAAAACTACACCATAAAAATCAAGACAGAATCCCCTCCCAACATCCGCACAGACCAACCTCACTGCAATGCGTCTCCTGGCCACCCCCCTGTGACACACCTCTTTTACCTTCTCCCTCTGTCACTGGAGGAGAGGAGGAGAAGAAGGGTTTCCAGATGCCACAAGGCGTGGGCTTGGTTTAGTAGGGCCCACTGGGTTTTTCACAGTGTGCCGCCGGCCCAGTCTGACCCTGTTTGCATCTTTCCATAGCTGGCAGCATTTTCAATATATAGGGTTATTTACGGACCCAAGTGCAGTATGCAAAGTGCCATTTGGATGGAAGTTGCCAAGTTTTTTACCCATAGTGGAGAGTTTTTTTCCCATAATTCCATAATAATTGTGGGCAAGTGGGCAGCTGCACCCTGGAAATTGCATGTGATTGGTCAAAATTAGTGATGAGCACAACTGGAAAACTGAAAAATATCCCTGAAATGCATGCGAATCAAAAGGAAGACAAATTTGCATTGCTGTTCAGGTGCTTATGTCTTGTTCAGTAAGGACGACACACTGGGTTCTTGTGCAGGCTTCCTGCACCCTCCAACTGACCCTCCAGAAGACACAACATTGTAGTCTGATTGGACAAACGCAGGTATAACTGACGTGTCAATCTTGATGCAATAATGACAGGCTAATGTAGGGACCCATAGGGTTAATTCCCCTATGGTCTGAAACCACATGGTGGAAATCCCCTGCCTGTGTAGCTACAGGGTTTCCTATGGTCTTGGGAGGGGCTGGAGCCTTGTCCCTGTGCAGCATGTCTGGCAGTTACTGGAGGGTGTCACAAGGTGTTGCTGCTGCACCCCTTTTGAATATATAGGAGAGCCATGTGCTCACCGGGGGATTCCTAATTTCACTTTCATGGAGAGAATGTGGATAGAACTCATGCAAAGATGTAGGGGGCTAAAAGCCCCGCGGGCTGATGCAGGTTACTCTAAAGCCTGGTAAGCTCAATCATGCAGGTTTTGAGCTTAGATGGACATCTTGTGTTCTCGCGCTATCAAGAGTGCTGGGGGCTGTAGTTCTGCAGAGGAGGATATCTGAGTGCTCACGCTATGGACAGTGCTGGGAGCAATACCCTGAAGATAAAACAATTTGTGTGCTCAGCTAGAGCCTGGAGCTTCTGAAGACTTCATCCCTGTGGATGCCTGTTCCAGCACTGGAGGAGCCTACCCATTTGTGTGAATCCCAGAGGTGAGTTGTGCCTGAGGGAGGATAGAAAAATAAAAGGATCCAGCGAGTCTCCTGTTGTGATACAGGCTTTTTTTGTGCCTGCCACGTGGAAGCAAATACCTTGTCCAACGGGAAAGGTATTTGGGCAGGTAGCGCTACCTGGGGACACTGGTACTCTTTTGGGGAAAAGGGACTGAGACTCTTTGTCTGCCAAAGGAGTAGTTCGGGACTTTGCCTGGCAGGGAGGTGTCAGGACTGGACTTGCACAGGTTCCCTAGAGTAGTGGGTCATGCTATGTAAATGCATTATTGTACTGTGAATATTTACTTCCCCTTTAATCTGCGCTTTCTATATATTACATTCTATAATCTATATATCTTATTATATATTATATTATTATAAAGTTGATATTGTTATAAAGTGTGTGTTGCATGTTTTTCTTATAGGGCCACCCGCAGGTGTATTCCCGTACCCCATTAGGTGGAGGCACTGTCAGGAGAAGAACTTCCCAGTACCCTTTCACCTTGCAAAGGGGACTCAGGACCTGAGTTGGTAAAACGGTACAACCTTGGCACCAGGAGGGTCGCCAAGAGGGTGTTACACTGCTTTTTTTTCTGGCAAAACTGACTAGCCTAGATTCAGTAAAAAAAAACTGCAGCTGGATAAACTATGAATTCTAATTACACAGCATTTACAACCTCTGTGAGTTTCACTTGTGACCTCATTGGATAGTTACACAGCACCATTGTGATTGGGTTAGTGGAAGGGTTTATATGCCGAGGATTTAACATACCAGTCAGTTGAAGTGAAGAAGCTGCTCAGATGAGTAGTGAAACGTCTTCAATGATTAATCAGCAAGTCCAGTTGCTCTAGATTTACTTCTATTAGATATACCATGACCTTTATAGACAAGTTGTGCTAACATTTTAAAATCAATATTGCATCACTTCAGGGGCACAGTGTTAAAATGACATTTGTCCTTTTGGAGCAAGTCTACTGCACCTATTGAAATAACCCACTATGGGAACCCTGCAATTCCCAACAGTAGCATTTAGTCCAGGGTGCCACATTGTCAATAGGCACAATTTTGCATGATTCAGCATAAATGGCAATACAGAAGTGCACGGAGCGTGTTTAGGCACACGTACCTTTAGTAAATCGGATTAATAAGATAAACATTTTTGGCCATTTTAGTGTAATCAAACTTGCAGCTGCATTCTTAAAGGGTATGTAAAGGCAAAAAAATTAAATCAGATTTTTACTTTCTTTAATGAAAAAGAAACCAATCTCCAATATACTTTAAAAAAATGTGTACTGTTTTTATAAGAAACCTGACTGTATGCAGTGAAATTCTCTCTTCATTTACTGCTGTGGATAGGAATTGTCAGATGGTTCCTAACTGTTCTGCAGGGAAACAATCATACTTATGAAAAGCAGGGGGAGCCCCCACCTTACTTCATGCAGAACTCAAGCAGCTTTGTTTGTTTCCTTGTAGAGCAGTCGGCGACTGTGTATAGATTTGTATTGGATTTTATTTTTGCCTTTACATCCCCTTTACTTTACTGCAGGGACAAAGATCATGGAGCCAGATTTAAACAGATAAACTGGGATTCTATTTGGAGGATTATTTTGCTGCAGCCATTGGTTCTGCAGAGTTGGAGAAAGTTTGTATTAAACAATACAAAAACTATAAAATCCACATTAGATTACATGACAACACAGGACCCAGTGCAGTCTGAATATTCTGATTATTAATCAGTCTTGTTGTATTGGCTTCTGCCAGATATTATTTGACTTGTGCGGTTTTGATAATTCATGACGATCCCTAAGCAGCCCAGACCACACTGAGCATGTGCACAGTCTTGGTCTTGCAAAGATGTTTAACAAAGTTACAAGATGTAGATTCCCTGTGGCCATAAATCATTTGTTTGATTAGGCTTGTGGTGCTGTAAGTTCGTTTAAATACAGCATTTCTAGCCTTATTCTATTTTAGACTTTCCTTAAATTAAAGCTATGTTTTCACATGCGTTACCTGCTCTTTCAGCTTTTAATCTTGTGCTCCTGTTCCCTGGATACTTTGCCAGGCATCGACATACAACTGAGCAAAAGTAAAATTAGGAATGGCAGTTAGTTTTATTTAAAGGCATTTAGCCATTTCCTAAGCCACAGACTGACTGGTGAAGACCATCCAATGATATGCAGGATGGGTCAGGATGAATGTATGTGAAATAAAATATGATAGAATAGTCTGAATATATTAGTTGCAAACCAGTGAACAGAACTGAAAGAGAAATCAGCATCACGTCAGGTAAGGAGGGTTGATGATGTGATTCATATTTATGCATTTCCGGGAAGACTCCCTGGATATTTATGAATATGATGATGAATGAAGTTTAATAATTTAAAAACCCACAAAAAAGAAAAAAATCAAGACAACTTGCATACTGTTTTAAAACATTGATGTCTACAATGCTGTGTCTATAATGTGGAGAGGATATATGGTTTCTAATTATTGGAAATTGAACTGCTTGAAGTCCGGTCACTGTCCCTTTAAGCATGTTACATTACATATTTCTCTCCCAACTAGTGCAGAGAAAAACCTGAAACACCACGTTCCGGCCTGGCTCTTGTGATTAGATAATACAGAGCTCATATCAAACACTCATGTAAGGGAGCACTAGGGGAATAGGGATCATAACAAGGGATGCTTTGAGATGATTTCACAGAGAAAAATTTATAAAGGATCATTGAAGACCCTTAATTTTAGCTAGACTAATATTAGCAGTATAAAGGTATCTCTGCAGTTCATATAGCAAAAAGTCAGTGTACAAATGGAAAATCTTTTAAAATACACGCTGCATGGAAATAAAATAGAAAATAACTGGTGACAGTGAGAATGAAAGTTTACTTCAATAATTAAAGCTTACTATTTTCAGTAGATCAGACTTGCCACCGATTGGAATAAACAGGTTACAAAACAAGTAAGTCCGTAAGTAAGCCACTGAGAAGTGAGAGGGGTGAAAAGGCAATGGAAATAGCTTATATAGGGCTTATTTTCTTTTTTTCACCCCAACCCCTTTCTTTTAATTTTTTTTCCCTTTTTCTCTCCTCGAGTGTGGTTTCATTTTGACAGCATCCCCAAATCTTTTATACTTGTTTCTATACTTGCTGGTCATTGTTTGTTGACAATCATGAATATGATTGCTATTTGTCTCAGGAATAAATGGTTTACTTGGAATATTTGTTACTGCTGGTACGGGCTGGGCGACCACATCTTCCTGTAATTTTTTTTTTTTTTTTCGAATGGGGAAAAAGGGAGTGGGAACAAGGAGAAAGCAGGAGTTTTAACAACAAATTTTAATGTCTTTGCAATAAGAGGGCAGATACTATTGAGCACTCAAATACTAGATTTAAATAAATACTTACTCAAATCGAGCCTGGCCCCGAATTTCCCCCTGGGCCTAACTTGAACCATTCAGATTCACTCAGGATATTAACCAGACAGCTTTATTTGAGGTATAAATTAATACAGAGTTACTGTATATAATACAGAGTATTAAATAATAGCTCATACGTCCTGAAAGCTCGTGAGGATGTTGAGGGAACAATTAGCAATACAGATGACTATTTTAACCATTTCTTCTTCCATGGGGCTAATCCAGAGGCATCCAATCATCATTCTTGTTTTAGCATAACTGTGTCACTATTTCCATCTTAGGGACAGACTCACAGTCTCAGTACAAAAGCCAAATAAGGTGCAACTACTGTGTCAGCTCAGTGTCCAGAATGGTATCTATGCTGTAGTTTCTGAAACTATGTGTCTTTCTTGGCCGTGCACTATACTTGTGACATGAGACAACAGATTTATTCCTTGTTCTGTGCAAACATTCTACATTCTAATAACAGAATGGCCTTTAACCTTGAGCTTCTTCTACAACGCATCAATTCTGTACTAGTGTCATGTTCTATAATCTTGTTCTTTGATAATAACCACTTATGACTTAAAACTAAAACCCTGATATCTACACAGTCCACATTAAGAGCTCGGGAATTACCGTCATGTTCAGGGAGCTGTAACTCCAGGGTTCTTGCATCCCTTAGAGCTTTTGCACTTTGACATCCCCCCTTCTGACCCCTACCCCACCCCATACTTGCATGTCATTCAGATGCACAAGCTAGGAAGCAGCAAAGGGCACGGGCTGCCATGGGGTACTGCCCTAAGGACATGGTCGGCCTGTGCCCCCTCATGCTTTATGCCTTGCTCTTAACTTTTTATGTAAGGTGCATGGTGCAGCCATTCCACCAGACAGAAGTGCTTTGTGGATGAGCACTTAAGGGTGCACTTATGCCCATGGGATGAGTAAATGATCCCTTCTGACTCCTACTCATCCCAATGGAGGCCAAAACCAGGCAGGATTTTATTCAAGGGGGGCTCTGAAATGGCAGCGCAGAGACTTGCTGCAATCCTATATCCAAGGAAAGCAGTGTGCAAAAAAAAGAGCTTTACACCAAGCCCTAAACTGTTTGCTTAAGAAACATCTGAATGTCGTTATTGTGCCAATACAGCAGTGGGTTCAGACAAAGCAGTAGATAAGTAGCTCTGATGAGCAAATGCTTCCTGCATTTAAGCTTTATTTTCATGAATCATTTTGCTGCCAGCATTTCTTTCATCTGATTCAATACACAGTATAAAGAACAGCACCTATAGAGCTTTGATGAGATGCAGAGTCTCAGATACTGACAATCAACTCAACATCTTAGACACCCTAAAAACAGAGAAAAAGCTTTTGCATTAACACCCCTCGCCCCTGTGTCTGCTTCGTAGTCAGTTCCTTTATTCCTTCATTATTTTTCTTTGCACTAAAATTAGATGGAGCAATATTAATAACAACGGATTTCTGCATCATTATTGCTAATGTATCCTATGCTGAGGGTCCCATAGGCTAAGTCATTGCTCGCGTGAGCCGGCATGCATATGCAATTACTATGTATTAGTTAAAAATGTAACTGGACTGGAATGAACACTTGAATATCTGATTTAAAACCAAACTTTGGTTGGAACTGGCTAGTAGAATCGGCTTATTCTGAAATTGGTGGAGCTAATTAGGGAGAAGAATACTAAGTCGGCTGAATGTGACTTGGAGAGGTTGGGGTTCAGCAGTGCGCCTGCTCACCCCAATACACGTGTTGCCCCTGTATACTGTCTAGGTCAGGGATCCCTAACCTTTTGAACCCGTTAGCAACATTTACAAGTAAAAGGAGTTGGGGAGCAACACTAACATGAAAAATGTTCTTGGGGTGCCAAATAAGTGCTGTGATTGGCCATCATGCAGCCCCTATGTGGATTGTCAACCTACATTGAGGCTCTGTTTGGCAGAACATATGGATTTTATGCAACCAGAACTTGCCTCCAAGCCTGGAATTTAAAAATAAGCTCCTGCTTTGAGGCCACTGGGAGCAACATCCAAGGGTTTGGAGAGCAACATGTTGCTCACGAGCTACTGGTTGGGGATCACCGCTATAGGTCATGTGGCCAGTGTTGGGGTTCCCAGAATGCTAATATGTGATTATTACTCATTACTTGTGACCCTCCAGTTGGCAGTTTTACCAACCCAGGTTATTCTTGGTTCTGGGCAGAAGTGAGCGGGTATCGGGGCAGAGATATTGAACAATGATGTGGATCTCCACTGTATAAACAACAGCTGCTGCATGATGATGTTCTTGACAACATAATGTATGTATCTCTGATATGCACAGAACACCCAGTGTAAGCACCTTGCACCCTGACTGGTCAGTCATTCAATCAAAGCTGGAATTCTTGTCTTCTCAAGAACTGGGTCAATGTCAGATCAACAAGATGGCCTCTAACTGGGTGAAGCTGCTCTGTTCAGTTGGTGGAGAAGCCGGCACTGGCAAGAGCTTTAAAGAGAGGCCTCTCCATGGAGAAGGGAAGCTACAGCTGTAACATCAGCCCTGTGGTGATGTTTGATCTCTGCCACCATCAGGAATGACAGGGCCCCATACTACTAAGTTAGCAGAACCCTAACTGCCACATGGCATCCTGGTTGTAGGACCCAACAAACAAGTTAAATGGGGCCCCTACGAAAACAAACCAAGCAATGTATCACATCTGCACAATGTGCCTAGGATTCTGCTTGTCCTACTCTGAGTGCATCCCACGTAGCCCTGCTTGACTAGCTCCTATTCTGTCAGACAGTAATGCTGCCTTGGCTTTGCCTGTGTGAGCGATTCCAGCTAAATGCCATATGTCACACTAGAACCTGTCAGGTTTTTCTTCTTTACTACTTCTAGCTCCTGTTCTGACTAAGCAAATCGCTGCTCATTTTGCGGACAGAGATGTGTATTAAGCTCTTATAATTAGATGCTGGTGGAGCATACTTGTCCTTAAAGTGCATTTGTTATCATATATTCTCTTTATATTGAGTTCGACATTACAGCATCTGAAAAGCTAGCGAGATTGCTATTCTCAGCCATGCTAACCACAACGCAGAGACAGATTTTAGATATAGGGGAATGTAGGAATATATGCTTATGTATTACTTAAGGTCTAGTAACCCATAGCAACCAAACGCCTGTTGTATTTACTACTACGGTTACAATTATGAATGTAAATATCCCATTGGCTGTTGCAGCGTTCCCCAGCATCAATAGGGGCACAATTCAGCAGAAGGGGAAGGACAGATGCAATGGAACTAGATGAAAGTGTGTATTTGGACGCAAGTACCTTTAAAGGGCAAGTCAACCCCAAAATAATAAAAAGTTGTCTTATAAAAGAAAACAAAATTCTAAGCAACTTTGCAATATATTTATTACAAAGTTATTTAGAAAGCAGTGTTTGTCCCTTTCTATTCTCTGCCCTGATGGCTCAGACTGTTGATACAATGTAAGACAAGGCAGCTGATTAACAGTTTTGTTTAAAAAGTAACAACCAGGAGTTAGGCAAATGCTGCTTTCAATAGCAATTGGTTTTTACAACAAATAATGTTAAAGAAAATGTAAAAATAAAGTTAAAGGCACAGATTTTTTTTTATGTTTTTTAATAAATGTATATTCAGTGTAGGACTGGCCCACTGGGACACCAGGAAAACTCCCGGTGGGCCCAGGTGTCAGTGGGCCCTTTTGCTTGTAGCCATTTGGCTTATTTCATGGACATTCCCTCTTTCTTTATGGTAAAACATGGTATAATAGTTTGCAAAATGGGCCCGCGCTCTAAAGTTTTCTGGTGTGCCCCTGGCATCCCAGTCCGACACTGTGTATATTGGAAAGTTTCTTAGAATTATTTTTCATTAGGCAAATTTTTATTTTGGGCTTGCCCTTTAATTAATGGAACCAACATGTTCGCGTCCATCTTAGCCGGAGCACACTGGCGGTTGCAAATTCATTGAGGTATCTGTATTGCTTTAAGGCCAGGAGACACCATTTCCAGTGAGGAGGGGAATAAAAAACTTGCTCTCTGCCTGACGACAGCTCATAAATTATCATGAATCTTCATTTCTAGCAATGTATGGAAATGGTGTTTACATATCTGCAAAAGTCGCCACGTACTTTATCACACACCAGCGACATGTGGCTTAGCATTCATATCAAGCCATCATCAATCAAATGTGAACAAGGCCAGAAATACCTCATGTTATTAAGTGTAAGAGGGCGCAGGAATTACAGGGAAAATGGCTTCCTACGAAACCCAGGAAAGCTTTGCACGCAACATTATTAATGGCAAGTTCTATGGGTGTTGCACCCATCCTTTGAATGGCAGATAAATATTCCAATTTTTATCAAAAATCCTCTATATTGGGAACTATTTAAGTTAATTAGGCAATGATATAGTTGTTTAATTAGAATGCTAAGGGGCACATTTATGATTGAACTTTGGAATCCAAAAGACGTCACATCTTTAAACCCCGTTCATCAAAAGTTTCCTGACAGTCACAAAGTGACGTGTATTTCAGCTGATTAAGGTGTCAGTGGTTTTGAGCAGTCGCACATAATGATTTTCTATAAGTATTAGTGCTCAGCACAGTTCAGCAGCAGTACTGACCACTAACACCGATCACTACCGTTATTCCCCCGATGCAAATCACATTGATCAGTTTGGACCATAACAGAAGAGCACTGATATGACTAGTACAGGTTGGGACCAGTTATCTAGAATGGTCAGGACCTGGGGTTTTCCGGATAATGGATTTTTCCGTAATTTTGATCTTCATACCTTAAAGGAGAACTAAAGCCTAACTAAAGAAGTAGCTAGAAATGTTGTGCATTATGTTCTGAGCTTCTGTACCAGCCCAAGGCAACCACAGCCCAAAGATCTGTGTCTCCAAAGATGCCCCAGTAGCTCTCCATCTTCTTTTCTGCTGATTCACTGCACATGCTCTGTGCTGCTGTCACTTACTGAACTTAGGGACCCACTCACAATATACAGTACACATAGAATATAAATGTCACAATATAAGGCTGATTAGTAATTAAAACAGATAATTCCTAGATGGCAGCACAGAAACCAGTGTAACTAGCATCAGAATTAGGGATGCACTGAATCCAGGATTCGGTTCGGGATTCGGCCAGGGTTCAATCTTTTTCAGCAGGATTCGGATTCGGCCAGGCTGAACCAAATCCTAATTTGAATATGCAAATTAGGGGTGAAGACAGAAATCTCCTGACTTTTTGTCACAAAACAAGGATGTAAAAAATGTTTTTCCCTTTACACCCCTAATTTGCATATGCAAATTCAGAATTAGGTTCAGTATTCGGCCGAATCTTTTGCAAAGGTTTCGGGGATTCGGCCGAATTAAAAATAGTGGATTCTGTTCATCCCTAATCAGAATTTAATAATCAGCCCTGTAGCATCAGCCTATATTACAGGGAAACCTCATTTTCTGCTGGATAATTAGTGACGACCCCTAAGCTTAGCTTCCCAACAGCTGCTCAGAGCCCACTGAGCATGTGAGTGTCACAGACACTTTCCAAGATGGTGACCCCCTGTGACAAGTTTGAAGTCCTGGATCATTGCTGCTATTGACAAGCTGAAACTTTAGGCTGGTACAATAAGTTCAGCATATAAAATATGGCATTTTTAGCCACATTCATTTTTAGGGTTTATTTCTCCTTTAACTAAATGAATGTCACAACCCCAGGATTCCTGCATTTGCATTGAAGCCTCCTTCTTCTACGCTGAGGTTTCACTAGAGCAGCTTCTCTTTTTAGCATTATTTATCACTAGGGGGCTGTACACACAACACATTCCCACTACTAGAGTTACCATATGGTGTAAGTATGTTCTTTTCTACGTCTCGGTCATATATCCATTCCCCATCTCTGTCTCTAGGGGGAACACTTATAGATAACTGTATAATCCTCTGACTGTAATGCCATCAAGTTGTTGACCCAGCCATAACTGAAAAATAAAGGATTTTGGAATGGTTTCCTAACTAATATTTATTCTGCAAGTTTGTGCCTACATGTGCTTTATTAGTAGCAGTGAAACATAATAAATATGTGATGTACGTAGATATGATGTCACAGGTCATGGGGCAATAAGGAAAACCAATCTAATGGTCATTGTAAACTATCTTGGAACATGACTTTGTGACTGTTAAATCTACTTCCCTTCAACTGGGGAAGCCATTGTATGTGCACTGATAGGCAATAAAGTTTGCAAGGGATGAAATAAATAATAAACCTCTCGCAGTGAGTACAAATTAGCCTTGGAATAACATGTAGGTCAATTCAATGAGTGCAGAGCCATCATCCTATTTGTCTCCGTCCATGGTGAGCCTTGATTTTAATGAATGGAGAAAAGAACTATCATGTCGGCATCACAGAATTAAAGCACAAATGGTCATTAGGTCACTGTGACTTCATCTGTATTCAGTGTCAGTATTGTTGCCCGCTGCTCTTAAAGGGGACCTCCAAGTCTTTCTAAGCAAATTTAATTATAAATCAGAAGCTTAAAGTTGTTTGTCAATATAGTTGCTACTGAAAGTAGTATCTGTCTGGCTGTTTCTGTTCTCTGCACTCCTGGCTGTGACTCCTGAACAAAGTAGGATTTGGCAAGAAGTTTTTGGTGTTCTTTAAGGTGGGTGCAGAATGTACAGCTATTATATGGAACCAGTATAAGTTGCAATGTGGTGCTAATGTCAGTCTGTAAAGTTCCGAGCCTTAAAGGGCAAGTAAAGTCTAAAATAGAATAAGGCTAAAAATGCTGTATTTTGTATACTAAATATAAACATGAACTTACTGCACCACAAGCCTAATCAAACAAATGATTTATGCTTTCAAAGTTGGCTACAGGGGATCACCATCTTGTAACTTTGTTAAACATCTTTGCAGCAGTTAGGGATCGTCTGACAATTCCTATTCACAGCAGTAAATGAAGGGAGAATTTCACTGCATACAGTTAGGTTTCTTATAAAAACAGTACACATTTTATAATTAAAGTATATTGGAGATAGGTTTCTTTTTCATTAAAGAAAGTAAAAATTGATTTTGTTTTTGCTTTTACATGCCCTTTAAAGGGGTGGTTCATCTTTAAGTTAACTTTTAGTATGGTATAGAATGGCCAGTTCTAATCAATTCTTCAATTGGTCTTCATTATTTATTTTTGATAATTTTTTAATTAGTTGCTTTCTTCTTCTGGCACTTTCCAGCTTTCAAATGGGGGTCACTGACCCCATCTAAAAAAATGCACTCTAAGAATTCAAATTTATTGTTATTGCTACTTTTTATTACTCATCTTTCAGGCCTTTCCTATTCATATTCCAGTCGCTTATTCATATCAATGCATCGTTGCTAGGGTAATTTAGACCCCAGAAACCAGAAATTGCAAACTGAATTGCTATTGAATAAAAAGCTAAATAACACAAAAACCACAAATAATAAAAAATGAAAACCAATTACAAATTGTCTCAGAATATCACTCTCTACATCATACTAAAAGTTAACTCAAACAACCCCTTTAATGAAGTATCCTCCTTTGAGGCTGCACAAATACAGTATCTATAGAACCTGCAGTGTGAGCCTGTCAAAGACAGTTTTTGGGACATATTGTACTTTATACATCATATTAAGCTTTTTTATATAAAGCTGTGATATAAAGCCAGTTGGACAGGTATTTCCTAAAATAAGGGCCAATTCTCCATTAATCAGTCCCTTACCATTACAGGCATGGGATCTGTTATCTGTTAACCCGATATCCAGAAAGCTCGAATTACAGAAAGGGTATCTCCCATAGACTCTATTTTATCAGAATATTTAAATTTTTTAAAAATGATTTATTTTTTCTCTGTAATAATAAAACAGCAGCTTGTACTTGATTACAATATATACTTAATCCTTATTGGGATTAAAAAACAGACTATTTGGTTTATTTAATGTTTAAATGACAATTATACAGACAAAGGTCGCACCTTCCATTGAATCTAATGGCAAAAAGCAAAAACAAAAAGGTGTTGTGCAGGGTCACCAGATTTATTGACTGAGACTAATTCATTTATTTATTTAATAATCCAACCCTCGATAATACGTCCATTAGCTAGTGACCCTGAGTCTATATAGCTCTCTTTCCTGATTTCCTTTTAATCATGGTGATTTCTGAGCATATTTTTAACAATAAATCATTAAGAGTGAAGTTTTAATTACGCTCACATGGTGGGAATTTCTAAACATATAGGGGCAGATTTATCAAAGGTCGAATTTCGAAGTGAAATATACTTCGAAATTCAACCCTCGAATAGTTATACTTCGACATTGAATATCGAAGTCAAAGTTTTTTTTACCGAATTTGACAGTTTTGCAGTTGAAGTAAAATCGTTTGATGGAACAATTAAATAGTTTGAATCGAACGATTAAATTGTTAGAATTGAACGATTTCAGCGATCGATCGAACGATTTTACTTCAACCAAAAATAATTTAGAAAAATGCTGCAGAAGGTCCCCATAGGCTAAGATAGCACTTCGGCAGGTTTAATTTGGCGAAGTATTGAAGTCAAAGTTTTTTTTAAAGAGACAGTACTTTGATTATCAAATATTCAAACTATTTTACTACGAATCGAATTCGAAGTAAATTCGAAGTCGTAGTATCCTATTCGATGGTCGAAGTATCCAAAAATTACTTCGAATTTCGATTTTTTTTTTACTTTGAAAATTCCCTCGAATTCACTGCAACCCTTGATAAATCTGCCCCATAGTGTGTGGTGTTGCAATTTTACGGGTCATTCTCTCATTCTTTTTGGTTTTAATGTTTAAATGATTTTCTAGTAGACTTAAGGTATGAAGATCCAAATTACAGAACGATCCATTATCCGGAAAACCCCAGGTCCCTAACATTCTGGATAACAGGTCCCATACCTGTATAGAGAAAAAGGAAATCATTTTCAAAAATGAGAAATATTTGATTTAAATGGACTCTATGAGACATGGCCTTTCTGGATAATGGGTTTCCAGATTTGGGATCCTATACCAGGATATTACAAGTGCCTGGATAAACAAGGTCAAAGTAAATGAGACAAACCAAAGGACACCGACACTCTAAAGCATTGCATGGAGAAGGAGAGGATTATTTTCCAATAAAGTGTGGATTACTCACAAGATCTATAAGTGGAGTGTGATTTATGTTTGAACATATGGAAAAAAGAAATTTTGCAAAGAAAATGGGGAAAAAAAGCAATACTTGAGTAATAATTCTGAATTCTCAATGTGATCAATCAGAATCTCATGGTGTAATGATTCTGCGCCGGGGCTCATCATGTCAGTTATTCTGGAGGCTCAATAAAACTTCCCCTTAACAGCTGCACGTGGAAATTCCATGCAGGACGGGAGCTCCATTTGTCTTGCGACTCCAGTGCTCCAAGCAGCCTCACCAACGACATTATTATTTTCTATATTCCAAAAAAAAAAACCACCACCACGAAAGCCGCTCAATGGAAGAGAGATTTTCTTTATCTCCAATACAATTTGGTGGCAGTAGAGACGTATGATGTTTCTCGTCGTCCCTTAGAATAAACAGCCCATTTTACACACACCCAGAGATTTAGTTATTCTATTTATGGATTTACATGTGATATTGACACAGCTCAATAAACACACAGGGAATTGGGTTTTCTGGAGGTCTCTTTTTATAGGGGGGTTTTTATGGAGCATCTTGAGCCTTATGGTATAGTATGAATATTATCTACAAGTTTAACAGGAGTGTGGCATGAAATATATTCATGGGTGAAAATCTATTAATGTTGAAGCTCCATCTATGGGCCTCCCTATAAAAAGTAATAATTAAAATGGAAGAATTATTATTGGGAAAAAAAGACTTAAGCATCAAATTCAAATCTATTGTTGCGGCTAAAAACAATGTGTAATGTTTAGTGAATGACAGATATTTCAGAAAACCATAACTTTAGACTTAATTATAAGATATGTATATTTAGGTATATTTAGGGTGTTATTTACTAAACTTTGAATGCAAAAATTTGCAAATAATTTGTGAAAAAAATCACGAATTTTTCGGAATTTATTAAACCCACAGGATGGAAAAGTCAATCAGAAAATCCGACATCTCAGACCTGTTGAGGTTGCATAAAAGTCAATGGGAGAAGTCCCAATGATTTTTTGATGTGCGCAGGGCTTCGTGCAATACCGCGAAGTTTTCGGGCAAAAACCTGAGTTTTCGAGTGAAAATTCCGAAAAAAAAATCGGAAAATCTGATAAAAAATCCGAAAAAAACTTGGAAATTGATTCTTTTCCTGGAAAGCAAGTTTTTGGAAAAATGTAATAATAAATATGCGTAAAAACCCTGAGTGGATTTAATCGGAGTTTGTAGCTGAAAATATTGAGATAAATTCGGACTTTGATAAAAAAAAAAACCCTTATTGTTATTTGAGCGGCTGCAGCTCCTTCCTTTCTGTCACAAAACAGCAGTGCTGACATGCTTTATGGCTGAAATTCTAGATTTTTTTCTCGAGTGGGAACAGTTTATTCCCAAAAACATATTGTCTGCCCAGTGGAATGCTTTTGGCCAGCCAATGGAGATTCTCTGTATCTTAAAAATGGATAATAACTTTGAGGCCTGATTACAGATCAGGCCTCAAAAAAAAAAAGGGTCGGAAAAAGTAAACATTTATGAAGATTATTATATTTTAAAGGATTATATTAAAGGAAATGTTAATTCAAAACAAATGATTGTGAATTTATCAGAGCACATTTGCAAGTTACATGTTTTTTTTTTCTAAATTCAATGAAATGTAAAAACAGCACCACCCGCTGGTCAGTTCTTCTATCCAGGCTATAGTTGGGAGAACATTGTTCTGAGAAGTGAAGGGTTATCTGATATTGTCTACTGTTTTGTAAGCAGAGCATCAGATAACTTTCCAGTTCAGGTATTTGACCCATTATCCAGAATGCTCGGGACCTGGGGTTTTTCGGATAATGGATCTTTCCATAATTTGGATCTTCATATCTTAAGTCTACTAGAAAATCATCTAAGCCAGTGCTGTCCAACTGACACCCCCCCCCGTGTGGCCCCCACATGAAAGTCTGCCTGCTGTGACTGCTTACTTTTGTGTAAGATTTAAAAGGAATCAGTACCGAGATTAACTGGCCCCTACATTGTTTACACCTCAAATTCAGACTATAAACGCCTGCACTGTTCACATCTCAAATTCAGATAGTAATATCCCTGCATTGTTCACACCTCACACCTAGACTGAAGTGCCCACATTGTTTACACCTAGACTGTGTGCCATACTCTGCCTTCCCTATGCTGACGGTGTGTGTGCCCTATTCTGTTTGTGTGTGCCATACTCTGCCTGCCCTTTGCGCCCTGTATGTACCATACTCTGTCTGCCCTACGCTCCCTGTGTGTTCCATACTCTGTTTGTTTGTGCCATACTCTGCCTTCCCTATGCTCTCTGTGTGTGCCATACTCTACCTGCCTTACGCCCCCTGTGTGTGTGCCATACTCTGTCTGCCCTACGCTCCCTGTGTGTGCCATACTCTGCCTGCCTTAAGCCCCGTGTGTGCCATACTCTGCCTGCCTTAAGCCCCGTGTGTGCCATACTCTGCCTGCCCTATGCTCCCTGTGTGTGCCATACTCTACCTGCCTTACGCCCCCTGTGTGTGTGCCATAATACTCTGCCTGCCCTATGCTCCCTGTGTGCGCCATACTCTACCTGCCTTACGCCCCCTGTGTGTGCGCCACTCTGCCTGCCCTATGCTCCCTGTGTGTGCAATACTCTGCCTGCCTTATGCTCCCTGTGTGTGCCATACTCTGCCTTCCCTACACTCCTTGCATGTGCCATACTCTGCCTGCCTTATGCTCCCTGTGTGTGCCATACTTTGCCTTTCCTTTGCTCCCTGTGTGTGCAATACTCTGCCTTCTCTGCGCTCCCAGTGTGTGCCATACCATTCCTTCCCTACGCTCCCTGTGTGTGCCATACTCTGCCTTCCCTATGCTCCATGTGTGTGCCATACTCTGACTGCCCTACACTCCCTGTGTGTGCTATACTCTGCCTTCCCTATGCTCCCTGTGTGTGCCATACTCTGCCTTCCCTATGCTCCCTGTGTGTGCCATACTCTGCCTTCCCTATGATTCCTCTGTGTGCCATACTCTTCCTACCCTACGTCCTTGTGTGTGCCATACTCTGTTTGTGTGTGCCATACTCTGTGTGTGTGTGTGCCATGATACTCTGTTTGTGTGTGCCATACTCTGTCCGCCCTACGCTCCCTGTGTGCCATACTCTGCCTTCCCTATGCTCCCTGTATGTGTGCTCTGTTTGTGTGCCATACTCTGCCTGCCCTATGCTCCCCATGTGTGCCATACTCTGTCCGCCCTATGCTTCCTGTGTGTGCCATACTCTGCCTTCCATATGCTCTCTGTGTGTGCCATACTCTGCCTGTGGGACGTGAATGTTGTTAGGGGTGTTTAACCATGTGCTGGGGGGGGGGGTGCTGTGTTTTCCACACTGGAGGAGGCTGTATATGGATTCAAGGGTATGTTTTACTTCAATTTACATTTTTCACATATGAGTAATGAGTGATATCCATGCAGTGAGCATCACATCAACCATTTGTTTTTTTGGTGTGTTACCACCATTAATGGTCTTAAATGTTCTTGTGGAAACATGGTATAAAAACAGGGAATGGTCAACACTGTTTCCGCCCTCCACTACATAGGCCAGAAAAATACCGGCCCTTGGTACCACAGAAGTTAGAGACAGCACTGCTCTAAACATTAAATAATAGGTTAAATAATTGGTTTATTGTTTTTGCTCCGAATAAGGATTAATTATATCTTAGTAAGGATCAAGTACAAGGTGCTGTTTTATTAACGGAAAAGAAAAAGGAAATCATTTTTGAAAAATTTGATTATTTGGATAAAATGGAGTCTATGGGATATGACCTTTCCTTAATTCTGAGCTCTCAGGTTTCTGGATAATGGATCCCATACCTGTATTTCTATAATTTTCTTCTGACTATACAGTATGGTCAGCAGAACGGACCAGCCGGTGGCGCTGTTTATTTTTCAATTTCAATCTATTAACAGCTCAGCACAGTGCTCAGAAGAATACATGATTTGGACCTGTTATCCACAATGCTCGGGACCTGGGGTTTTCCAGATAAGAGATCTTTCTGTAATTTGGATCTCCATACTCTGTCAACAAAAATATAATTTAAGCATGAAATGAACCCAATAGGCTGGTTTTGCTTCCAATAAGGATTAATTATATCTTAGTTGGGATCAAGAATAACGGGTTTCCAGATAACGGATCCTATACCTGTACTCTGAGCATTTTCACATGATTTTGTTTTGAGGGTTTGCAATTAATGTAGTGTACATAGAAACCTTCGTAAAAAAAAAAAAATGAAATGTATTTTATGGGAGGGATAACATCAGCATCTACACCGCTGTTATTATGTTCATATTTAATTTTCAAGCTACTGTAGGTTACAAGCCCCAAGTTGTATAACACAGATGTGAGGGCTCACAAGGGGCTGGCAAACTCATACAGCTTCAGTCGGCAACCTGCTGCCCTTCTGGGGATGTTAAATTAAAACATTATAGTGTGAGGTTTGCACAAGTCACAATATCTACATACTGCAGGTATTTCCCTTCCCACTTATCCACAAACCTTATTTCCAGAAAGCTCTGAATTATGGGAAGGCCATCTCCCATAGTCTTCATTTTAAGCAAAGAATTTTATTTTAAAAATGATTTCCCTTTTCTCTGTAATAATAAAACAGAAGCCTGTACTTGAGGTTAATTAAGCTGCATGAATCCATATTGGTGGCAAAACAATCCTGTTGGGTTTATTTAATGATTAATTTATTGTTCCTGTTCAATATTATACAGGTATGGGACCTGTTATCCAGAATGGTCAGGACCTGGGGTTTTCCAGATAACAGATCTTTCCGTAATTTGCATCTTTCATACCTTAAGTCTGCTAAAAAATCATTTAAATATTAAATAAACCCAATTGGCTGGTTTTGCCTCCAATAACGATTAATTATAGCATGTGGATCAAGTACAAGGTACTGTTTTATTACTACAGAGAAAAAGGAAATCATTTTTTAAAATTTGTTTAATTATTTGGATAAAATGGAGTCTAGGGGAGATTTCCGTAATTTGGAGCTTTCTGGATAATGGGTTTCCAGATAATGGATCCCCTACCTGTAATTCATTGCACTCATTGCAAAAGTGTTGTTTACACATATCCCCAAAAAGTTGATTGTTTGTCTTCATTATTTGACATAACCTCTTCCAGTGAATATCCTATATAATAAAGTTGAAGGGTCTCTGCGTCCAGTCCCTGTGTCCATGGGATTGCGCTACTGCGCATGTGTGGGATGCAGATTAGACGTATCTTGATTGGCTGTGGCGCACAGTCATGCAGATGAGCCACATGTCTATTGGCCGCGAGGCAGACTCGTGCAGCTTCTGAAAAGCTTTCCGTTAGTTACAGGGCGTGGTTTCTAGGCTTCTTTTCTGCAAGGGGCATGGTTTTCAGCATGTGATTGGTCGAGAGGCGGGCGCTCGCGGCTTTCGAGAGCTGTGATTGGTGTTCTTTTTGCTCCGGGCCCTGTGCTCAGATTGCGGGTTTTCAATCAGCGCTTAGCCGGCCGATTAGTGACATGCTGAGCTCCGGAGGCGGTGGTGACCGAGGGCGACTCCGACATTTACTGCGGTTAAGTGTGGCTGGGCTTTGTGAACTGAAGCTACTGAGAGATAGACAGGAGGTCCGTATCCGGAGAGCGCTACAAGGTGGAGAGGTAAATGCTATATAGAGACGTACTCTATCAGTCCGAATCACTTTCATTGTTCAGTGCCAGTAAATGAAGCGAATGTGGTCAATCCGAAATGCAGCTCTGCATAGTAACATCCCATGTGAGACATACACTGGCAGTCATGCACAATGTGCAGAATGGATAATAACTAGGCTGTTCTACTGGGGCCTGCCTCATACACTATGGAATGTTTGACAAACCTCTCATACCCGTGCTGTGTACTACCTTAAAATCGCCATGTTACCCTATATAATAAAGTTGAAGTGTCTCTGCGTCCAGTCCCTGTGTCCATGGGATTGTGCTACTGCGCATGTGCCCCACGGACCGTCTCTGGCGAATTTTTTTTAGACTAGAACAATTCTGTTTTTATAAACGTTTGACTACATATGTTCTAGCGCCCGTTAATTTAACGGGCTTAATGTCTAGTTCATTATAAAAGCCAAATGAATTGTTATTGTGTTAGTGTTACTGCCCCTTTAAGACAAAATCTTATTAAAATAACAATTGGAAAAAATCATGTTTCAGTGTTGGTCTTCAAATCATAAAAATAATTTAAAAAAAATGGAAAATATATTTCTCCCGTGCTGTACATACATCTCTGAAACATATTTTGTCCCCTTCCGCAACCGCCAAGAAATTTCTCTTACAAAAACATATTCTGACCTGTCTACATTAATATTTCCTGGCTTGAGAATCTCTCTCTCTCTTTACTTTCTTTAGCTAATACCTTCCCATCTGCTAAGTATATGGAGAGAAATCTGTGAAACATTTGGTCTTCTTTAATATAAGTGAGTGATATGTTTAGTTTGTCTCTTCATTTGTGTGGGCTGATATTTATCAGAGACATAGAGCACAGCTCTGCTTTGCAATCAATAAATTCAGCGGAATATTACAGAAGCCCAGCGCCTCTGTAATTAAATTAAGGTTTTAACCATGAAATGGGAAATAAATATATCAATCATTTCATAACGCCTAATATAGTAATTGTAGGGTGTTTGGCTTTTTTTGAGTGATGGCTTAAAAACTAGCAAAAAATCTTATTTCATTGGCACCAACCAATAGTCAATATACAGGTACGGGACCTGTTATCCAGAATGCTTGGGACCTGGGGTTTTACAGATAACATACCTTTAAGGAGAACTAAAACCTTAATTAAAAAAACCCTAACCCCTTCCCTTCATAGACCCCCCTCCCTGCACCCCCCAGCCTAGCTGTTACCCCTGGTAAATGCCCCTAACTCTTCACTTACCCCTCGGTGCAGATTCAGGGCATCGAAGCTCATGGGCGCCATCTTCTTCTCTTCAGTAATCTTCGTGGTCTTCTTCCGGCGCTTCAGCAATTCCCGTCAATTTCAGCGCATGCGCATGAGCAGATAGCGAAGAGAAGAAGATACTCCGTGAACTCCGATGCCCTGAATCTGCAGCGAGGGGTAAGTAAGGGGGAAGAAGTGTGTTCAGAGGTGCACTGGAGAAAAGTGGTTGGTAGTGAATTTCTCCCGTTTCGATTTGCCAAAAAAATTGCTAATTTCCTGTGAAATTTGCGTAACGGAGTAAATTTTTTGAGAATCAAATTTTGACGCCCGTGTCAATTTTGACACTCGCGTTAAATTTTGGTGCCGGCGTTAAAGTCAATGTGTGTCCATATAGTGTTGACTTGCAACAGTTTTGACACTAGCGACTTTGCCGACGCGCGTCCAAATCTTTTTGACGCCGGTGATTTTTGCCAGGAGTTTCGCGAATTTATTCACCCATCACTACCAGTGGGGGAACAAAGTTCCGGACCAGGGGTAGGTGAAAGAAGAGGTACATGTTTGGTGACCCCACTTCGTCTGCCTACCCCTAGTTATGGCCCTGCTTATTTGGTATTAGGTCCGTCCCTCACAGCACAATAATTAGTCCTACAAGAGGCAGAACAAACAAACAAAAATAAAAAGCTATCAACAGCATCTGCAACACGCCAATCATGAATTACGAGACACGTGAAACAATGAAAATTTGCCCTTTCGTATGATCAATATCGGTCTCATTTTGAAACAAAATGTAGATATTATTATAGCCAAAAGGAACTGCCGGCCCAACCAACCTAAATGCCAGTGAGTGAACTTCTGTAGTCAGTTCTGAGAAAGATTCGAGGCTCACAAAATACTGCCTTAGAGGTCCCTCCAGCATCGAAAGGTTAATTGCTTAACTGGAAGGTTAAAAATGTGGTATCTGACAGAAAGATACAGAACACAGGCAAGTGATTGATTTCCAAATCCATACGAGATATTGTTCAATGACACATTTACCTTCTTTATTAGTCAATTGTCTCCTCTATGTTCACAACATAAATCATTTATAAGGCAAATCGTTTTAAATACCGGTTCCTGCTTCCCGATTTATTAATATGTAGTATTTATTGGGAGACGTCAAGACGGGAAATCTATAGGATTAAATGACGGCATAGGCAAAATACCTGCTGCTGAAATTCAATATGATCCTCCGCTGTTTTCACATGACAAATTCTGTCGACATAAAATACCCCTTTAGAAATGATTAAAACTAGAAATCATTTAAATATGAAACATTTAAAGGAGCAGATTTATCAAGGGTTCGAATTTCAAAGTAATGGGACTTTTTTTTGAACTCCCATAACTTTGAAATTTGAAGAAATAAAGACCAACCCGAAATTAATTTAAAAAGCAAAATTTTTTTTCTGTGGGTGAATAGGCTGCATTCGAAGCGTTCAAATCGAAGTGAGATCATATTTGATCTGCTTCGATTCAGTTTTTCAAAAAAATACTTCGATTTTTCAAATTCCACAAAATGACTCCGGAGGTCCCCCATAGGCTAATTCGGCACGTTATAAATGGCGAATGGTTGAGGTCAAAGTTCTAAAGAGACAGTTCATGATACATTTTGATATTCAAAGTCAAATTTTTTTCAAATTTGAATTGAATTGTGGCTTATTCGAGAAGTACACAAAAATAGCTCGAAATTCCAATTTTTTTACTTCATATTTTCACTTCGACCCTTGATAAATCTGCCCCTCCAATAAGGATTCATGCAGCTTAGTTGGGATCAAGTACAAGCTACTGTTTTATTCTTACAGAGAAAAAGGAAATCCTTTTTAAAAATTTGGATTATTTCGATAAAATGGAATATATGGGAGACAACCTTCCTGTAGATTGGAGCTTTCTGGATAATGGGTTTAAAGATAAGGGATGCCATACCCGTAATTGAATTTTTTAAATTGTATTTTAAGATCTAAATAAAATAAAAGCAAGTAATATTTTACGCTTTGATTTTTTTTTTTTTTAAACGCATTATAAAATCCAAAAAATAAAACAACATTTTAACATTTTAAGCTATAATTAGATCATTTTAAAGTTTTTTTTTTTGTTAATTTAATAAAAATATCAGAAATAATAAAAAAAAAGATCACTATTAGTGGATAATGTTTATACAAGTTTGGGATCCGTTATCTGAAAATCTTTTATTCAGAAAGCTCTGGATTATGGAAAGGCCGTCTCCCATAGAATTAATGATTAATTATTAAATACTAGGGATGCACCGAATCCACTATTTTGGATATGGCCGAACCCTTGAATCCTTTGGAAAGAATAGGCCGAATACCGAGCCGAATCCTTATTTGCATATGCAAAATAGGGGTGGGAAAGGGAAACCATTTTTAATTCCTTGTTTTCTCACAAAAAGTCATGAGATTTCCCTCCCTGCCCCTAATTTGCATATGCAAATTAGGATTTGGATCCACCAGGCAGAAGGATACAATACGAATCCTGCTAAAAAAGGCAGAATCCTGAATTTGGTGCATCCCTATTAAACACGTATATATATATATATATTCAAGAATATTTATAGGGAACCACAAACACAAATATTTGGTACAGGTATAAGGCTAGGACTACACGGCCAACATTGATGTGATCCGATGCTGGGCGACTAAACGCACGCGTCAAGTCGGATGCGACAGGAACAAGGAAAGTAATATAAAGTTGGATCTTGTCGCAACGGTGATCTGACACGACACGACTGTCGGATGCAAACGCCTCAAGCTGCATCCAACAGTGTTGCGTCGGATCACCGTTGCGACACTATCTGACGTTAGATTTACTTACCTTGTTCCTGTCGCATCCAACTTGACGCGTGTGCGTTTAGTCGCCCAGCATCGGATCACATCAATGTCGGCCGTGTAGTCCTAGCCTAAGACCTTTTATCCAGACTGCTTGGGACCTGGGGTTTTCTGGATATGGGAGCTTTCCGTAATTTGGATTCCCATATTTTAAGTCAACTAGTAAATCATTTAAACATTATATAAACAGAGTAGGCTGGTTTTGCCTCCAATAAGGATTAATTATATCTTAGTTGGGATCAAGTACAAGCTACTGTTTTATTATTACAGAGAAAAAGGAAATCATTTAAAAAAAATTTGGATAAACTGGAGTCTATGGGAGACATTATTTCTGTAATTGGGAGCTTTCTGCATAATGATAACGGATCCCATACCTGTACATTACAGTCGTCATATAATGGCCATTTCCAAAGCAGTGGGTGTTGTGTAACGTTTTAAAGTAAATCTAAGCCAAGCATTTTAGAGTTATACAATTTTAGTTGACAAATGGGGAATGTTTCATGAGAGACGGTGGATATTTAATTTCAGTTGCACAGAGGAAGCAGCGAGTATTCATTCACTTTTTACATTTACCTTGGGGTTTATAATCCTGTAAAAGAACAACCATTCATCTGGGCACCACTGTGCAGTGGGTCTCATTGTTGTCTTGCAGTTATAGGGCACTAGCGGATATACAGATTGTATGTTCTCCCCATGCTTGCCTGTCATTTGCTCAGGTATCGCTGTTCTCCCATACAAAGAATACACGCTGTCTCTTGATGAAATTGACCCTTGTGTGTGTGAATGTGATAGGGGCCTTAGATTGTAAGCTCTATTGGGGCAGGGACTGGTGTGAATGTGTTAGGGAAACTATGGGGCAGATGGGGTGAAAATTCGTCAGCGTCCACTTCGCACCCAGCAACACTTTGCCAGGCGAAAAATTCACTCAGACTACGCTAATTCACTAAAATTAATGTTCCATATGCTTGCAAATGTATGGGGGAACCCATTTACCCAAAAAAAGTTTATGTCTTTTGCAGGCAATTGGGCTGAAAAAAGGAAAAATAGCCATCGTTTTTTGGACTCATAGAATATAATGTAAGTGACAGAAGACTGAGGAAGATCCAGCTACTTTATCACTTCTCCTGGTCTGAGATGGCAAAGGCAACTCTGGCGAAAGCGGTAACGTTCAGTAAAATCCGCACTTTAGTGAATTTGCGGAGTAACGACCATTCGCCAGAGCGAATTGTCACCTGGTGATAGAGTGCGAATGACCGCTAGCGCCTGTCTCTTTCACTAGCGAATTGGTGCCTGCGCCCGTTAGTAAATTGGTGGTCTCTGCAGACGGTAACACTAGCGTTAGCCACTTGGCCCTTTGATAAATCTGCCCCCAAGATCTACTAGAAAAGGGACTACAGGTATGGGATCCATTATCCAGAAACCTGTTATCCAGAAAGCTCAGAATTACATAAAGACCATCTCCCATAGACTCCATTTTATCCAAATAATCCCAAATTTTCTAAATGATTTCCCTTTTCTCTGTAATAATAAAACAGTACCTTGTACTTGATCCCAGCTAAGATATAATTAATCCTTATTGGAAGCAAAACCAGCCTATTGGGTTTATTTAATGTTTACTTGATTTTATAGTAGACTTAGGGGCAGATTTATCAAGGGTCAAAGTGAAAATTCAAAGTAAAAAAGTTTGAATTCCAAGCTATTTTTGTGTACTTCGACTAGGGAATAGTCCATATTCGATTCAAATTTAAAAAAAAATTAGAAATTTATCATGTACTATCATGTACTTTAAAACTTTGACCATTCACTGTCTAAAACCTGCCGAATCGCTGTTTTAGCCTATGGGGACCTCCTAGAACCTATTTGGAGTCAATTGATGGACTTTAAAAAATAAACTAAAAAAAAAAATACTTTGAATTCGATCTTACTTCGATTCAAACGATCGAATACAGCCTTTTCACCAGCAAAAAACGTCAATTTTTTAAAATGAATTTGGGTTGTTTTTTTTTAGTTCGAAGTTATGGGAGTACAAAAAAAACTCACATTACTTCGAAATTCGACCCTTGATAAATCTGCTCCTTAAGGTATGAAGATCCAAATTCCAAAAAGATGTTATTTGGAAAACCCCAGGTCCCGAGCAATTTGGATAACAAGTCCTGTACCTGTACATTGAATGATGTATAATATGTGTATAGTGGTGCAGAGTATGTTGTCACTCTATGACGGACAATAATAATAACTGAGCACCATCAAGCCTGAGGAATTTCTGTTAATAAAGGAGACAACCCTTCTACACTATTTATTGGCTCCTCTCCTATGACACTTACATTACATTATGGCAAATGCGTATGCAAAATAGTTTGCAGCAAAATATATTTATTGACTGGGATTAATCATAACGCGGATTCATCTGTCCATTCTGCACCTAACGCCGCTCATCTTGCTTTCGAGATACTAATTCAGATAAATGGCCAGTAATACAGATCTGTAATTATTAGACACATAAACAAGACAATCAACTTTCCTTTGAAAGAAAAATAGTGACTTTGCTCTAATTCTGGCAGGTTGGGGCCATTGTTGAACTGTAATTTCCAAGTCTTGCGACAGAATTGGATTGAGGTCTGGTCTTTGATTGGGGATTTCATGTTGTAAAATATACAAGTGCATGAGCCAGCCTGTTTTGGTTGTGTGTTTAGGGCCATTGCTGTTAGTTAGGAGGTGCAGATGTTCCCGCGCATCAGATTCAGCTTTGCAACTTGTGGGCAAGTCATGGGTTTCCTGGAATTATTAGGCTACATCACCCTACACCATTGTATTTTCAGCACCAGAATAACTTGCCATAAGTTGATTTAGATTCATTTTGTATATTCACCGGGTTTCTCCAAATAATAAGACCAAATAATGAGCCCCTTTGTGCCACACATACAATTTACCTTTTTACGCCTAGACTAGAATTTGTCAACCCCAGTCCATACGGTCGGTCAAGGGCAATGTTAGGGCTGAACCATTTCCTCCTTTGGGACTTTAAAGTGGTAGGTCACCTTATAGGAATTCTGTCATGATTTTTATGATGTCGTTTTTATTTCTAAATGACACTGTTTTACACTGCAAATAATTCACTCTACAATATAATTTTTTTTCCTGAACCAGCAAGTTTAGATTTTTTAGTTGTAATATTAGTGTGTAGGTGCATCTTAGGTTATTTTGCCTGGTCATGTGCTTTCAGAAAGAGCCAGCACTTTAGGATGGAACTGCTTTCTGGCAGGCTGTTGTTTCTCCTACTCAATGTAACTGAATGTGTAGCAGTGGGACCTGGATTTTACTATTGAGTGCTGTTCCTAGATCAACCAGACTGCTGTTATCTGGTTACTAATGGCGTAACTAGATGTTACTGGGCCCCACAGCAAAATCATTTCAGGGCCCCCAAAATATCCAGCGGTTGTCAAGTTTTATCAATACCTTGTATATTAAAATGACTCATTAATTAGGGCCTCATGGGGCCCATTATACCTCCTGGGCACCCCTGTTGCCACAGGGTCTGCTTCCTCTGTAGTTACACCCCTGCAGGTTACCTTCCGAGTGTTCTGTTCTTTGGCTGCTGGGGGGAAAGGGTCATATGACTCCAACTTGCAGTAAAGTGTGACTGAAGTTTATCAGAGCACAAGTCACATGACCGGGGGCAGCTGGGAAACTGACAATATGTCTAGCCTCATGTCAGATTTCAAAATTAAATATAAAAAAATCCGTTTGCTCTTTTGAGAAACGGATTTCAGTGCAGAATTCTGCTGGAGTAGCACTATTAACTGATGTGTTTTGAAAAAAACATTTTTCATGTGACAGTATCCCTTTAAAATCAACAGCAATTGGGTTTCAATTTAAATTTTTTGAAATATTATAAATGTTTTCCCATTGTACAGCTCTAAAGCTTGGAATTGTAACTATTGGAGGAATGTAATACAGGTATGTTTCCTTGTTTAGCGTAGGTCTATAATATACACAGGGGCTGGTTTATTAAACCTCACCCTTTTAGGGTCAGGCTGTAAAAAATTTAAAAAATGTAAAAAATTTGCAGAGAAAAAAAAGGCATGTCTTTTCTGGGATTATTATGCGACAATTCCAAATCCGAAAAATACTCCACCTAAAACCTGTCAAAATCATGTAGAAATCAATGGCAGACGTCCCTTTTACAACTAAAGGTTTTCGGGTGTTTTTGACACTGGCTTTTGTGCGACGATACAAAAAGGTCGTAGTTATCGTGCGACAAGTCAAAGCATTTGCGGTATTTGCAACTTTTCCCATTCAAGCTTTTTCAGTTTAGATCTTTTAATAAATTTCCCACCATTCGTGGTTTTAGAGAAAGCGAGTTAAGCTGTAGTTTCAAAAACCTCTATGACCACTAATACGAGACTGTTGCTAAATAGGCCACTAAAAGTTCATTATAAGATAAGTATAAATAAGGAGGGACATAAAAAACCCAGCTTGTGGTTGATAAATACGGTGAAACCTGCTTTTATTTGTGTTTTATTTCCCAGAGTAGAATACAACTTGTAGTAAGTTGTTATTATATGGCATGTTGTATGGCATATCTACTGTTCTTTGTAGCCCTTCAGATGGAGGAGCAGTATTTAACGAAAAACCAATTGGGAGCAGGCACTCAAAGAAGCCAAACTTCCACCAGGTCAAAAGTTCAAAGTGAAGAAAGTTTATTGTGTCCACAGCCTTACGCGTTTTGTGTCATTAACACTTAATCATTAGGGATGCACTGAATCCACTATTTTGGATTCGGCCGAACCCACGAATCCTTTGCTAAAGATTCTGCTGAATCCTGGATTCGGTTTGGGATTCGGCCAGGATTCTGCTTTTTTCAGCATGATTCGGATTCAGCCGAATCCTTCTGCCCGGCCGAACCAAATCCGAATTTGCATATGCAAATTAGGGGCGGGGAGGTAAATAGCGTGACTTTTTGTCACAAAACAAGGAAGTAAAAAATGTTTTCCCCTTTGGATTCGGCCGAATCTCTTTCAAAGTATTTAGGGGTTTGGCCAAATCCAAAATAATGGATTCGGTGCATCCCTACTGTAAATATAAACCCTCCTTTTGTATAGCACTATGTCCTGTTGCAATTTGTGATTCAGTGATTACAACATCCTTTGGACCCCTGGCTGCCTGAAAATATACTCGTGCCTGTGATATTCTGCAGTAATAGTAATTAGTAGTGCTCTACATTCATTAAACCCGTGTGGGTCTCAGGTGCTGAACTGGAAGACCCTCGCCTGCTTTTTGGGTCCATCAATTTGAGTGTGTTGCTGGATTTCTTGCTCTGGATGTGATATTCTGCAGTGACTGCCCATGTGCACTGAATATCTAGGGCAGTGGTGTAAGTATAGAGGAAGCAGACCCCGCCCCGGAGTTGTTGCACCGCTGATGTTCACTTGCAGGTTCATTCATCATTTACTGGCCATTTCCATGTCCCTCCAAGTCACTGGATACGTAACAAGTCAGGCCGTTCATTGCTGGTGATTGTGTCGATGAAACATGAACAGGAACAGACGAAGCCACAAACAGAAGCAGCTCAAGGTTTATTGCCTGTGATAAATAATATTTATTGCATGTGATGTGTGTATAAAACACTTCCATAAATACACTTTTATTGAGTCATTCAATGCTCGACAATGCAGATTCTTAATTGGATTTTTCAGAACATTCCCTACATAGGCATGAATGTCGGATGAGCTTTACAGTCGGCAAGAATCCACTGTAGGAAAGATCCATTTCTTAAGGGAAATAATAGGCCATTAAGTTCTTCGCCATAAACACAAATTAGTCAGACTTTCTACAGGATTTCCAAATGGTTCTCCAAAAAAAATATCACTTTTGCTCTTGTTACAACTAGGGATGGGTGAATTTTTTCGCCACAAAAATGACGCCCGTAGACTTGTATAGCATCGTGCGTCAAAAAAAAAAAAAAAGATGTGCGTCAAAACAATTTCGGCGCGCGACAAAATTTTTGTTTGACGCCCATAGACTTTAATGGGCGTCCGTGACATTTCGTCTGCGGCGAATTTTTGTCGAAACGAAACGGGTCAAATTCGCCCATCCCTAGTTACAATCTAGTGTCGCCTTCAGATCTCTCCCTTTCTCTTTTTCTATATTTATATTAGGGATGCACCAAATCCAGGATTCGGCCTTTTTGAGCAGGATTTGGATTATGCAGATGTAAATTAGGGGCGGGAGGGAAATATGTTTTACTTTTTGTCACAAAACAAGGAAGAATTTGCATATGCAAATTAGGATCCTGAGTCGGTTCGGTCAAATCTTTCGCAAAGGATTCCAAAATAGTGGATTCAGTGCATCCCTAATATATATATATATATATGTAAGCCTCCATGTCCATAATGATGATGGCTCTTGCTTGGTGCGAGGAATATAGAGAGAATAGGAGAATGCAGAACATTTGGATTAGAGGGATGTGAAACTACACAACTATTCTGAAAGTGTTTTACAGTTATGTACTGTTGCCCTGCACTGGTAAAACTGATGTGTTTGCTTTAGAAACACTACTATAGTTCATATAAACAAGCTGCTGTGTAGCAATGGAGGAAATTGAAAAAAGACTATATGGCACAGGTTAAATAGTGGATAACAGATAACACCATTATGTTCTACCGAGCTTATCTGCTGTGTAACCTGAGCCTTTTCTCCTTTGAATGGCTGCCCCCATTGCTACACAGCAGCTTATTTATATAAACAATAGTAGTGTTTCTGAAGCAAACACAACAGTTTTACCAGTGCAGGGCAACAGTACATTATATTTGTATTACAATTTCATTTTTAATTGCATCTTAAAAGGGAGCCCTAACCTAAAATCAGAGGGGTATAATACTTTCTTGAAAGCCTTAAGCTACAGCACCTGATATAAACATGACACGCAGACTACCCACAGTCACATGCAAAATAAGTGAGTGTCTGGTGCAAGTCTGACTGCATGGGAAACCTGCGACTAGGCAACCGTCATAGGAATGCATGCGAGAAAATGACGCAAACGGAGGCGTGCTCGAGTTCTTTCATGTTAGACATACGGATGAAAGACAGAAAACAAGTACAAAAAAAACAAAGCGATAAATGTAATGATACGTGACAAGCAAAACATGGTTAATGCCAGTGAATATATTTTATAATTCAATACAAAAATGTGTAACAAGTTCCTTTTAAAGGACAAAAACAGGGTTCATGACTGGGGTGCACCCCCCCCCCCAATGATTATAATCACTAACATTTGGACCCCTGGTTAGTGCACTGGGCCGGGACATTCTGCAGTGAATAACAAAGAGGTTCTATTTCACTGTGTAGGTATATGATCTGTTATCTGGAAACCAGTTATCCAGAAAACTTACAAATTACAGGAAAGCCATCAACCATAGACTACATTATAATCAAATAGAGGTTTGAAACCTGTTATCCAGAATGCTCGGGACCTGGTGTTTTCCGGATAACAGATCTTTCTGTGATTTGGATCTTCATACTTAAACACTACTACTTTAACATTAAATAAATCCAATAGTCTGGTTTTGCTTCCAATAAGGATTAATTATATCTTAGTTAGGATCAAGTACAAGCTACTGTTTTATTATTACAGAGAAAAAGGAAATCATTTTTAAAAATTTCAATTATTTGAATAAATATGGGAGATGGTTTTTTCATAATTCGGAGCTTTCTGGATAATGGGTTTCTGTATAACCAATTCCATACAGTACCTGTAATTCGCATTTAAAAAAATATGTCTTCCTTTTCCTCTGTAATAATAATACAGTACCTTGTACGGGATCTAATTAATCCTTATTGGAAGTAAAACAACCCTAATGGGTTTAAATAAAGTTTGTAGATTTAAGGTACTGTATGAAGATGGCAAATTATAGAAAGATCCCTAATCTGGGAAAATCCCAGGTCCAGAGCATTCCCGATAACAGGTCTCATACATGCTCTCAAGTGTGCTGGGAATTCCCACGTTTCGCCACCAATTAATAAATTTGCGAATCTCTCACGAAAATTCGCTGGCGGCAAAATTTTTTAGACGCCCGTCCAAAAAGTTGCTCGCGTCAAAATCACGGCGCATAAACACTATTCGGACGCCCATTGACTTTAAGATCAACGTCAAAATTTACGTGATCAACTTTTCGGACGCGGGGGTCAATTTTCAAGATTTCGAGGGAAATTCGCAAATTTTTTTGGCAAAGAGAAACGGGAGAAATTTGCCCATTACTAATTATAATCATTGGGGAGGCCTAACAAGTTGACACCCCTAGTGATTGACCCTGTAATTTTCCTTTAGAGCTGTTACCAACACCAGACCCATATTCGGCCATTCTATAGGGGCACATATAGGTTCTGTAGGTAATCCTGGGTGTTTCTTATAAGCAACCCCTCTAGAACGGGGACAGGAGCCCATCTAAAAGGATATGATTAAAATAAGGCACAGCATTACAAATAATAATAATTATACAAAAATGTAGAACCTTACGAATTTCCTTTTCATCCCGCGGCAGGAAATAAATAGAAATAATTGGCCGCATGCACCGCTCATAACGTAAAGCCGTCCTGTCGGCTATTTGTTCTTGGCTGCCAGAGGCTTGCGGCTGATCTTCTTTGATTTGTCGTTGTTCTTCTTTGGGGGTTCGGGGTTGGCTTGCATGTGCCTTCCGTACAGGCTGAAAGCAGAACAGACAGAAACACAAGTTAGATTTATCAAGTGATGGGAGGTGTGCGCTGTCTGGAGGGGGGATGCAAAGAGAAATATTCATTGTTAATAGATGTAAAGAGAAATATTCGGGTAAACAGATGAATGGAATAAAACAAATATACATACTAAAAGTCACTCGGCTTGAGGTGCTGCCACTACCATGTTCACCTTAAAGGGGTGGTCTCACCTTTAAGTTAACGTTTAGTATGTTATAGAATGGCTAATTCTAAGCAACTTTTCAATTGGTCTTCATTATTTATTTTTTAAATAGTTTTTGAATTACAGGGAGTCCTCGGTTGCAAACATTGGACATACAACTTGCACTTACAAACAGGGGCTATTACATTAACATACTATGGTTTGCTTGGCCTTTATTAGCATTTAGCTTTAATAAACCACCTGCCCCAATCCCCTCTGATGTGTTGTCTACTGCAGAGCACAGAAAGGTAAAAATAAATATGTTAAGACAAACATCTGTTACATTTAATAAGTAAATGTATATTTTTCAACTTACATACAAATTCAACTTAAGAACAAACCTACAGACCCTATCTCGTACGTAACCTGGGGACTGCCTGTATTTGGTTCTTTTTCTGACTCTTTCCAGCTTTCAAATGGGGGTCACTGACCCCATCTAAAAATAAATGCTCTGTAAGGCTACAAATGTATTGTTATTGCTACTTTTTATTACTCGTCTTTCTATTCAGGCCCTGAATTATCCAGTCTCTTATTCAAATCAATGCATGGTTGCTAGAGTCATTTGGACCCTAGCAACCAGACTGCTGAAACGGCAAACTGGAGAGCTGCTGAATAAAAAGCTAAATAAATCACAAATAATAAAAAATACAATTGCAAATGGTCTCAGAATATCACTCTCTACATCATACTAAAGGTTAATTTAAAGGTGTACAACCCCTTTAAGCAGGTCTATTTAGAAATGTTTGTAAAAACAAGGACTTGATATGATAAATAACTGTGGACAGCGGTGTGAGTGTGTGGAACTGCACAGAATGTTTATTAGTTGGGATGCAACGATTTGGATTTGGCGGAACCCCCGAATCCTTCGCGAAAGATTTGTCTAAATACCGAACCCCCGAATCCTAATTTGCATATGCAAATTGGGGGTGGGAAGGAGGGAAACATTTTTTACATCCTTTTTTTGTGACCAAGTCACGTGATTTCCCTCCCCGCCTCTAATTTGCATATGCAAATTAGGATTCGGTTCGGCCAGGCAGAAGGATTCGGCCGAATCCAAATCCTACTGAAAAAGGCCGAATCCTGGATTCACTGCATACCTATTTATTACTTATATTTGTTATAAATAAAATGATAAAGTCATGCTAATAGAAATAAAAAGATGTGAGATGAGCAGTTTGTGGCTATTCTGGAGAGAAGTCTGAGCCCACGGGGCCAGAGACAGGGAGATGCTGTCACATCATTCTTTCCAATTCATCTTGTAGGAAAAGCTGGAGACATCGGCAGCAACATGTCAGTGCCACAATCATAAGTATTACTGATTCCATGTTTACTAAGTATTGTGCCATTAGGAGGGGCTGCTCTCAAAGCAAGGCTGGGAATAACATAAGGGGAAAATAAGGAAATACTGTCACTTATTCATACAAGGGACTATAAACATGTTTATTACACTCACAGAGCCTGGGAAGCACAGAAGCCCTATGTCCTATGTGTATTATCAGAAATGTTTATTATGATTAAAAGAAAGGATGAGCCTAGGAGACAATAACACATTTAAATCTAAACTTAAAGTGCAGCCTTAAAGGGGCAGTACGCTGCCTTTTACAGCACAGCGGCAGATTCACTAAAGGGGAAGTGGTCGTCACTAACGATAATTTGCCAGAAATCCCATCCACGGGGAAATTCGTAAGCGAACGAGACCATCGCTAGTGTTTGTTCGCACCCTATCGACAGACAACTTCACTCTGGCAAATTTTACTGAACGTTACCTCTTTCGCCAGAGTTGACTTCGCCACCTCAGACCAAGAAAACTGATAAAAACGAAGCTGCATCTTCCTCAGTCTTATGTCAGTGACATCATATCCTGTCTGCCGGAAATGCATTTAAAGTTGTAAAAAAACGCTGGCGACTTCTTTTTTTAAAGCGGGATTGCCTTCAAAAGTCAAAACTATTTTTTTAAAACTAATTTGAGGGGCACGACACATTTTTTTAAGGGTGGGATCATATCTAGGGCATTAGAGGATCCATTCTCCAGAAAGAAACCCTTTGATTTTATCCACCAATTGACTCCAAATAGGTTCTAGGAGGTCCCCCATAGGCCAAAACAGCATTTCGGCAGGTTTTAGATGGTGAATGGTCAAAGTGTAATTTTTAAAGAGACAGTACATGATAAAATTCAAATTGAATTTGGACTATTCCCTAGTTGAAGTACACAAAAATAGCTCGAAATTCAAATTTTTTTTACTTCGAATTTTCACTTCAACCTTTGATAAATCTGCCCCTTAAAGGAGAAATCAATCTGTTCTGGAAAAAAACCCGTACCCCCCACCCCAGGTAGACCCCCCTCCCTCCAGGCTAACTACCCCCCCCCCCGGGAAGATGCCCCATACTCCATACTTACCCCTCGCCGCAGATTCTTCCAGCAAAGTTTCACGCGTCCATGGTAAGCTGACTGCGAGATTGGCAATTTCTGTGTAATTCTGCCGAATACCGATCTCTCAGTCAGCTTACAGAGGACACAGAACATGGACGCATCTGCCCGGGGGGGGGGGGTTAGTTAGCCTGGGGGGAGAAGGGAGGGGGGGGTCTACCTGGGGTGGGGGATACGGGTTTTTTTCAGAATAGGTTGAATTCTCCTTTAATGTTTACATGATTTTCTAGTAGACTTAAGGTATGAAGATCCAAATTATGGAAAACCCCAGGTGCTGAGCATTCTGGTTAACAGGTTCCATACCAGTACTGGCCCTTCTCGTATGAGTGCAACGGGAGAGATTTTAGACCCCCTGTTTACTGTCAAAATTAAAATGAATATCAGAATGATGATTATAATAAATCCCAAAGGTCTTTACTGCAAGGCCAATGTGCTTTTGGTTTAGCACTTAGTTGGCAGTTACACACAACATAGATCAGTAGTATAATAAATAAAAAAGAAATAATAATAGTAGAGGAGAAACAGAAGGAATGTGGCACATTATGAACACCAGCTTTGTGTCTGTGATAGCCATGCACATTATGTTGATCTTTTGCTTTCTGGCATCACTTGTAACCTTCTGTGTGTCTGTGTTACTAATGGGACTAAATGAAGATAAACACCGGCACCAACATTTCATCTCATAATCCTTTCCTGTTATCTACTGCTGCAAATCTGCTCTATAACATGGATACAGCTCTGCTCTATAACATGGATACATCTCTGCTCTATAACATGGATACATCTCTGCTCTATAACATGGATACATCTCTGCTCTATAACATGGATACATCTCTGCTCTATAACATGGATACATCTCTGCTCTATAACATGGATACATCTCTGCTCTATAACATGGATACATCTCTGCTCTATAACCTGGATACATTTCTGTTCTTTAACATGGATACACTTCTGCTCTATAACATGGATACATCTCTGCTCTATAACATGGATACATCTCTGCTCTATAACATGGATACATCTCTGCTCTATCACACGGCTTGTATTGCCCACCTTATTAGAAGCAAAAATCTCCTAAATGTGAATATTCACTGGCCAATGCCGACCAATTGTCGTATAATACAATATCATTTTACTGGCCAAAAAAATAAACATGCAAGGAGAATATAATGGATTCAGTTACAATTACTCATTTTATTATTATTATAGGGAAATAAGGAAAAATAATAAAAAAGGGCAAGTGTTCGTTCCAATTAGGTCATCATTACTGTAAATAAAGGTCCAGCACTGACTGAATGGAGCAGCTTTGCTTTGCTTGTACTAACTACACTAATTTGGAAAATTAATATTCTGCTCCATTTCATCTGTTATTCCCCGAGCTTAAAGAGCCAATAGCACGGAGCTTCAGCTCAGCAATCCCTGATAAATCTCGCCCTAAGCACTGCCCAGCCAACAACCAGGGTCTGATCCAGATACATCACGTCAGGAGGATGCAACTTGCATTAGAACCGATTGGAATTTTTGATGGATGACAGACATTGGATTTATTGATTTAAACGCCAGAGAGATTAAACCCTTTGAGGCTTTTCTAGCCAATGCACATGGATACCGATAGGAATTGCATGACCATAGGAAACCAGGATATCCCAGACACCTGGGACTGGCAGTTTCTGGATCTGTAGCTAAAGCAGAACTGCAGCACCTTCTACTGCTGCTTGGCTTAGTTGGAAGCTTGTAGGGCTCATTATTTGGAAACAGAGTTGGACTGGGGGGCCTAGGGCCCACCGCCCAAGGAAGGGAGGTCGCGGAAGAAAAGAGCAGCGCAGGGTGCAGATCAGCGCCGGTGGAGCACACAAGAGCGGGGGCCCACCGGGTTTTCCACACCAGTATTTACAGTGTATTCCACCTATAAAGGAGCACCACTATGTGTAAATAAATGCGGCTGCATAGTGAGTTGATGGGCTGTGGCTTAATGCAAAAAAAACAAACAAAAAAAAACACCTTTTTCCTCTACAATATACTGAATACTGTCATATAATGGTTTTGATTAAAGATTTGTCATTTGTAATTTACTCTAAAACCCACAGCTCTTGCCAGGGAAACATTTCAAACAAACGACATCACTGGCAGTGAAAGAGTTAAAACGTTTAACATGGATGGCTTTATGTATTTTTACACCCGTTTTAATACGCCAACAACTTAATAAGCACCGATGAGCAAAAAGAAGAAATTGATTCCTTAATATTTTAGTAGAGCAAAATAAAATATATCCCTTAAAGGAACAGTTCAGTGTGAAAATAAAAACTGGGTAAATAGATAATAATGTTTCTAATATAGTTAGTTAGCCAAAAATGTAATGTATAAAGGCTGGAGTGTCTGGATGTCTAATATAATAGCCAGAACCCTACTTCCTGCTTTTCAGCTCTCTAACGCTGAGTTAGTCAGTGACTTGAAGGGGGGGGGGGGCACATGGGACATAACTGTTCAGTGAGTTTGCAATTGATCCTCAGCATTCAGCTCAGATTCAAAAGCAACAGTTATGACCCATGTGCCCCCCCTAAAGTCTTTGATTGGTTACTGCCTGGTAACCAATCAGTGGAAAGCAAGAGAGCTGAAAAGCAGGAAGTAGAGTTCTGGCTATTATGTTAGACATCCAGTCACTCCAGCCTTTATACATTACATTTTTGGCTAATTAACAAGATTAGAAACATTTTTTATTTTGCACAGTCTATCTATTTACCCAGTTTGTATTTTTACTCTGAACTGTTCCTTTAAAATTGTTCCATCATTGTTCCCAGGTGTGCAGGGGGTCGTGGTGATGGTATACACATATATCTATATATACATGGCCAATTGTTGTATTTGTTGACTCGTGTATTTCTGGAAGGAAAGTGAGAGAAAATGATATAATGGCTACAGGGATCATCACAAAGTGCGACAGACACTTGCTGACGAGTGCAGAATCAGCAGTGATTAGGGCTGAATGGATGTAACTGCTTAGGCATGACGGGGTTCTTGCTAGAATAAAAATAAATACCGTATATTGGAATACAGTAAGTGTTTAAGCATGTCTCCCTCACAGTGAGCGGCTGCTGCTATTAATATGCACAAGAATCAGATGGAATCTCCACTAGAGAACAAATAACTGAGGCTCCCAGTTGAAGCACAAGGGTTATTTCTTAAAGGAGAAGGAAAGGTTAAAACTAAGTAAGCCATATTAGAAAGGTCCATCTAAATATACCAGTAAACCCCCAAAGTAATGCTGCTCTGAGTCCTCTGTCAAAGGAAACACCACATTTCTTTCCTTCTATTGTGTACTCATGGGCTTCTGTATCAGACTTCCTGCCTTCAGCTTAAACCTCATTGCCCTGGGCAAGAGCATGCTCAGTTTGCTCCTCTTCCCCCGTCCCCCTCCCTTCTCTACTGTAATCTGAGCCCAGAGCAGGGAGAGACTCAGGCAGGAAGTGATGTCACACCACGTTAATACTGCAGCTCCTATCCTAAACAAACAGAGTTTCTAGAGCTTTTTACTCAGGTATGGTAAAACATTCTACAGAATAAATATAGCATTCTAGCTTGCAATATTGCGGCTAATCTATTGGCAATAAAATGCCTCCGTAGCTTTACTTCTCCTTTAAAGGAAAAATATACCCCCAAAATGAATACTTGAGCAACAGATAGTTTATATCAAATTACGTGGCATATTAAAGAATCTTACCAAACTGGTACAGGTATAGGATCCCTTATCCGAAACCCCGATATCCAGAAAGCTCCGAATTACGGAATGGCTGTCTCCCATAGACTCCATTTTATCCAAATAATCCAAATTTAAAAAATGATTTCCTTTTTCTCTCTAATAATAAAACAGTAGCTTGTACTTGATCCCAACTAAGATATAATTAATCCTCATTGGAAGCAAAACCAGCCTATTGGGTTTATTTAATGTTTAAATTAGTTTCTAGTAGACTTAAGACATGAAGACCCAAATTACGGAAAGATCCGTTATCCGGAAAACCCCAGGTCCCGAGCATTCTGGATAACAGGTCCCATACCTGTGTATGTATATATATATATATATATATATATATATATATTTTTTATATATATATATATATATATATATATATATTTAAGTAAACATTGCCCTTTTACATCTCTTGCCTGGAGCCACCATTTTGTGATGGTCTGTGTGCTGCCTCAGAGATCACCTGACCAGAAATACTACAGCTCTAACTGTAACAGGAAGAAGTGTGGAAGCAAAAGACAGAACTCTGTCTGTTAATTGGCTCATGTGACCTAACAAGTATAGTTTGTTTGGTTTGTTTGTGTGCACTGTGAATTGTAGGATCCCAGGGGGAGGTCCTTATTTTTTAAAATGCCAGTTTTCTATTTAGGATTACCCAATGGCACATACTACTAAAAAGTATATTATTATGAAAATGGTTTATTTACATGAAGCAGGGTTTTATATATGAGCTGTTTTATGCAATATCTTTTTATAGAGACCTACATTGTTTGGGGGGTATCGTTTTCCTTTAACAAACCCCCCGCAGTTTCTATTTAAAAATGAGCAACAAAGGGCCACTGCCCCACCACAGGTAACAAATGAGACTACCCGGCTCGCTATAGCCAACAAACAACATCACGCCAGAGCGACGCTCATTAAACTTTATCTTCCTGTCGACTTTAATGGCGCCTTTACTTAATAAAAATTCCCGGAGCAATTGCAGGAATATTAGGCCAAGTCTTTGCCTATGTATCAGGTGGTCGGAGCTGTCACCAGCAAAGCATATAGTTCATGAGGTGCCTCCTCTGGAGAGAAGAGTGGATTTAGCTTCCACATAATAAATGCACAAGGAATCAATAACGGCCGCCCGGCACATTAGTTAACCATTTAAGCAAATAGGCGATTTTTTCAAATTAAACGACATTGTGCTTAATGCTGTAATTGGCCCCCATGTGAGATTTCAAACCATTTAGTGAAACAAAAAGCTCGGCAGCCGTGGGAATTGGACTTTAGGAAACAGATCAGAGAGGGATTTCCATCAAAAGAAGGCAGTCAAGCAAGGCAGCAAATACAGGTATGGGACCTATTATACAGAATACTTGAGGCCTGGGGTTTTCCAGATAAGGGAACTTTCTGTATTTTGGATTTCCATACATTAAATGTAGTTAAAATTAGTATAAACATTAAATAAAGCCAATAGGCTGGTTTTGCTTCCAGTAAGGATTAATTATATCTTAGTTTGGATCAAGAACAAGATACTGTTTTATTATTACAGAGAAAAAGGAAATAATTTAAAATGATTAAAATGGAATCTATGGGAGATGGCCTGTATAGGTTTGTCCATCTCATGGGCCAGATCTCTTGGTATCATCACAAGCCCACAGACCCTATACAGCCTCCTTTACATAAAGGAACTCTATCATAGAAACTTTAACAACCTTATGAATATACCAAGTGCAAAAAGCTAATTCGATGTGCATTGAGGCCACTCACTGAATTATATGCAACTGACGCAAGGGAAACCTTTGACGTGGTACAGGTATAGGGTCTGTTATCCAAAAACCTGTTATCCAGAAAGATCCAAATTAAGGGAAGGCCATAATAGTTCCCTTTTCTCTCTGTAGTAATGGAACAGTACTGTGTACTTGATCTCAACTAAGAAACCTTATTGGAAGCAAAACCAGCCTATTGGGTTAATGATTTCTAGCAGACTTAAAGGAAAAGTAACGCCAAAAAATTAAAGCATTGTAAAGTTATTAACATGTAATATACGGTTAGCGTGCACTGGGAAAAGATGTGTTTGCGTCAGGAAAAATACTATAAACAAGCTGCTGTGTAGCAGGGGGGGGGCAGTCATTCAAGCTGGATAAAAAGGAGAAAAGACACAGGTTACGAAGCACATAGATAACATATCAGCTCTGTCCAAAACAACAGCATTTTATCTGGTATCTGCTGTGTATCATGTGCTTTTTCTCCTTTTTTCCAGCTTGAATGGCTGCCCCCATGGCTACACAGCAGCTTGTTTATAAACTATAGTAGTAGCTTTTACCAGTGCAGAGAAACACTACATTATATTTAATTACAATTTCAGTTTTTGGTGTTACTGTTCCTTTAAGGCATGGTGATCCAAATTAAGATCCATAATCCGGAAACCCCAGGAGCCGAGCATTCTGGATAACAGGTTGCATACCTGTAATAGCACTTTGCCCAACGGATGCCACTTTACTTCCATATTGATGCGTTGCAAGTTGCAATACCATCAACGTGTGACACTGGAATTTTGGGTATAAAGAAAAAAAAAAAACCTGAGATTTGTGTCTGAAAGATTGCACTCTGAAACCTGCACTGTGTTTGTAAGTAAGGCTTACAATTTCATAATGCATAGGCCTGGTGGGAATTTTATATTATAATATTATATTATTTGGATGTGTCAGAGTCATCATTTCTGGATTCAAACAAATCTTCCACAAAAATATTCTTTCAAATCCTGAATCTAATTTGAACCCTCATTTACATATTCATATCTACACAGCCTTCAGTTGGCTAATACACAGGCTGATAAAAGCTGCTTATTCTGTCCTTCTAGACAAGGGCCAAACCATCGTATCTGCCCAATATCACCCAGTTTAAGGTGAGCATATCAGGGAAAGATCTGCTCATATGGGGATTGAGGGGAACATATTCAGAGGACAAATTTAACGAATGCACCAGCCTATCGGGACTTTGGCCCATTAAGTCCAACGTCAACTCCTATAACAGGGTGGCACAATTAGTGACAATGGTCTACAGGATATATGTAAAAACGTATATATATTTAATTCTCAATGCACAGTAAGAGAAAGTAGAAAGGTAAGAAAACCCTCTAAGTATGTCCCTTTGCTGCTGTGTATCATAACAATATAGAGCAAGCCTAAAGATCATTCTAAGGCCTTATAAGAAGAACTTCTCAAAACTATTTTGGATCAGAAAGTTAGAAAGTAGAAAGTTTATAAACAGCCTACACAAAATATCCCTACTATTGAATTAGGCCTGAATTTTGCAATCTGTGAAAATGTGTGCCAAGAGTAAACATGTAACTAGTTCCTTACTTTCAAGTACCCCCCAATGCAACTCTATACATAGTGACATAGTAAGTTAAATTGAAAAAAGAAACTCGTCCATCAAGTTAAACCTTTTAAGTCCATTTTAACCTGCCTAACTGCCAGTTGATCCAGAGGAAGGCAAATAACCCCATTTGAAACCTCTCCAATTTGCCTCAGAGGGGAAGAAATTCCTTCCTGACTCCAAAATGGCAATCGGACCAGTCCCTGGATCAACTTGTACTATGAGCTATCTCCCATAACCCTGTATTCCCTCACTTGCTAAAAAGCCATCCAACCCCTTCTTAAAGCTATACCTGGTAAAAATGTTGGCTTTTGTTGTATATTACCCCGACAGGCTATCCACTTGGTCACGATTGCTCATTGTCCACTCTAGATCATTGTCTTCCTTGAGCCTCCAGCCCATAAGTGAAGCTCTAAAACCTCCATTTAAAGGAAAACTATACCCCAAAATGAATACTTGAGCAACAGATAGAATATATCAAATTAAGTGGCATATTAAAGAATCTTGTCATACTGATATATGTATTTAAGTAAATATTGTCCTTTTACATCTCCTGCCTTGAACCACCATTTTGTGATGGTCTGTGTGCTGCCTCAGAGATCACCTGACCAGAAATACTACAACTCTAACAGTAACAGGAAGAAGTGTGGAAGCAAAAGACAGAACTCTGTCTGTTAATTGGCTCATGTGACCTAACATGTATGGTTTGTTTGGAAAGATTGTGTGCACAGTGAATCGTACGATCCCAGGGGGCGGCCCTTTTTTTTTTTTTTTTAAATGGCAATTTTCTATTTTTGATTACCCAATACATATCTACTGATCTACTGATTACCTACATACTACTAAAAAAGTATATTATTATGAAAATGGTTTATTTACATGAAGCAGGGTTTTACATATGAGCTGTTTTATGCAATATATCTTTATAGAGACCTACATTGTTTGAGGGGTATAGTTTTCCTTTAATAATTTTTTTGATGGACCAGTGCTGAACTATATGGTGATTTTGGGAGAAATGTAGCGAGATGGTACATGATGAATAAACACTAGGGGGCCAGATGTACTCCTTACTGCTCTACAACTTGCATCCAGTGGCTTCTTAAAGGACTTCTAGACCTATGGATGGTATGGAGATAAATGAAAGGGAATGCTATCCCCATTTATAAACAGAGAAACATAACTGTAACCACATACTGACTTTACATTAATCAAAGGATCCTTGTTCAAAAAAACTTACACTCTGCCAAGTTACTAGTTGAAATGGTACCGTTAATGACTATAGACATATTAGATACTGCTTGAAGTCATAGGGGTACTCGGTGTCAACATCACTAGCAGGTATTATGACAGAGCAATGATTAGTTATTCTGCTAGTAAAGTTAAAATTAGCTTTGCGTGTTCCTCACTAATTAGAATTCTAAGGAAGCATCAGTCTCTGCTTTGTCTGCATAACGGCAAACTCTGGAGCAAAGCGCTGTCAGTTGAAGATGAACATTTGTAATTAATTCCACTTACTGTGAGAAACTGAGATTGTCCTGGACTAAGAGAGGAGGGAACCTGCCGCTAGTTAGGAGAAAATCCCTAGTGGGCCGGGTAACCTCTCCGCTGTGCTAGTTGTTAAGTGTTGCTACTGCAGCATCTTTGATACGTAAGGATCCATCTATCGTCTAATTTACTGCCCAACGCTCTTGTTATATTAACTTTCTCTTATCGGGATACACGCACTATACAGAATTAAAGGGCTTTTACATTTAGGGAGATGGTTTTGATCAAGATAATCAAAGTGTTATATTCTGATGATCAGTTCCTTGGAAGCTACATAGCATATGGAACATATAGTCCTACATGCACACATGTACAATAGTATCTTGTATGTGACACAAGTCTTCTATTTCCAAAATTAGGCTTAGATTTTAAATTAACATCAACCTCTATGTTCAAGCGAAGGTGAAGAATATAGCAGTAGGGAAAGCTGTCTCCAAATTGAACCAGAAGCAATAAAATGCCTTTCTAACTCTGAGACAGCAATCGGACCAGTCTCTGTATCAACTTTGTAGCCATAGATTGCAAGAGTCTGTGCATATGCACCAGCAAGGATAACTGATCTGGATAGATTTAATTGGCTTTTGTGTGTTACCTATGATGCCCACAACACAACTGGTCCCTGCTGGACCCTGCTATGAACTTACTCCAAGCAGAGAATGTACCATTGACAACCATTCCCTTCCATGGTCCTTTAACCAGTTTCCAATCCATGTATAAACAGCAACAGAACTTTGTTTAGAAGAAAGCAGTCACTTAAAAGCCTTGGCAAAATCCAAGTACATCACATCTGGTGCACCCCCTCTTTCCAACTTACTACAGCAAGTAAATTTGTTTGACATACAGTAATCTGGTCTTTATAAAACCTTGCAGATTTCTACTCATATTGCCATACTCTGGAAAATAATCTTGAATGTGATGCCTTAATAAATGGTCCATTAAGTTTCCCAGTACAGGTGTCAGACTTACAGGCCTATAATTGCCAGGCTGATATCGCAATCTATTTTTAATATTGGAATTTTTTTCTGCAATGCATTGGTACCATATCAGATGATTATCTGTTGGGATGTAGAGTTTCCCTAGCACCTGTCATTAAGAAAAAGATACCTGCAGTATTCTGGCCACACTATCCCATGTGGCTGTAGCAAATAAAAGACATTTACAAAGGGCATAAGCGCTAGTAATATGCGTGCTGGCCCAACACCCACGGGTAATTCTGACGGGTTTGGGTTGACTTACTATACATTCTGCGGGTTACATTCTTCCATTCTCCCTGCCGTGATCTTACTTTTATGGTTTTCCGTTCTGGCAGCCTCCATTTATAGGTTCATGCCTCCCCGGTCCCCTTTTGTGACATCAGAGATGGGTGGGTCGGGTGTGGGTCTACAAATGGAGTTGCTGGCCGGGTTCAGGTTGAATTTCTTTTTTTTTGAAACGCACATCACTAATAAGCCTCATCTGAATGCCTCTCATATGAGGCAAAACACACACACAAGAGTAACAATGATAACTATATTGTGTGCTATAATGTGATAAAACCACGAAGATTAAAATGGTGCTGAAAAAAGTGAAACATTTAACAGTAACTGTAAGTTAAAGTAATGGAAGTCTCAATATTTTCGCCATACATTAACTGATCCAATAGCAAGATCCTTGGTCTGTTATCTTGTGATGGATGAACACAAGTAGCAAAGACCCAGACATAAAATGTTATTGCGGAAGACATTTTTATCTGCAGTAATCTCTTACTGAGAAAGAAATATTGTCATTCAACTTCTTGTGCATCACAGTTATAGGACAATGATAGTGGAATTAAGCTATATGTCAGATTGTATACGGATTTAGGAAAACAGAGGGCAGAATAAGGTTATACAAACAAACAAAATGCGCCAATCTCCATACACAACTAGACCCCATACTTATTTACACACCCGTGCATCATTGTGAATGGGTTAGATAATATTTATGCTCTTGACTCTGTTCCTACGTTCTTGGGTGCAGAAATGCAAAAGGAGATTGCTTCACATATAACATTTTTCCCTTCATCGTAAGCGATGTTCCAGCCATTTGCACCGGGCCTCTTTAAATCACAGCTGCCAACACTGGAAGATTGTTTCCAGGGACATATAGTTACTACCCATGCATCAGCCAAGGATTGCCGGAAAGATTGCACTTACTGTTCAAACCAGATGTTACTACAGGTACGGGATCTATTTCCCAGAATGCCTGGGACCTTGACAGATAATGGATCTTTCCATGATTTGGATCTTCATACCTTAAATCTACTAGAAAATCATGAGAATATTAAATAAACCCAGTAGGAATGTTTTACCTCCAATAAGGATTAATTATATCTTAGTTTGGATCAAGTACAATCTATGATTTTATTATTACAGAGAAAATGAAATCATTTTTGAAATTTTTTAATTATTTGCATAAGATGGCCATCCTGTAATTTGGAGTTTATTGGATAACAGGTTTCAGAATATTCTTACCGTATGTAATAATAGTGGATTTGAAGTTAATACCTATAAAATATATTGTTTGGGATATAAATGTTATGGCTGGTAATACAGAACATCTAATTTAGTTGTTAGAATAAAAATGTTTGACCAGAGAGCGAGCACGTTGTTATGGATAATGCATTGCCCGCGGAGGCCGACAGCATAGGAAAGTAATATATACTATAGTTTTATCTTACAGGAAAGATTTATTTCCCTTTGATAAATGGCGGAAGATTTGCAACTTAGCCCTAGCGTTTCACAGCAATACGAGTGTAACATTCGTTAGACCTTGGGGGGAAAAGTATCGTGATTTACAAGTAAAGATAGTGCTTTTGTCATGTAAACATCCGGGATATTGCAAAATATGAAAAATCATGATTTATTCATAACTTCAATTTTTTTTTTTTACTGCTGTTCTTTATTATCTATCAAAAGCTTTCCATGAATTGAACAGAAAATGCTGCAAAGTCCAGTTCTGCACAAATGGTATTTAAAGGAGTCTGTATTCATATAACAGGACATGTTTAACCCATCACTCATCCTACTGCTGAAAAGGGGCTGCAGGCTCTCTTACCGACACCAAAGTACCCTCTTGATGGATGGTTATAGATTTACTACTAGCAAAACCAAAAAGCTCTGCACTGTATACTAACTACATCTCATATGTTATAAGGTAAATACCTTTTTGGCCCCAGTTATACTGTACATTGTCAAAGATATTTCTCTGCAGTATTTAGACTTGGCTGCTTATTGTATCATGGATGGGGGTCTTCACGGGTAATGGATTCCTAGAGGCATGTACAGATATAACATCATTTCTCCATAATGTACAGGTATAACCCCAGATGATAAGTAAATCATACAGTATTTATAGATAAAATATATTTTAAAATCAACAAAGGATATCATATGGACATCAACAAAATTATGTTGTAATATAAAAGTCAACAGGTAAAAAAAATGTACCATACCTTGGCTTATTTTATAAAATATTACAGGTTGGGGACCAGTTATTCAGAATGCTTGGAACCTGGGGTTTTCTGGATAACAGATCTTTCTGTAATTTGGATCTTTATACTGTACCTTAAGTCTACTAGAAAATCATTTAAAGGAAAATTCAACCCTTAACTGAAAAAAACCCCTACCTTACGTAGACGCCCCTCCCTCCAGCCTAGCTGCCCCCTCCCTCCGGGAAATGCCCCTAACGTTTTACTTACCCCTCGGTGCAGATTTAGGGATTACGGCAGCCATTTTCCGGGTTTTCGATAATCTGAGATGGAGACTGGCAAAGCGGCGCATGCGCAGTTGGGAGTAATTTCCCAGGTTGCGGAAACTGCGCATGAGCCGAAATGGATGGATATTGTCGAAGCGCCGGAAGAAGCCACGAAGATCTGGAAGATGGCTGCCGTGAACTGCGATCCCTGAATCTGCACCGAGGGGTAAGTAAAAATTTAGGGGCATTTCCCCAGGGGTATAACTCATTTATCAATAATTTTTCTTAAAAAAGTTGGAGCGACAAAACGGCGAGACAAATCTGTCATTTCGAATCGTACGATTGGTGATCTGAAGACTCGATTTTATCAAATTTTCACAGGGAATAGACTTTCATGGATTGGCGGCCGAAAACCTTGACTTTATCGGATTATCCAGCGCAGATCATGTCAAGAAACAACTTCAGGGACATCTGCCATTGACTTCTACTTGACCTCGACAGTTTGAGATGGAGTAATTTCGGATTTAGATTTTTAGCAGCTTTGGGGTATGATAAATCTCTAAAAACTTTAGTTTTTTTCCCACAAAAAATTTAAGTTTTCCCACCAAAAACTAACCAAAAATGTTGAGGTTTAATAAATGGTCCCCTAAAAGGTAACGGAAAGGTGAACGGACCCTTTACATTAACAGAGATGCTACAAAATGATAGGAAGTGTTTGGTTGCCTTTATTGCTGCTAAAGGTGGAGCAACCAATCATTTAGTTTAGGAGCAGTTACTTTTTTCACATGGGGTTTGGATAACCGTTTTAAATAAATGCATAATCATTTAAATGTTGCTATTTATTTACTCAGGTCTAATTTTAAAGTTTGTTTAAATATCAGAAACCATTCAGTGTGATAAAGCTGCAATAGCAGAGGAAATCAGAAAGAGTCTGCAGTATAGTGTCTTATAAGAATGCAAAATTCTTGCTCAGTTTGCAAAGTTCTGAATAAACCAATGCAATATTTAATAAAGCAATCTCATTAAACTGTTAAATTGTCACATTTATTCAATTTTCCCCAAATGATAACGGTGTGTGTGACAGTTAATATGCCGTGCATCTTATTTCTCCATGAGCAGAGGGTTCCGTTTATACAGAAGAGAAAATCCTTCCTATGCTTTACTCAAATATATATATATTTGTGTGTGTGTGTGTACAAAGAAGAACTAGAGGGGGAAACTGGTCAGATGTTCATGATGGAAAAGACAACCGAGTGGACAGTGAAACCTTTTAAAGGGAAAGTGGGGGCTGCCAGGAGTGACAGGGATATCTAAGCAGGGGCACAGCAAGTGATAATAGTCTAGAAATCATTCTCTAAAGAATTTAAAGTTGGTGATGCATGTGGGGACATTGTATGTAACAAAAACACCTTTTCTTTCCATTGAACTGAATTAAACATTCCTCCATTGAGTTTGCAGCTCCTTTAAAATTCAAGAGGATACTACTGTGATTGTAAATATACTATTGACATTGCTTAATAATTACTATGGTTTCTCTGATGTCAACCCAGACATCCCCAGTACCACTGGCCAGTCCAATGGAGAGCCAACTACACTAATCCAACCAACTGTCATCATCAATGGAGGAGAACCTGTGGATTTTTGGCACTTTCCTACTGTACAAAACCACCTTATAGTTTCTGAATCTCAATTGCAACTGAAGCTAGCAATAACTTTGGTTCTTTGTGAGGGAAGAAAGAAAGCAGATCTTTACCTGTTTTGGCCACTCAGGTCAGGTGGTTGGCCCCATCAGGCAGACCTGATTAGATACAAGGCCAAAAGGTGGATTGTCATTAGCGACCTGTCAAGAGAGGGTCACATACACTGCCTGTTGCATTACACGCCTGACACAAACTGCCAGATGCCTCCACTCATTCAAATCCCCATTGGAAGCAACAGCAGACCGGCTTATCTGGAGATAGTAACCACAGTGAGTGGGATCTCACTACTGTATCAATACTGCTTGAGAGGCCAATAAAAAAAGGTCTAAATGGACCAATGAAGCCTCAGTCATCAAGGGCCCCACCAAGTCAGGACCACTGACTGCCCAGGCTCTGTGAACCCCCTACCCAAACATTTTCAAGTACCTGCAAGAGGATAGAAGGTGAAAGGTTGCGGGGGGAGTTAAGTGGTTGGGTCAGAAGGTACAGGGGTGGGAGATATGGAGTTGAAGCAGGAGGTACAGGAGATATGTGGTGGGGCATGCGGATATGCGCAGGATGTAGATTGCGCTGGTGGGGGAGTTCACAACAGTGTGGTGGTAGCCCTTGAGGTGGCGACCATGATGGATACCAGATTCCCCAGTCACTGCCAATAAATGTATCACATGAAAATGGCCAAAGTCTATATTGCGCTGTATGTCCCATTTAAAGGACATGTAACCCCCCCTCCCCACACACAGCCTCTTTGAAATCTTTAGATAACTGTCATTCTGGTTGTTAAAAGGTTAACAATTCCTTCTCCTCCTCTAACCCACTCTGCCCATCCCTCAGAGTAACCATTACAGTGCTCAACCCCAGCAGAACTTTTTATCAAACTATGCTGTGCCTGTGTAACCCTGCATTCTGCATTGCATGAACTACAGCATACATGTCTCAATGTTTTTGATGATGTGTCAGAGGAAAAATGGCCACCGGGTGAAAGCTGCTATTTGTTTTAGGAAAATGTGATGGAGCTGGGAAATGGAGTGGGTATATGCAGCACAAATGATGTGGCTTGGGTGGGGAAGATATGCCCAACTTATATACATGGTAAGAAAATGTAGGCTTTACAATGTCCTTTAGCTCCAGGAAACTTCTTCAGCTCCAGGAAGGTTCAGCAGTTGGCACGCCAGAATAAAACTAGTAGAAAATCACCCACTCTGGATGTCCAGTAGGCATCACCATGCAACACTGCTTTGAGGGTATTTAGCCAATTTTATTGAGCCACTGCTTTTCCCGTTGTAACAAGGGGTTAACACATGCAGCAAATGTGGCTGAGAAACTCTTTTTAATGTCAGAGTCTGGGACAGGACCAAGTGAAAAGGTATATAAAACTCAACCACTTTGCATTTAATAAAGCCAAGCAATTTCCCAGTGATAACGTCCCTTTACTAGAAAAAGGTCTAATACTGAAGCTTCTTCATATGCAGTGTCAGTTTGATGTATACTGCCGAATATATCCTGCATTATAGACGGAAAGATTTATAGCAAGTTGCCTGTTTTTATGCATTCCCCATCCCTCTATTTTTAGATGTTTCCTTGACTTGTCTCAACTTTATAACAAGCAAAACAACTTGATGATTCAACTATTCATACACTGAGATTTGCAGATCTGTACACTAGGGCAAAGCTGTACAACTGCTGGGGTTTGGCTCAATGACTCACCACCCCAAAATTATGATTTTTTTTTTTTTATATAGTGGCAGAATATTCTGCAGCACTTAACCGTGATTATTCATTGTTGGCAACAAGTTCCTGTCCCAGTGGAGTTTACTATCACTATCGCCGATTTTATTAGGATGTCAATTTACAGTGGGCTCTCACCTTTAAGCCCAATATAAGCGGTCAACTCAGCTCCATCAAAAATTAAGCAGCATCTTACTGGCTGCCCAGTCAATATCTGGCCAAATATCTAACATTATTATTAGAAATCACATCAAGCAAGGTCTGTTGATATGATCTTCTCAAAATGATCAGATACACCCAATTTGGCAGAATCAGATAAAGATCCACTTGAGACCATGCCAAATCTTTATATGCATGCCCAGCTTGTTGCCCCCCCCCCAATTACTGCTTTGGTGCCCCCTACTGCAGGTGGCAAAGTTTGGGGACTCTAGATTTACAAACTAAAAAGGGGTCATTTACTACAGGAAAGGCTGGAGGCAGTACAAATAAATGGGTGCAATTCTTCATGTTTTTTGCTCTTTCTAGTCTTGGCGAACAACTATTTCCAAATGTGCCAAACGTTTGGCTCCCTCAAGTGATCGCATTTACTTACCTGACACCCCGGCCGGAGCACCTATAAGGAGAAAACTGCACAGTTTCGGGATTCATCCAGTGAGCACCACAGAATGATAATTTTCCTGCTTCTTCTTTCTTCAAATTTGCCGGGGCCAGGGCATGCATAGTAGATGAAAAAGCCAACTTTTCTGCTAAAGTTCGGATTTTCGCTCTCCTGCGCATGCACAGCCATGAGAAAAAAAGAAGTAGAAGGAAGTGATCACTTTGTGGTGCTCGCTGGAAGAATCCCAGGCTGGTGCAGTTTTCTCTTGATAGGAGCACCGGCCGGGGTGTCAGGTAAGTAAATGCGATCACTTGGGGGCACATTTACCTAGGGTCGAATATCGAGGGTTCGACTGCCGAATTGAAATCCTTCGACTTCGAATATCGAAGTCGAAGGATTTAGCGACCGATCGAAGGAATAATCGTTCGATCGAACGATTAAATCTTTTGAATCGAACGATTTTAATCCTTTGATCGAAGGATTATCCTTCAATCAGAAAAACCTTGGAAAGCCTATGGGGACCTTCCCCATAGGCTAACATTGGCCTCGGTAGGTTTTAGGTGGCGAACTAGGGGGTCGAAGGTTTTTTTTTTTAAGAGACAGTACTTCGACTATCGAATAGTCGAATGATTTTTAGTTCGAATCGTTCGATTCGAGGTCGACGGTCGAAGTAGCCAATTCGATGGTCGAAGTAGCCGAAAAAAACATTCGAAATTCGAAGTTTTTTTCCTCTATTCCTTCATTTGAGCTTAGTGAATGGGCTGCTACGTGTTGCCTAACTTTTAACACCCCCAAGTACTTTCTTTCTCCTTTAAGGGAGTGTGCTCTCCTTTAAATTACCATATACACCTTTATTTGTTAAAAGAATGAATGCTCTCTCAACAAAATAGAAGATATTAAAAAATTCTATATGCATCTAAAAGGGACTTAGGAGCACCACTTAGAAAATAAATGTTTTGGGAATTTTGCAACAGGCTAACCAAGAATGAACAGGGCTAAAGATATGTGTGATCTAAAGATATACCCGCTCATGGCAATTAGCAGTGGGCCTGAACAAAGAAGAGTAAGCAAGAATCAGGGAAGCACTAAATGAGTACAAAGTACCACATCCTACCTTGATTGGTAAAAATGAGCGGAGACTCCACAAGAGACAAGTCGGTGAGGAAAACAAATGATCGAGTAAAGTGCACGGCCTCAGGTTAGCAATTTAATGTGAAATGTTAATTAATTGGCTGTTAAAGAGTTACACAAAAGATAATGAAATGCCTCCTTTTCTGTGGAGAGCTGCCATCACATTCCATCTGCTGTTAGAACTTTACAGAGGAAGCAGAAGTTCGCCTCCCTACAAGTCACAATTCAGCTTAAAATGAATTTATAGCACCATCCAGGCAGGAGTATCGAGTCTATTAAGCATTCTTATTAGTTTGTTTTGGGTTGTACACTTTTTGTTTGATATTATTCCTCATGTCACTAGTACAGGTGTAGGATCCATTATCCGGAAACCCGTTATCCAGACAGCCCAGAATTACAGAATGGCCTTCTCCCATAGACTCCATTTTATCCAAATAATCCAAATTTTTAAAAATGATTTCCTTTTTCTTTGCAATAATAAAACAGTACCTTGTACTTGATCCCAACTAAGATAAAATTAATCCTTATTTAAACCCAAAACCTGCCTATTGGGTTTATTTAATGTTTAAGCAATTTTTAGAAGACTTAGGGGGTTATTTATCAAAGGTCGAACGTTACAGTTTTTTTATACCTCGAACTCACAACTGGAATTGTATCTTATTTAAAACAAAACTCGAATGATAAAAAACTTGATTCTACGAGTTCGAGTTGTGAAACCTGAAAACTCGAATTGATCCAGTATTCGGTGAAAAAAAACCTCAAAAAGCTCAAATCATTTGAGTTTTCAGGGAAAACTCTTTGAAAAAAACGCAAACATCATGAAGGCTATTAACATCTTGAAATCGTTCAAGGGACCTCTGCCATTGACTCCTACATGACCTTGAAAGGTTCTTAGATGGTGTATTTTGGATTCCAGCTATTTTATCCAGCTATAAATCTTGAAAAATCAGAGTTTTTCTTTGAACCTGAAAATGTGAGTTTTGACCAAACAACTCAAAAAACTCTAATTCTGGTGGAAAACACAACATGAACCTTAATTAATCTACCCTTTAAGATATGGAGATCCAAATTACAGAAAAATACCTTATCCAGAAAACACCAGGTCCAGAGAATTCTGGATAACAGATCCCATACCTATAGGTATGGTTCCCAAGGCCTGGAAGGAAGGAAACTAAATTAATTTTATGTATACAAGTTTAGCTTTCACTGTTGATTTTTTTTTTCTTTGTGCCTATAGAAACATATTAAAGTTAAAATATTAGTGAAGGAACATTTTCTACAAACGTTATTTTGTTATAATGTGAGAAAAAGTCTGGTCCCTTGGGGAAAAGCAAGAATAATGGGAGCCATAGGACACAGGAATGGTTTCGGTTTTCTGCGAGGAAATTTATCAATAAATAAGAAACACATTAATCTGCAGCTGGCATCTTTTTAAACAACATTTTTTCAATATAAATGCCTGAACATACCAGAAGTAATTCATTAATGCTCTGGACACAGAGGTGTGCAAAATCATGCCCCTTAGTGCTTGTTTACTAAGCACTTGTGCCTGGGACATTGCTGCATTATACACAGTGTTGGGTTAAAAATCTGGTGCAATGTGCAGAGGTGGAAGGTGCAAGTCTTGTACCCAGTGACTGGTGCAGGGGAGCACTGCCCATACAGCCTGAGCTATTACACCCACCCACTGGAGCTCCCTAAGGACCTATGCCTATATGCAGTGACAGCAGAGCAGGGTCCAAAGTGTGAAAAACATGGCGGCTTAAGCCTCTTTAGTTGCACTTTGCATCCTGCCTCACTCTTGTTAAATGACCCCTACAATGTTCACTCACTTGGGGGGTTATTTACTAAACTCCGAATGCAAAAATCCCGAAAAACCAGTGACCTCAGACCTGTTGAGGTTGCACATAAGTTAATGGATGAAGTCCCAATGCTTTTTGATGTGCACTGGGTTTCGCGCAACAACCCGAAGTTTTTGGGCAAAAAAGCATAACAATCTGAGTTTTTTGGGGGGGAAAAAATGCAAAAATCTGATTTTTTAACAGCAAAGCAAATTTTCGGGAAAATTTAATAATAAATAAGCGTAAAAAACCAGAGTGGATTTGATTGGAGTTTGTAGCCTAAAATGTTGAGATAAAAATCAGACTTTGATAAATAACCCCCTTGGTGTCACTGTCATTATCTACATTTTCACAGAAGTGAATGCAAGAAACAAGAAGTGGGTGTATCTGTCCTCTATAGGCACAGTACTAGTACAAAGTAAGCAGAGATTAATATGAGCTTCCTACTGGTCAGTGGGCTTGCTGAAAAACAGAAGACAAAGGCAGACCGTTAATTCGTTCCCACTTGGGTCTGGTGTGGGGATATGGCTTAGCATTGTAGGCACAACTGATAGATATGGAGCAGCCTTATGTAACCATATCCATGCATGTGCCTATCTACAAACTGCCACCAAGTCAGCTTCTACGGGATTTCTGAAGTGTTGTGGGGGCCAGCCCTAAACCCATGGGTAGACTACAGAAGAGTGCCAGGTCGTGGGTGGCTCAGGTTGAGCTCTTCCTTCTGCTGTCCCTGTTTGTGACCTTATACTGCCAGCTTCCGCCTATTGCAACCTCCATTTATAGGCACTCGCCTGCCCGTCCCCTTTCAAGACATCAGAGTTGGGTGGGTCAGGCACATATCTGGGTCAGGTAAGGTTTGGTTGGCCTCAGATTAGGGTTGGGTTTTTGCAGACCCACACATCACTAGTTTCTAGCATACAGACAAAACACTGACCAATAGAACCAATATTATATAGCTAAATTATAGCTCTATATACTTGCCAATGGCAGAATTTGAGTTTTCATCATACATCTCTATGACTAAAGACTTGTGTTTTATGGTTACCATGAAATGGGAGGCTACGAAATATAAACAGATAAACTGTTTTTTTGATTCCTCCCTATGGCCCCATTACTATTTCCCGTAGATTGTGGTGTATGGCATTGGAGCTGCTTCATAACCACTATGCAGAGCTCCTAATAATCCTAAACACATTCCAGGACCCATAAATATTTGGTTATGATCAACTCTGCAAAAAATGCATCAGAAGAGGCAAGCGACACTAACCAGGTAACCAGGTGGTGCTTTTGTCCATAAATCAAGTTACAGAATTAGCTTTGTGACCCAAAAATTGGTTGAGATCATTATTCATCTTGGTCTAATGACTGTTTAACTGTAAGGAAATACCCGCTGTTATTTAGGAGGATCATGGAGAACGAAACTGAACAACGTGGGACCTATTTTGGTTCCCTATCCATAGGTTAAGAATCCCTGCTGTAGAGTTTAACAGCTATACACTTCCATTACAGTTCATAAAGAATGTCTCCAATGAGACAAGAATGCACAAGCTCCTACACATATAAAGAAATATGGAGGAAGAGTTCTCTGTGTATTCTGTGCACTGATAAAATAAAGCTACGTATATTGTAATAATTAACAGCAATATGGAGTTTAATATGCAAGCTAGACTAGTGTTAAGAAATAATTACAAAATATACCCGATTCCCATTATATTTAGGCTGTACTTTCTTGGCACCCAAAGCAAAACTCAACATGGTACCAAATTCAAAGGAGCTGCATATGTATATATTCTTAACACGGGATGTATTTTTGGAAATATAATTTAAAATCTGTATGTATGTTCTAGCAGTCATGACAGCAGGAGACAAAGATGTGTAACTGGCATAATTATGATTATAAAAAAAAACACACTAAGTTTCATAACATTCGTAGCTGCTCTCCCAGAATTAAATTCAGAACCAGTTCAAGGTATTTTTTCACGAATAATCTGGATAACTCAAATAAATCGAGTTATATAATAACATGAGCACGTTACACTAAAGTAGTAAACCGCGGTAACGATTCATTTTCTGTTTCATCAATATATGAACCCTGTTTATTATAAATTATTATAAAGATGATGATTAACTTGACATATTGTACCTTTTGTACTCCATAAACAAAAAAGGTATCGCTTTTCTACCCGGAAATAAAATCTGGATCTTAGAAGGAACAATTTACTATGAAAAAGAGGGAGAATACCATACAAACACAATAAAACAAAATGCACCAAAAGACTACACTATCATATGCGAGTGTTACATTCATTGTTCTACTTGCAGCTGGCTTTAAAAAGCTAATCACTGATTGGTTGCTATTGGTAACTGCCCATGGGCAAATTTGCCCAGTGTTGATAAATGAGCCCCAGTGACACACATTGTAGTATTGCTCTAAACAAGGGTGATCGCTCCAAAATACTTCACCAAAGGAAACTTGATTAATTGACACCAAGCTAGAATTGTTTACATTGTTTCATTGATATTTTTCATTGGAGCCATACTCTTTCAAACTATCCATGTCAATAACCTGCCTATTTATAGTACAACTTGCTTTGCCTTTAATGAAAGGCCATATTTATGTTGGTTGATAAACAAGTTTTGTGCGCTTTGCCAACCTTTGGCTTCGTTACTGGAACTTGGGGTTTGGCCAAAAGCTGCCTTGCACCCCAAAAGATAATTTTTCACAGAGTATAATAAAATAAAAAAAGTTAATTTTATGGTTTTGTCATTTAATTATCCTACTTGCTTTGAAAATTCTCTCTAAAAACACATAGTTGCTATGACACTCAAGGCCTAAAAGATTTACATTTTGTGGGCGTTTTTTTCCCCTTATTTGGTTAACACAGAGGAGAGTGAGCATGTGAGGCTCCATTAGATTTCATAGCATATCAATTCATTGTGCTTATTAACACCTGTCCAAAAGCATGTTACACATTTCAACAGTTCCAAGCAGATATGAACTGTAATTAGTCTAGCTGTCAGAAAGGGACTACGGTAATAATATTGGGCTGCTGCACTTTTATTACTATCTGCATGACAGTTTTAAGAAAGTAAATACCTTTTTTTAATCTTTAAGTGAAAAAGCCGATGGCACGTTGCCTGATGAGTGCTAACCCTTTCACAGCCGAACTGGGAGATGTTCCTGCTCTTCTAGCGTGTTATTCCGGTGTCTTGTAAACACCTTTTCAGATTATGCAGATCATGTTATCATCAGAAACTGAATTTTATTTTAAGAGAGGAATCCATTATTACTAGAACAATTGTTTCAAGCAAAATATGCCTTGATATATTTGTTCTGTGGCTCACTTATTGAGTGGCACGAGAAAAGCAACTTCAGCATCGGGGTAAAGATCTGGAATTTGAAATGCAGCTAGCTTTAGAAAAAAAGAAAACTTTTTTAAAGGACCAGTAACATCAACATTTTAAACTTTAAAATCGCAAAGTCTTTATTTAGAAATAACTTACCGAATCTCTGCTTGCGCTCCTCTTCAGAAAAGGCGACAGGGCGACGATCCATTGTGCAGCACTCAATTTCTCCTCCCTGGAGGAGAAATCAATCGACGCACGATGGATCACCCGATTGCCTTTTCTGAAGAGGAGCGCAAGCAAGACTTTGTGATTTTAAAGTTTAATAGGTGTTGGTGTTTTTTTTTCTCGTAGTATACAAACTAATTTTTTTTAAAAAAAATTTGATGTTACTGTTCCTATAGTGGTAGCAAGCTGTGATCACTAATTTAAGCAAAATCAAAGAATGTCACGATTTTCTCAGGAATAAATTTATTAAAGAAATTTTAAAAACACAAATTACATCACATAAAACCTGTCCAGGTACCAAAGAAGTCAGTGGAAATTGTAATCAGCAGAAAAATATGTCCAGATACCATAAAAGTAAAAAAAAAAAGCCTATTGACTTTTCTGGGAAGATTCCCTCATTTAAAGTCGTAGCTACAAACTACTGTCTTTGTTCAAGTTTTTAATTACTGGCACTTATTATAATATTAGTAGTACAGGTATGATATCAGTTATCCGGAAACCCATTATCAAGAAAGCTCCTAATTACGGTCAGGCCATCTTACATAGACTCCATTATAATGAAATAATTACATTTTTTTTTTAATTATTTGGTTTTTCTGTATAATAATAAAACAGTAGCTTGTACTTGATCCATACAAAGATATAATTAATCCTCATTGGAAGCAAAACCAGTCTATTGGGTTTATTTAATGTTTAAATGATATTCTGGTAGATTTAAGGTATGAAGATACAAATTACAGATAGATTGGTTATCCAGAAAACCCCAGGTCATGAGCATTCTGGATAACAGGTCCCATACTCGTACCAACATTACTATATACACTTTAAAGGGGTTGTTCACCTTCAAACTAGTTGTTTTCAATAGATCACCAGAATTGACGTGTCACCGTTTTTCTAATATTGAAGTGTAAAGTGTAATTTCTCACCTTCTAAAGCAGCTCTAGGAGGGGGGTCGTCGACCCTGTAAACTGTTCTATATTGATACATTTAGTTGATACATTTCTTATCCTTGGCTCTGCTGAGCAGAATCCCTGGGTTTCACGACAGGCAGCTGTTGGAATTGATACAATAGTTGCTAATACTCCAGAGATGCTTCTCCTAAATGTATCGTAGCAAAATGAGAACAGTTTAGTCTGCACCTGAATTACTGAGCTGCCAGACTCAAAAACTAGAAACATTTTAAAAAATTTAAACTTAGATTTTGGAAAAACAGTAAAAAATTGATAATGGAAAGTAATTGAAAAAAGTCTTTATTTCTGTGGAACAATTTCAAAACAACTGAACTGGAAAAAAGTGTTTGGAAGGTGAACCCATTTATTTTATATGTACAGTTTAAATTCACAAGTCAAATAAAATTACAAGATGTATAAAATATGACCCAGCACATCCATCTGTTCAGACTAACAGGAAAACTGTGATATATATAGTCATATAATACACAAAAGCCATGAATATCTTGTAAATTATATCCTTATAAACGGTGACTAGTGATGTCATCAGTTATAAACAGTGAGTAGTGATGTCATTTTTGTCACGACTCACTAAAACTTGTGTATTATATTAAATAAAGTACCCCATGTTGTAAAATATGAGGAAGTTACCTCGGAGTTCCATGAACTGTATAAAAACACTCAGCCGTATGGTCATGAAACTCCTCTGTAACGTATAATATCCTTATATTTTACAAGAGGGAGTACTTTATTCACTATATAATACACAAAAGCCATTAATATTTTGTAAATGATATCCTTATAAACTGTGCTTAATGATGTCTTTGGTTATAATAGGAGCATAGTGATGTCATTTCTGTTACTTGTGTATTATAATAAATAACGTACCCCCTGTTGCAAAATATGAGGATATTAGAAGTCACCTCGGAGTTCCATGACCTGACCTTCGGCCTCGTGTTTTTATGTGGTCATGGAACTCCTCTATAACGTATAATATCCTTAAATTTTACAATAGTTACTTTATTCACTATATATTTCAAATACTTGTAAAAATAAAAGAAACATTGCTATCACTGCTTGCTATCACTGTAGGTTGTGAATGCTTTTCTCTAGTAAGTGGGAATTCTTTTCACACTGATTCCCATCAGAGGCCAATGAATTATTACAGTACAGTATCATTGTACTATCATGCATTTCCTTAAAGGGCATGTAAAGTCTAAAATAGAATAAGGCTAGAAATGCAGTATTTTGTATATTAAATATAAACATGAATTTACTGCACCACAAGCCTAATCAAACAAATAATTTATGCTTTCAAAGTTGGCTACAGGGGGTCACCATCTTGTAACTTTGTTAAACATCTTTGCAAGACCAAGATTGTGCACATGCTCAAGTGTTGTCTGGGCTGCTTAGGGATCATCATAAACAAAGCTGCTTGAGTTCTGCATGGCTGGGAAGTAAGGCGGGGGCTCCCCCTGCTGTTCATAAGTATGATTGTTTCCCTGCTCAGCAGTTAGGGACCGTCTGACAATTCCTATCCACAGCAGTAAATGAAGGGAGAATTTCACTGCATACAGTCAGGTTTCTTATAAAAACAGTACACATTTTTTTAATTAAAGTATATTGGAGATAAGTTTCATTTCATTAAAGAAATTAAAAATGGGATTTTATTTTTTTGCCTTTACATGCCCTTTAAGAGTCCCTTACATTCTACATTGCTGACTACATTATGTTGCTATGATATATAAACCAGTAAATGTTTACGACCTGTGATGCCAATAAAAAGTGTTTGCTGCTTGAATTAATAAAGAACTGTCAGGATTCATGTGTTGGTTCAGGTATGGTTAAAATGGAATCTGTATTAAGAGGTGTCCTTAGTTGCAGCACCTTATAACAGGTGAGAATAGCTAAGCCTATATATTATATATTTTCTCATGTGTTGAAGGAAATCTGTGCTCACAGGTCATATCTTGGTCGAAAAAATGAATTTGGCTTTACATTAAATTTATATTTTTGACCAAATGAATATATGCGAGTGTGAATTTCCTCTAACACATGGGCATCTGTTATTATGTGGACTACACCCAGGCATGTGCTTCTGACACACTTGAGTGCTGGCATTCTTTTGCACGTTATATTATTTCTAGTTGTATGGATGATCGCCATATGGCTTTCTGCTGACAACATAACAGACTTACAATCTCCCCACCTTCATGTACAATGAATGAGCCAACACATCATATTAAAACATACCAACGCTTGGTATATTTACAGCTGGGCACAATAATAATTTAAAGGTCCAAATTTTAGGAGCTTTACTCTTAACAGATCATCTTTTTGGGAATTTTGAAATGAAGGTATACGCTTTCTTTATTTGACGCAATCTCATGCTTGAAGGACTCAACAGAATTTCTACCAGCTCCCTAGATCAAGTTGATTGTGGTGAGAAAAATCATCCTACAAGAAAAACGTGGCTACAAAACAAAAGTAGGCAAATAAACTGCTTATCAACAAGAGTTTGCTTCTATTTGCATGATACTACTCTTTATTTTCTAAAGTACTATTTATACCTTTATAAAGATATAAAGCATATTTATCTTAAACCCCTATTTTTCTACATCGTTCTGGAGGAAAACTACCTGTCAAATATTTACAAGGCTACATGAAATAAACTGCTTTACGTCAAGAACTGTTCACTTACTCTCATTTAAGGATGCACCAAATACAGATTTGGTTTGGGATTCGACCAATTGTCTGGCCAAACCGTATCCTATAATGTGACTTTTTGTCGCATAAAAAGGAAGTTAAATTTTTTTTGAAGGTTTGCATATTTGAAAAAAAAAAAAAAAAACTTGAGTGAATACAATTTTGGAAAAAATATAATACCTTGAATTTGTTAAGTTTGCAAGCTCAAAAAACATATGAAAAACTTGAATTGAAATACGTAAGTGCTTAAAGGGCATGTAAAGTCTAAAATAGACTAAGGCTAGAAATGCTGTATTTTGTGTACTAAATATAAACGTGAACTTACTGCACCGCAAGCCTGTGGTCTGGGCTGCTTAGGGATTGTCATAAACAAAGCTGCTTGAGTTCTGCATGGCTGGGAAGTAATAAGTATGATTGTTTCCCTGCTCAGCAGTTAGGGACCGTCTGACAATTCCTATCCACAGCAGTAAATGAAGGGAGAATTTCACTGCATACAGTCACGTTTCTTATAAAAACGGTACACATTTTTTAATTCAATTATATTGGACATAGGTTTCTTTTTCATTAAAGAAAGTAAAAATGGGATTTTATTTTTTTGCCTTTACATGCCCTTTAAATGTTGCCTATGACAACTACTTCTACATGAACTTTTAGATGCCAAATTTTTTAATTTGCGTTTTTGGGGGTTATGTAATATAAGGCACTAAGTTTGCCCATGAGCAGTAACCCATAGCATTCAATCAGCAGGTAAGATTTACTGGTCACCCGTTTAAAAGCAAACATCTTAGTGGTTGCTATGGGTTATTGCTACTGGGCAAACTTAGTGCCTTTTATTACATAGGGGAGTTTGTGCTTAATAAATTTCTAAAATGTACAAATTAGAAATATAAGTAAAAAAAAAGGCAATTATTTGAAATTGAGTGTTGATAAGTCACAGACTATGTGATTGGTTTGGTGCAATTCTTTTCAAACATATTTTCCATTAACATCCAAACGTACAGGTAGTATGATTTAGAGAAAGGTGTCTAGTTTTTTTTCATGGCTTATTATTGGTTTATGGAAAGCTGCCTGTCTCTCATATATTTCAGACCCTGGAGGGTAGATGTCAAGAGAAGATTGTGCCAATCGAATAGACACTTCCTCCTGCATACAAGGGGTGGCATGATTGTGATGGGCAAGACACCACAACCCCTTTGAGCAGTTTTGTTGGTGTAGAAATATAAATGCTAAAATGCATGCCATGGACATAACAAAAAGAATGTTTTATCACAAAATAATCCAAATAAATCTAAGTAACCTTTAAATGAAGTCTCTATCAGACAAACATTTAACCTTGATTTCCTAAGGAAGAAAAGAAAATACTTTGACCCGTTTTCTTTACTTCTATAAAAATGGAAATGGCTTAACAAGGTTGTCCTGCTGGTTCCTACAAAACAGTATAATGCAAGAATACAGAACACTGCATGTTAAAATCTACAGAATTCGGAGAAGGACTGGGAATTTTAAGACATTTTAATAGCTCTCTCTCCATCCAGTATACATGATAAATAAATGAAATAAGATACTTCCTTTCTGAAACTATCTCATCAGAAATCTTGATTGCTCATGGACTGCCCTGTGGGAAGCAAACATTCTAATATATGTAATGATTGGTGACTTTTCCATCATAATTCTGGCTCGGAGTACAAGAAAGTCAACAAAGAGATAGCAATCATTAAGAAGTTGTTGTTCTCTGAATATTTAGCTTGTCAACATTCTGCATACTCGTGGGTACTGTAGGAATCCTATCTACTTCTCTAAAAATGCGAATCAAATTGACAGGATCCAACGATGGAAAATGACGAGTGCTGGACAAAAGAATAACAGCAGAATTTTTTTCTCCTTGGAAACCAGAACATACAGAGTATTTGTCACTGTGGATGAGGGAGGAGAGCAGGATTTATACGAATAGTGTACCATAACATCAAGCTTCTTCAAGATTTCAGGAACATATTGCATTAGTTGTAGCACTGTGTTAAAATAATAATAATAATCCCCCAGCAGGGGAACTATTATTCCTTAAATAATACAACAGGTGCAAGAGGTAAATAAAACCCTGCCCAATACAGAGGTTATCCTTTGTGCCAGGATTGTTTTCCACATTTTGCAGAAATCTGATTTTATTGCTGTCATTACATTCAGGTATACACACAAATCTGCAACCAGATGTAAAAACGCCAGCACAAGGCTCGAAAATAAATTCCAGCAAAGGCTCTTATTTCTACAGCGCAGCAAGAAAGTCTCTCCTCCAATGTACATCAGTCTTTCTTAAAGATAATTCATCCCCTCTTTCCCTGGTATGTTGCTCTGTGTACTGTAATCATTTTTGTAGACAGGTTAGCAGATACATAAACATGATACTGACAAGGTTATAGGCTCTATTTATGATGGTGCAACAGTTTTCAGTGAAGAATTTACCAAGGTTTGCTGGAAGAAAACAAATATCTGTAATGATGAAATGTGCTCTGCTTTAAACCTCTGTGCTTCTAGCTGGCCCATGCTGAATTCTTGTAAATGTACAAGGCAGCAAATCTGCTGGGCATGGATGGGTCTGTCAAATGATTTTCTTGGAAACTAAACTGAAGATTATATTAAAAATATTTTGCAGAACTTTTCATACCTCACTCACAGTAGTCTCTTAAGGGCCCCATCATATTGCCCCATCATATTCACACTGTGGTCAATATAAACAGTAGCCAATTAACCTGCCTTGTATGTTAAAACCAGAGAAAACACATACGCATAGAGAGAACATACAGGAAAAAATGGATGCAAAACAATTTGCCTCTTGCTCGCTGTAATGCATTCTAGGAGCACAAAGAGCTTGCCTCGTTTGGAGGCTTCTTGGAATGTCCCCTAGAATGGTTGCCATTTCGAAGGGTTACCTAGGGAGTTCCAGGGCTGCAAGGTGTTTGGAAGTCCTGTACATACTGTCTATCTATACAGGGTCGGACTGGATCATTGGGGCCCACTGGGTTCCAAACCTTTGGGGCCCCGTGTGCATGAGCGAAAGCAGCGCAAGTCTCTGCATATTCGTTTTTTGGGGCCAGCCTATCGGGGGAACGGGTCTGGGCAGGCTGGGGCCCACCGGGTTTTTTCCCTGTGTCCTGCCAGCCTAGTCCGACCCTGTATCTATGGCACCAAACAGTGATAAATTCTGGTGCAAGGTGCAGAATTTAATATAGGCACCCTTCACCACTGGAAACCACTCCCCAATGAAGATAATGTGCTCCTCTAACAGAATATGTTACGCAGAGCAGCACTATCCCATTCAGGTTGTAAGAATAGGCGAAATTTGTATCTAATTAGTCTCCTGATGGTATTCTGATGGAACTGAAGTAGTTCATTTCAGGTTCTTCAACAGTTGGTGAAAAAAGTCACCTCCACAGCAATGTCATGAAAATTCATACCAACCCGGAGAACCTTTTATATATTTTTATTCAAGTAAAATGGCACTGCCTGTTTTGGACTTCAAAGGGTCCCTTCTCACGTAGTGCCATATTACTTAAATTTTATACAAAAGGTTCTCCTGTTGATTTGGATCTTTTTGGTGACAAAGACACTGGTCCCCGGAACTTTCTATGGGAGTCCTACAGCATGATATTAAGTACTGTATATACTCGAGTATAAGCCGACCCGAGTATAAGCCGAGGTACCTAATTTTACCTACGAAAACTGGGAAAACTTATTGACTCGAGTATAAGCCTAGGGTGAATGACAGATCAACCTGTTCCATTGCATACTTTTACTCAATTATTTGTTTCGTTGACAATTCATGCACATACCACATAATGCCAACCTGGTGCGACCTTTCTGCCTCGAGTTCGGGAGGTGAGTGACTGTCCAGACAGTCCAGGACCGGGTAGTGGCTCACTGCAACTGAGGGAGGATGGGGCAGCTAGGGGAAGATCCGGCCGGGAAAGGGGGAAGTGGACGCCCATGTACCAAGCATACTGACACGGGTATAAGCCGAGGTAGACTTTTTCAGCAGATTTTGTGTGCTTAAAAACTCGGCTTATACTCGAGTATATACGGTAGTTCTCCCAGGGATGCCTTGCACCTGAGACAGCACATGTGCACTATAGTAAAGCTGAAACAGATTTATTGTATGTTATATACTTAAGGAAGCCATGCAGCTTTGCTGGACTGGAACAAGAGTGCCTGATTCATTTGTTTTCAGTTGTCAGTAGAAACTTGCTGGGCGGAATGATTAGGTCACAAACCATCTAATTCTGAAATCTTACAAACCTGGACCAAGAGAAATAATTGAGTAGATGAGTTCTGAATTCTTAAATGTGGGTCTTCATTCCATGAATAACTAACGAAGCTTGTGCAGAATGTAACATTTGTTTTATAGATTTATTTATGAAGAACTGTTCCTACACTACAGGGAACAGCACTATCAGTTGAACGACGAAATAGAACATGAGGCTTTGGCACTTTAAACAGGTTCTATAAGCAAGTAGCAGCAGCTGCTTCCATCTAATAGGAGAAAGGAGTCCACTAAAGCCAACCCCGATTTCCAAGAGAGCATCCAAGCTCTGGCAGTTTAAGAAAATCAGCACTTAATGTTAAATATGAAAGAGATATCTGTCCTCCTATATTTGGAGTAATATAGAGGTTGCATAAAAAAACCCCACAAACTATTTTGTGCACTCAGCTTTCAGGATACTTCTCCATAAAGTTCATCTTTTTTCAGAAGTGATGTTTAGAGATTATAATGCAGTATTTATCAGGGCCGAACACATAAATGAAGCTGGGCATGGATACAGGGCAGCGAAACTGCAGCAATATTCCTATGCTCATTCGCACCAAACCCACCAGACTGTGTCCAACCGAACACAACAAATTGTGAAGCAAATCTCTGTTGATCCACCTGTTTCTACCAATTAAGCCACATTGGATCCCGCCTTCGCTGGCTACATGCAGATACTGTGATGGCAAACATGATGACTACTGTAAGAAGTTTTAGGAACAAATATACCATATAGGTACATATATGAGAATGTCATTCTATTACAGCTGAAATGAAAGCTGTATATATATATATATATATATATATATATATATATATATATATATATACACACACACACACACACACACACACACACACACACATACATACATACATACATACATACATACATACATACACACACACCCAAACTTGTAATGTATCTTTTATGCATAGATGAAGATTAAATTCATAAATTTTTGTTCTTGATTTAAAAAAACTTTTTTTGTGCAGAATGAAACTGTATTTTGAAACTATTCAATATACCATCCTAAAGGACTTTATAGAGCGCTATTGAATACACCTCCTTAAAAGGGCTTGTATGAAGGGCTATTGGCTATACCCCTTATCAGGAAAATGCCAGGTCCCGAGGATTCTGGATAACAGGTCCCAATACATGTTCCTCCTTGAAGGCCTTATAAAAATAGTGATTAGATATGTTTCTTTAAAGGGCTTGAACAATCTATTTCTAAAGGTGGCCATAGATGCAAAGATCCGCTCGTTTGGCCACATCGCCAAATGAGCGGATCTTTCCCCGATATGCCATTAACAAACATGGCTATATCGGGGGTAATCTGATTGTTCGGCCGTATGGCCGAACGATCCGATTACGATGTGCCGTGGGCTTCCGGCGGGATCGGTCGGGTCAAAATCAAACCTGACCGATCGACCAAACGACCAATCTCCGCCAGACGAAAGATGTCAGCACACGCCACACACAATCCGAAAATCGTACGAATCCTCAATTCGTACGATAGGATCTGTGTGTCTATGGCCACCTTTAGCAGTGATAGACATGCCTTTTTACGTAGAAATCTGCCAGACAAAGTGGTCAATTGATTAATTTTTCAGATCTGGCTTTTACGCAAAAAATCTGAAAAAGTCGAGGCTAAAGCCTGTCGAAAACTTGTAGAAGTCAATGGCACATGTCCCTTTTACAACTGGAAGATCTTTCTTTGATTGGTGGTTGTAGAGGTTTTTGGTGAAGTCTGAAGATGGCTTTTATGTGACAATACGAAAAAGTCACAGTTTTTGACTTTTCCTGTTTGAATTAATAAATGTCATGACATTCGTAGTTTCAGAGAAAGGGAGTTTAGTCATGGTTTCAAAAACCACAAAATGCTCAACCTCAAATAAACAGGCCTTTGCGTGTGTATAACCATTATTACAAGTAGAGTTTGGGCTCCCGCTGAAGTCATATGCACAGTTTTGCCTCCATTAGCGCATGAACAATGATGAGCCATATGTGCAATATACACCGGCCCCTGACTCCCAAAATGTTGAGAGTAGCTTCACATGGAGCACACACAGGCTAGGCTCCATTTATAGATCCATACATATGCCATGTATGTAACATGTGCCATCCTCTAGCAAAGGCTAGGCTCCCAAAATGTTGCTTCATACGAAATATTTAAGTCTAGGGATATTGCCCGCATGCTGTGAGCATTTACCAACGACTCCATCTGTAAACTCCAAATAAAAGTAGAAGCAAATACCCTGCTTATATTGAGGGAACAAAGACAGCGATAGCAGCAGCCCCGCTCATATGTACACATTTAAATATGCAGAGAATCAATGCAATGTGCACAGAATAAGCTTTGTGCTCACGTATTATCTTCTCAGGAACAAAAGTTCTCTATCGGGCCACTGATGCATTTCTATGTTTCAGGCATTTCCTCTTATCAAACAATAAGCTGAATGTTACAATTCTCCAGATAACATCAATAAACAAAAAAAGAGAATACATTTTTATTTGCGTTAATTGATCATAAATTCCTTCCTTTCGGCAACAAGAGCTGGATTGTTCTCTAGCTAAGCTGATGCTCTGCACTGCTTTCACTTTAGAAAAAATAACTTAATGGCAGAATGAATTCTAGTATCTTAACTTTTTTTTTTATAAAGAGACCGAGCAATTCGAGATTTAAGACATTGGTGTCTTAAAATAAAAGGTACTTAAGATCTCCAAAAAAAAGGAGACAATTTAAACGATCGGGGCTAAAAATACACTGCGTCCCGTTCTTTTACAATCAATAAAATAGAAGATCTCCTCCACGCTGTCAAGTGGGTCAACTTTCATTGTCTGATCTTGCTTGGATGATTCGGTTGTATCAAAGTGCTCAATTTAGCATAAGGTTACTGACTTGTGAAGGGATTACTGCAACTTCTCCTCAGCCTGGTGATTTGCTTAATGAGAAGTATGCTTCTATGACTGCTCGCGTTCACCGAAGAATGGAAAAGCAGAATCCAGGGGTCACGTTAGCAGGCCACGTATTAAGCATGCCAGATATGAGAAGCTTAATATTCTTCAAGCGCTGCTTTTCTTCTCTTGCATGATTCAGACCCAAATCGTTAGGTTGTTTTGTAATAAAACATGACACGTACTATACATTTCCCCATCCTTGGATATGTAGAACGGAAAAGATATGACCCTTGTTGCCTTCTGTACTACTGACTGATTATCACGGCCGTGCCGCTCTTCTGAACTTGTTATAAACATTCTCCAGACAAGCTGTCTGATGTTAGTAAAGGCTAAAATGTATTGCCACAAACATTTCGTGCCAAGAAAAGAGTTACGCAAGAAATTCACACGTTTTGTAGAATCTAAAGGCTATTCTGGTATTTCCCCACAATGCTGGGACTGCAATGGTAGGAAATGAGGCATCACATTCCAGTGAATATGCTCAATAAGCTATGTAATCTAGCTTGGGTAATGTTAAAGGGGAAGTAAAAAAAATAAATAATAAACATATTTCAAATGATCCAAGTATTTATAGAATGTACTTTAATATTATAATCTGAATTAAAAGCAGTTTTCTACTGCTAAACTAGGACCTTTGGCTGAGCAGCTGTCATCTAGGGCTGCTGATACAACAACCCCAGGAATAAATGAATATACAAGGTGGACCCTGCTTTGCATGTAGCTCAGTATGTCCCCTTGGGAGGTGTGCTGTAAGCCATAGGGAAGGAGCTGCTTCCCTAAGGTTTCCAAGTCCCCTGTGTAGCTTGAACCTGAAAATGATGCACAATCCGGGGGCAGATGTAGGATGCCTATGTGTATCCCCCTGCTCATGAATACAGTGTTAAGTTTGCCCAGGTGCAGTAACCCATAGCAACCAATCAGGAGGTAGCATTTACTGGTCATCTGTTTAAAAGCAAACATCTTATTGGTGGCTATGGGTTACTGCACCTGTGCAAATATTGTGCTTTTTATTACATTTGGGGGTTAATGTTTTGCTCTCCCACAAACCCTTTATCAAGATCAAAAGGTTGAAGAATACAGTACAGGTATGTGATCCCTTATCTGCAAACCCGTTATCCAGAAAGCTCAGAATTATGGGAAGGCCATCTCCCAGAGACTTCATTTTAAGCAAATAATTCTAATTTTTACGAATGATTGGCTTTTTTCTCTGTAATAATAAAACAGTTCCTTGTATTTGATCCCAACGAAGATATAATTAATCCTTATTGGAGGCAACACATTCCTATTGTGGGTTTATTTAATATTTAAATGTTTCAGAAGACTTAGGTGTGACAATACAAATTACCAGGTCCCAACGATTTTGGATAATAGATCCTATAACTGTACCTCATACATACATACAAAAAACATATTACTTTTTAGTTTAACATTTTAAGCAACAAAACTTACTATTTGTAGGTTTCTGAGCGGATATATTCAAAGACATGAGACACTCCCACTTGGAACTGATCAGCAATCGGTGTGACCCAAGGATTGTTCTCCGCTTTAAACACCTGCTTCTGGCCTGTGAGATCCAAATTGCCTGCGAGAGAGAAAGAAAAGAAGTTACATTTAGCCACTGCTGTTGGGAAACCTAAAACTTGGACAGTTTACATTTCTTTCCATGAGATTTAAAGCTCGAAAGAAAGAAAAGAAGTTACATTTAGCCACTGCTGTTGGGAAACCTAAAACTTGGACAGTTTACATTTCTTTCCATGAGATTTAAAGCTCGAAAGAAAGAAAGAAAGAAAGAAAGAAAGAAAGAAAGAAAGAAAGAAAGAAAGAAAGAAAGAAAGAAAGAAAGAAAGAAAGAAAGAAAGAAAGAAAGAAAGAAAGAGAAATGAATTCAAAGAAGCACTGAAAATGAATGAAAGTATCCCCACTTTTAAGAACGCAATCTATAAATAATTTTGAAGAAAAGTTGGAAAAGAATAAGAGACTGGGAACACATCACTTGTCAAGAACAAGTTGGAATGTGTCTCCTTAACTTCTGCCTTCAACTTAAAAGCAATCTGCTTTCTAGTTTTCACCAGAATTTCAGTCTCTGTACTTGAATGGGAAGTTTCGTCTTTACATTTATTTCTCTTGCGGAACAAATCATTCTATAGGGAATCTGATGTTTACACTGGAGACCCGTGATGCGTTGGGGACACCTACAGGTGTTCAGTTGGGCTGAGGTCAGGAAAAATTCACAGTGACAAAAAAAAATTGTCACACGTTAAAATTGGTGTGAGCATAAAAATTGTCGCACGTCAAAATTATTTTGACTTCTATGCATTTTCGCCATTTCACAAAATTGTTTTGCCCATCACTAGATATAATTAATCCTTATTGGAGGCAACACAACCCTATAGGGTTTTTTTCATGTTTAAATGATATTTTAGTAGATTTAGGGGGTTATTTATTAAAATCAATGTTAAAAACTCGTAAAATTTTTTACTTTAAAATCCTATTTGGAAGTTTCTGTGGTCTCCTATTTCGGACTTCTCTCGCAAAAATCCAGCTAATTCAAGCTTTTCAGGAAACAAGCCCCAAAAAGATTGAGAGATTCGTGAAAAATCTAAGAAAAAAAAAAACGTATCCAATTAAATCGTGCTTTTTAAAAATAAATAAGGTCCAATAGTGTATTCTAGTTTGGTGGGAGTTCTTTTATTTAAATACTCGGAAAATTTCAGATTTGGATAAAAATGCCCCTATAGGTATGATGATCAAATCTATAGAAAGATCCGTTATCAAAAAAAAACCAAGGTCCAGACAATTCTGGATAAAAGGTTCCCAATATGTTCTGGCGGATAAAGTCAAGAAACAATGAAATGTGAATTCATACTAAACACAGTAAAAAAATTGGTGTAACAGACAACCTCCGCCCCAAAGCAAGTCACTTATTAAGAATATATTTTGCTATATCTTGCAATAAATGCTTTGCAGTTCCCTTCTAGTGATGTATTTATGTATTCCATCACGATTAGGTTAGCGAGAATTTCAAGTGAACGTCGATAAACATTTACACACTTCTGACCCTTAAAAATGAATATTGCTGTGCTAAGGATACCCCACTACTGTGATTTGATTTGTTTTTACTGCAAAGCATTTTGACAATTTATGAGATTAATAGGGCTTTTTTTTTTTTTTGGATATCCATCGCTCAACCAAACAAAATGAAACACAATCATTCCCAGCATATGCCCAGCTCAAACAAAATCACTCTTGGAAAAAAAAAATGAAAAGAAATCAACTCTCAATAAGTGATTTTAGCAGCAGACTGGTAATAGGCAACAGATGTGCATTAATAAATGTGTCTTCCCACGCATGATACGGATGTCACTGCACTGCAGGTACCATCACTTCTGTTACATCACTCACAGAAGGGAGCCAGCTTACACCTGATTCAGAATTTTTGCTATTTTCTTCTTGGCTTCAGGAATCAGAAAGACAATTTTGCCATCCTTGACTAAACATTTTAGGTAAACATCTTAAACATTCATTTTTTCGAAATTCAGATATTTTTTGTGGAGCCAGATGGCACAATGGTTTCCTATTTTGATTAAGAGCATTCTAAATGAAATGAAAAAATATTAGCTTGTCAGAGCTGGACAATATAAGGGCAATATCTATTTATATCATGATAATGGATAGATAATAAGAAATGTACAACTAGATAATAACTCCACTTATTGATGTGGATGTTAATATGGGAGCTCTGCAAATTTGTACCAAACAACTTCAATATTGGGACAAGATAAAGCATTAAACCTCTGGTGGGGTAGGATGGCAAAGAAGCACGACAAAACAATGTTCAAGGTGAAATCATTATGTCTTTCTAGTAGACATAAATAGATGCCAAAAAGTAGGCTACAAAGGTGCCATGCAGAGTCTTCAATCTACCAGACACGTTGGATTGAAGAGGACAATACACGTAATTTTCGGAGGACTTTTTGGATTTAAAATGGCTTATGCAGAAATAAACACTGTTTACAGTATTGGAGAGGGGATTTAGCACTATTTCAATTTTTTTATTCTTTCTGATGCAAACTGCCATGCTTGGGTTTCTTGAGGTCACTGTATATGCTACATAAGAATTTCAACGTGTCTTGTTTTAGTATCCATTCTGGTAATTGTTTGTCTCAACACCGAGATGTCTATTCTCTTCATAATATATGCAAAACACACAGGATTTGTCCAAAATGCTAGCTGGTCCTACTACTTTAAATCGGAGGTCTACCCACAAACATTTTTTTAATAATGAGAGAAAATGTAACTACAGGAGCAGAAGCCAGATGATTAACAGACCTGAAGGAGATCGGACAGTGACTACACAGTTTAAGGGTGAAGACAGATTAGATTAGTCACCTCACTATTAATCTCCTCTAGCCGGAGCAACTAATCTCCTCTGAATATACATGGTGCAAAGTTGCTGGAAGTTTCATTGCAAGGAAATTTCAGGCTACTTCAGAAATTAGTGGCACCAAGAACGTTTCCTCCGCTGCAATTCTTATGTTAGCCACTGGGGAAGCATTCAGACGAGATTAGTCACCCCGACTAGAGGAGATTTATCCGGGGGCAACTAATCTCCTAGACTGTCTTCACCCTTCAGGGGAGATTAGTCGCCCAACGACAAATCTTCCCTTCTTCTGGGTGACTAATCTCCGCAAACTACCGCCTCTGCTGGCTAAAATGTAAATCTCTGGTGGGATGGCACAAGGAGTGATTCATTTTCCGAAGTCGCCCAAAGTGGAAACTTCGGGAAACAAATCGATCCGAGTGCAGTTCGGGGAGATGAGTTGCCCCAAACAAGAGAAGATTTGTCACCAGGCGAATAATCTCCCCAAATCTGAGCGTGTCTCTGCCCTTAAGAGTCAGAACCAAGAGTGGGTTATGTTTCCAAACATTTAAACATAACTTTAATACACGTACCCGTATAATGGAAAGTTAGAATTACATCTTCTTTCTTAATGCAAAAGCCTATTTTTGGGTGGACATGCCCTTTAACCGCCATGGCATGTGAACACCAATTTTTTCAAGCCAGTGTTTTTAAAATGTTGTGTACGTCTGATCTAATGGCCACCAACTCAAAATATACTGGCAGATCACAGCTGCCCTTTGGCCACCCCTGTTGGGCTATGAATAGCACACATGGCTTTTAATTTGATTATATTTTTCATTTACTGTACTTCCTTATGACAATTATCAGTCACAATACCAATGCATTTACCACCTCATTGTGACCCTCCTGGGAGCTCAAACTAAATGCGAAATATTACCCTAACATGTTTGGGATACGGCTTGATCTTGCCGGTGTAATCGTCTAAAAAGCATACAGTACATGTATCAGTATGTTCAATGAGCAGAGTACAAGATTTGTCAAGAAAAAAAAAATCAAATATGCCATAGTGTTTAAATATAGGATGCAATATTGGACTGTATGGAATATGTGTTTTTTACCCCAATATTGTGGGTAGAATGCTTCCACAACAAATATGGTAGATCCTATTTTAAACTCTATGGGGCACATTTACCTAGGGCCGAATATCGAGGGTTAATTAACCCTCAAAAGTCGACCGTTGAAGTAAAATCCTTCGAATATCGAAGTCGAAGGATTTACCGTTATTCCTACAATCGAACAATCGAAGGAATAATCATTCGATCGAACGGTTCGAAGGATTTTAATCCATCGATCGAAGGATATTCCTTCGATCAGAAAATTGTTAGGAAGCCTATGGGGAGCTTCCCAATAGGCTAACATTGGCCTCTGTAGGTTTTAGGTGGCGAACTAGGGGGTCGAAGAATTTTTTAAAGAGACGGTACTTCGACTATCGAATGGTCGAACAATTTTTAGTTCGAGCCGTTCGATTCGAAGTCGAAGGTCGTAGTCGAAGGTCGAAGTAGCCATATTCGACCATTCGAAATTCAAACTATTTATCCTCTATTCCTTCACTCGAACTAAGTAAATGGGCCCCTATGTAAAAATATTATAGAATTCTTAGAAGGCTTGTTCTGGCCAGTCAGGAATCGAACCTGTTTAAGATGCAACAATATAATGTCAAAATCTCTTTCTAAAAGTTGAAGTTAAATATATTGTATGAAGATATTCTGTTAAATACACCATCATCTGATGATTGCTTACAACCACTGAGCGTAATGTCCTTTTGCAACAGTCCATGATGATCCAAGGTTTAAGCAGAATATTAAAACTCTCTTCACGCAGACAGCAGAAAACTACAAATCCCACCATCCTCAGTCAGTTATTAACATCCCCTGGCTCTACTGAACAGAATGAATAACACATTTCACCCTGTACCTCTCAGACAGCCATGGCCCTAAATGCTCTACGCCTCAATGGTTCCGCTTTGAAGCCATCTGCTTTATTAGCGAGTTCGGAAGCAGGGATCAGGCAGTATGCGGCCAGATTAAGCACAGCGACAGAGAACCCAATAAGTTGAAAGCCCGTTAGTCTTAAATGAAGCTCGCCGGATACTGCTCACTATGCAGTGCCAATGCCAGGAGCTCAGGAGAGATTCGGCACTGTGATTAGCAGTCACCTCTTGGGCAGCGCTGCCATAAAGATATAAATCACTCACAGTGTTGTTGTGCAATTGCAAATTGGATTTTGCGTTTATTGCTTACCACTGAAAAAGTCTTTGTTTCCAAAGTCATATGAAGTATTCTCCCTCAGAGCAAATATCATCTGTATTAGAGTCAGGGATGATCAATTACAGATTACACACACAAAAAGCATAAATGCTCAACTTTATACTGGCCAGGGCATGTATTTCCCCTACTAAGATATAGGGGGAAACATTATTCCAGTTCTCCCCAACACTGGTATCTTTATTGATGGTGTTTTAACATTATAATCCGCTATAAACATATCTGGGCACATTAATAGATATTTCTAAAGGATAAACAAATTTTGTATGATTTTAAAATAATTCTTTGAAGTTAAAAAAAAAGATCACGTCTGTTGAAAATACACCTCCCACTGACTTTTTCACTTTAATCTTCGAGACTGCCAAATCTTGAAAAATTTAAGTTTGTAAAAATCATTTTCAAAAATATTTAAATCTGGCTTTTTTTTTCCCTTTCATTGTGCATGAATTGCGGTAAAAAAAATTGCATTTGCGTTTTAATAGATTTTCCCCTTAGGCCCCTGTCAGATTTACACACTAATTTTATCAGTAGTCAGTGAAACAGTCTGTATGTATTTATGGAGTGCAGGAGGAGTATCAGGAGAAATTCCACTTAAGTATAAGGACAACATACAAACCTCAGACTCCCTTGCTGGCAGGCAGCAAAGTTATCCATTGCACCAAATGTGTGCCAAAGATTTATCAAAGACCATTAAAACAATATACAACATTTGGTAGTGCAAAATAAAATGTTAACTCACCAAGTAATGGAAGAGGCCCAGGTGCACTGCCCTGAGCCTTCAGCGACGGGATTGGTTCAAACCAAAGATTTGTAGAGCAGGCACTCAAATGAAGGCAATCTTCCACCAGACAGTAGATATAATAGATGGAGAGTGGAGGAATTTCACTCTAGAGGACTGTGGCGACCTCTAACTTCATTCTTTGATAAATATACCCCTTAGTTGGTAATATGAAATGGGTAAGGCTATATATGTGAAATCATAAATAATTTTGCTTATATCTACTGCCTGGTGGAAGACTGCCTTCATTTGAGTGCCTGCTCTACAAATTTTGGGCTTGAAAAATTAAAAGAATTTCAATGTTGTCACATCCAAAATGACAAAAAATCAAGTAGCCAGAACACAATAAACAATTGTTCATAATAGTCAAATACATTTATTGTATATAGTAACAGGGTATCTATCATGACTTTTCCAAGCAGAAATGTGCCGGAACTAGGGGGCAAATTTACTTATGGTCGAATATCGAGGGTTAATTAACCCTCGATATTCGACTGCCGAATGGAAATCCTTCGACTGCGTATATCGAAGTCGAAGGATTTACCGCAATTCATTTGATCGAAAAATCCTTCGAATTGTTCGATTAGAAGGATTTTAATCCATCGATCGAACGACCTTCCCCATAGGCTAACATTAACTTCCGTAGGTTTTAGGTGGCGAACTAGGGGGTCGAAGGTTTTTTTTTTTAAAGAGACATTACTTTGACTATCAAATGGTCGAATAGCCAAAAAAAACATTCGTAATTTGAAGTATTTTTTATTCTATTCCTTCACTCGAACTAAGTAAATGGGCCCCTAGGGGTAGACAGAATACGAACGTGCCTAGGGAGGAATGGGGCACTAAGCACGTACGTCTTCACACTGCCTACCACTAGTCTGGACCTTGGGTGAGGGTAACAGCTGGCGCCCTGGAAGATTTTTAGATGCTGCTTTAGACATTACCACGAGGCAGTTGGGTGTGATTGAGGTTTGGCACTGGTGTAATAACGTCCCTATCACATCAAAACCCAATTAAGCTGAAAGTATATTTTTGGGGTGCATGTAGAAAACATTTCACATAGGTTCCTAAACCCAGGCTCCTACTGCAGCAAGAATACAATGCTAGACAATGCCTCCCTATACCATAAATACTTGCAAAAGTGGCAGCATTCAGTTATAATATTCGAGTTTCAGTTTTTACATTAGAAGCTAAAACCTGTCAAGTAGTCAATGGGAAGTGAATATTCAGCATTCTTTTTGACTATATTTTTATTTGAAATTTGACAGCTTTATTGAACATAAATGGAATAGATTTTTTCCCCATGAATAACTTTTTTTTAAACTTTTCCTTCAATAAGCCATATAACATCAATCATGAAAAATAGTAAACTCCCTTCCCATATGTACAGTATTACAATAAAAAAATATGAGGCTTTTCCATGTTGGTGACTTTTTGGGTAAATGACGGTAAACAAAGCTCAGCTGGTCTTTAATGTACTATTTTCAATTTCCCTTACAGTTATTTTAAATTATTCTATTTAGAAACTTCTGTTTAATTAAACTAAAGCAGAATTCTGTTGCCAGCTTTTTTCCTGTAGTCACATTTAATTTACTGTACATATTAAACAATCTGGGGAATTCCGTGACGTTCGTTACCTTCCAGCCTGTGTATTCCCCTTCACAGCAATCGCTTTAGCAAGTCATGTCAATCTCTCATTCCACAGGTTTCAAAATAACAGTTCTGTCATTAAGAGGTGTTAAGAAACCTTTAATGGCAAATAACATACCAGAATTGCTTTGCTTGTGTTTGCTGCCTGCGTTTTGAAAGCACTTTGTAAATGCTTTGATGGGCAATAAGAGCGAGCAAATCATCACTGATGGTAAGTTTAGGAAACATTATGAAATACATAGATAAGAATCGAGAATTGGTACCTTTAAAACAAGGAACAGATTTGTAGCCATAATATTTATTTTTAGTTGTGTAGATAATGCTCAGTAATGTACAGGGATCCATTATCCGGAAACCCATTATACAGAAAGCTCCGAATTACGGAAAGGCTTGTAATTGATCCAAACTTAATATATAATTAATCCTTATTGGAAGCAAAACCAGCCTATTGGGTTTATTTAATATTTACATGATTTTCTAGTAGACTTAAGACCTCAAGATCCAAATCATAGAAAGACAATCTCCCATAGATTCTATTTTATCCAAATAATCCAGATTTTTTAAAATAATTTTGTTTTTCTCTGTAATAATATGTACCTTGTTCTTGATCCAAACAGATATAATTAATCCTTTTTGGAAGAAGAGCCATCCTATTGGGTTTATTAAATCTTTACAAGATTTTCTAGTAGATTTACTGGAAAAGGTGGACACACCACCTTTAAGCAATGATAGAACACACCACAATTTACTTTAGTCACTGCTTTTCAACATAGCAAAGTTGAACACGTGGCCCTTTTGGCCTTACCCCAAGCAATCCAATCAGGCTGACCTACAGTTTTTTATGCAATAGTGATTATCATCAAATTTTAAAAAACCAATGGGAATTTTGTCAACTGCAGAACACCCTGAATGGAAATGAAACCAGATTAAATGTTTCCGGTTCCCTGAGGATGATTATATCACCTTACTTGGTGTGTAGGTATAGAGTCAGACAAATAAGCAAGACCTGTTCAGGAAGGGGTAGAAGCAGTGTCTTAAACGGGATATGGTCGCTGGAATAAAAAAAAAAGTGTCCACCCACGCCTGCAAACATTATTTAGTTTGTCCTATTTTATCTGCACTTCACTACATCTTTTATCTTTTCTCTAAGAAAAGACTGACTGTTCTTCTCAGAGTTACCCTCTGACCGCACCACCCACTTCCACTGAGGTTTTCCAACCGAAGACTTTTCTGGTTGAGGTTTTAAGGGAAAAACTCTAAAAATTCTATGTTGTTTTATCTCTACAAATTTGAGATTTATTATACCCCAAAGCTGATGAAAATAATCCATCTCAAATGATCTCAAGTAACTGAATTTGCCCAACACGGGTCACAGAACCTCAAAGTGATGTCCAACACCCTTTTTACCACATGGGTGGTAAATCATGTGCTTTTGTGGGGAACATACATTCACTGTGATGGTCAACTTCCTTCCCCAGGGAAGGGATACATAGTTCTAGTTACTGAAACAAAGTAACTTCAAAGGGTCTCCATAGGCCTGCAGCATGTATGGCCCAAGGGCTGCACAATATATGTTGGCGCTCTAAAAATCCAGGTTAATAATAATAATCAACCAGGTTTAGGTGTCATGTATGCCCAATGGGTGCCATGTATGCTCAGCTTAGTTCAGCATAACTTGATGTGATGTTTTTGGCCAACTTTAAAACAGGATGGCAACTATATAACACATCTCCTTATATTTATATGCATATAGTATATAAATATTTCCTTATATTTATATACTACATGCAGATAGTAAGCTGCAACTTCATCCTTTACTACACATTAAAAAAAACCAAGAAAAATAAATAAATAAATATACATACATACATACATACATACATACATATATATATATATATATATATATATATATATGTAAATGGCAGAAACATTTTACATATAGCGCTTCAGCTGATCCATGCAGAACCATCAGACAAATACAACACTGATAGAAACCAGACACAAGGAAAGCGAGATTTCAGATTCGATGTGCTAAAAACTTGGTGTGACTTCCAAGGCACATTCAGTAAGTAAAGGATTTATTAAGTTAATTAAGGAAGGCTGTGCAACGGACATAATAAAGTAATTTTGAATTTCAACCTAAGTACCTCAAATCCAGTTTTATTAGAGGTTAAGGAATGGATCAAACAGAACATGCTTTGTGCAACCTGAAACTGAGAACATGTGTAAAATTACAAGTGACAAGTTCATCAGTTTCATATTTTGCCTTTTTACTCTTGAGCTTTGATTTTTTTATTGCTTTAGAGCTGGAAGTTAAGGCGCAGTAATGAGAATACTGAATATAACGACGTTATAGGCCAAACGGAAGGGAAAATTGTGGCACAATATAAAGCATGCCCTCGCTGTTTTATCGCTCACTTCACCAATCTTCCTTTGTGCTGTAGTTAAATGTGATCTAAATATGAGTTTACCTTTTTAAAATAGAATCAGTGTCACAAGACAAAAGTTTTTTAAAATGAAAGAAGTACCTTATTGAAATGATGTTCTACTGTAAGGGATAATCTGAGTTCAGGGGGATTATATTGGCACCAACTCCAAATAACAAAGGGACCCATAGGTTGAATATCACTAGGCCAAATATTGAATTAACTTTAAACCAATCTTCCTACGCTGACCTGAATGTACAAATTTGAAGAGAAGGCAGCCCTTCCCTTTCACTCACTGAATTACAAACAGGTCCCCCAAGCACTTACCCTACCTACCCCCATCCACATACCCAGAAACAGTAAGAGCTAAGGCTAGGGACAGAAAAGGCAGAAATCATCCTGCTGAAATCCACAGGCCAATTTCAGCCCCGACTGCTAGCAGAATTCTCTTATGTATTGGTGTCTGGAAGTCTTAGATCGGCTCTGCCACTATCACACTTGATGGATTTTGGTTCAAAATGCAAAGTCTTGATGAAATTCACAGAGTGTGTTTGCTCCAGGGCTGACACAAGGCTTCTGGACGCAAACACAGAAGAGGATTCTGCTAGTGGTTGGGGGCTGAAATTGGCCTGTGAATTTCATAGTTGTTTTTTCAAAAAATTGTCAAAATCGATTTTTTTTTTGGTTTAAAAAAAAAATCTAAATAATTGAGTTTTTTAAAAATAAAAACTCAAATTTTTCGAGATTTATTATATCCCAAAGATGGAAATAGCTTGAATTCAAATATATACCATCTAAAACCAAGGTCATGTAGAAAGTCAAAGGCAGAGGTCTCTTGAACCATTTGAAGATGTTAATAGCCTTCATGATGTTCAAGGTTTTTTTGGTGGGTTTCACTGAAAAACACAGTTTTTGTTCTGTCGAATACTCAATCAATTTGAGTATTCGTGTTTTTTCAACCTGACAACACTGATTCGAGTTTTTTTTCTTAAATTAGAAACCATTTGAGTTGCGAGTTCATTCGAGGTCTAAAAAAAAGCTCACAATGCTCTAAAATTTGACTTTTGATACATAACACCCAAAGTGTCATGTAGGAACTCCAAAATGGAAATTAGGCACGAAAAGTTTTATGTGCAACAACAAGTAATCAGGAGCAATGCAGAATGCAATAAAACCACTTAAAATCAAATAAAACGAATCAAACAATACAAATGAAAAATGTCCAGTGTCATGGGTGGTCAAATTTCCAGTTATACTATTCTCACCATGTAATTTACATTTACGAACAAAAACAAAATGTCAAAAACAATATGGTAATTAAAATACCCCAAAGCTGCTAAAAATCCAAAAATACTCCATCGCAAACCTGTTAAAGGAAAACTTTACCCCTAAAATGAATATTTAAGCAATAGATAGTTTATATAGTGAATAAAGTACCCCCTCTTGTAAAATATAAGGATATTATAAGTTACCGAGGAGTTTCATGACCATATAAAAACACGAGGCCGAAGGCCGAGTGTTTTTATACAGGTCATGGAACTCCGAGGTAACTTCTAATATCCTCATATTTTACAACTGGGGGTACTTTATTTATTATAATACACAAATTTTAGTAAGTCATGTGACAGAAATGACATCACTACTCACCGTTTATAACTGATGACATCACTACTCACCGTTTATAAGGATATAATTTACAGGATATTCATGGCTTTTGTGTATTATATCATATTAAGTGACATATTAAATAATCTTACCAAACTGGTATATATATTTAAGTAAATATTGCCCTTTTACATCTCTTGCCTTGAACCACCATTTCGTGATGGTCTGTGTGCTGCCTCAGAGATCACCTGACCAGAAATACTACAACTCTAACTGTAACAGGAAGAAATGAGGAAGCAAAAGACTCTGCCTGTTAATTGGCTCATGTGCCCTAACAAGTATAGTTTGTTTGTTATGTTTGTGTGCACCATGAATCATATGATCCCAGGGGGCGGCCCTTATTTTTTAATATGGCTATTTTCTATTTATGATTACCCAATGGCACATACTACTAAAAAGTATATTATGAAAATGGTTTATTTAAATGAAACAGGGTTTTACATATGAGTTGTTTTATGCAATATCTTTTTATAGAGACCTACATTGTTCGGGAGGGTATAGTTTTCCTTTAAGGTCATGTAGAGGTCAATGACATAGTGATCTGCACTGGATAATCTGAAAATCCAAAATCTGGGTTTTCATCCGATAAAGTCAAGTTTTTGTGGCAACAATTTGATAAAGTCGAGTTTTGGAGCGTCAATTGTATGATACAAACTGATGCAGAAATTTGTCACAACATTTTTTGAGCTCCAACATTTTTGAGAAGAATTATTGATAAAGGAGTTAAATTCGTGCATGGGACTTTGGTTGACTTTGTTTTAATAAAAGAAAAATTAGATTAATTCGAGTTTTAGTAATTAACCCCCTTAGATTAAAGATGCATCAACAAATACACCAATATTTCAAGTAAAGGAACAAAACTAAAGGACGTATGCTTAGTAAACAACTTTGTAAAGTATTCAAGATCACTGAAAAGGTCATCAGAATCATTAGAGAGCCTTGAAGCTATTTTATAATACATTATTCTTCTAACACAATAAAAGACGAAAGATTAAAACCTAAAGACCAGGCCCCAGTGATCAAATGAATGCGGAATGGTGTCATCATTTAACTTCTGTGATCAACAATCTATCACAACTAAAGAACTGCAGTCTAGTATTATAGCAGCCTATTGATGTGATGGACTCAAACCCTCACAGTTCCAGATGCATGATCAATTGCGGATTACTCTTGTAACAGCTAGGACAGAATGTAGCAGGGCTTGCTGCTGAATTTCTAAGTTCTTAACCCTTCCGTAACTTCAGTGTGAAACGTATTATTATCAGACATGCATGAATTGGGAAATGTGTATATATATTCATGGAATAAAACGTCAGCAGAGCATCATGTTGAAGTAGATATAACATAGGCTGACTGAATATTTTTTACAAAATAAATATTTGAAATTTGATTAAAAGAAAATGAGTTGGAGGTTATTTATTTCGCGGAGGCAGACGCCCCTCTACTCCGAGAATGTGCACGATAGTGGATTATAGTTTGGCACCAAACAGGGCACATATTCTGCTTGCGACATGTTATGCACTAGAGTTCCCTTGACAAAGGCGTTCTCGTCGAAATGTTTAGGTATCCGCTTTTATACTTGTATGTTGTTTATTGCTGGAAGGTATGCATCTTTGTAGCCTTGATGAACATTGTCATTATGTACGGACATACATATTAATGTTTGTTACATATAAATCTTTGATAAAGAATTTTTAATTGCAGTACCACCTGCCTATTTGTGCTTCATAAGTGTGCACAAAAAGGCAGGTGGTACTGAAATTAAATATAATTAAATTCTATGTTTATCTATTTGACAGTAAGCATTCCCGGGTCTCCTTGTGGGCCTCACTGTATGACAATTTCCATCAACATTCTCATTTCAAGCATAGAGCCATGTCACATCAATAAACAGTATCTGGTAGAAATAAAGTCTAAAGCAACTGGACTTTTATTGAAAGTACTTCATCAATTTTCGGAGTAGTTCAACTGAGTGGTAAATCTGTAGCATTTAAAGGGCATTTAAAGGGCATGTAAAGGCAAAAAAATAAAATCCCATTTTTACTTTCTTTAATGAAAAAGAAACCTATCTCCGATATATTTAATTAAAAAATGTGTACCGTTTTTATAAGAAACCTGACTGTATGCAGTGACATTCTCCCTTCATTTACTGCTGTGGATAGGAATTGTCAGACGGTCCCTAACTGCTGAGCAGGGAAACAATCATACTTATGAACAGCAGGGGGAGCCCCCGCCTTACTTCCCAGCCATGCAGAACTCGAACAGCTTTGTTTATGATGATCCCTAAACAGCCCAGACCACACTGAGCATGTGCACAGTCTTGGCTTGCAAAGATGTTTAACAAAGTTACAAGATGGTGACCCCCTGTAGCCAACTTTGAAAGCATAAATCATTTATTTGATTAGGCTTGTGGTGCAGTAAGTTCATGTTTATATTTAGTACACAAAATACAGCATTTCTAGCCTTATTCTATTTTAGACTTTACATGCCCTTTAAACCCTACAGTCACAGACATGCAATCCCAATGGTTCATCTGAACTTATTCAGTTAGGTGTTGGGTAACACTCACAAAGGTGTCATCCAGTTACAATGGTACCATGAACCTCATTGAGCAGATGTTAACATGTTTTCCACTAATCATAATTGTAGATTGTTGTGAAACTGTCAAAGTGGCATTGTATGTTGTTAACATGCTCCATTGTTTAGGGATGGTTGTTCCAGTTTGGCATAAATTGCCTCCTTCACTCCACTTTTAAGGCTGATGGCACATTGGGAGATTAGTTACCCGCAATAAATCTGCTCTAACTCAGGCAACTAATCTCCTGTAAATGTTTTCCCACTAGCAATAATGTAAACCACCGGTGGGAAAACATAAATGTCACCCAAAGTTGCTACGATACAGAAACTACGGGAGACCTTGGAAAATTTAAACGAGTCATAGGTTCTCTCACTGGAGATTTACATAATTGCTGGTGGAAAAGCATTTTCAGGAGATCAATTGCCTGTGGCAAAGGAGATTTGTCGCAGGCAACTAATCTCCTAGTGTGTAATCACTCTTAACTGTAGACAGACTGCCGAGTCTTGTCCTGTTGAGTTAGCTCACGTGTTGGGCCATTCTATTACTAAGCAGTTGTTTAGTCTCCATGGTCTACAAATCCGTGCACTCTTCACTGCTATGGTCAGCATAGACCACATTACTTTTCATGTGCTTTGGTGTTGGGTCTTTTGCGTGTACTCGCTTCTGTCTCAGGGCGTTGCTTGCTTTGAAAAACAAAGGAATCCAATACTTGTTCAAAATGCATTTTTCCAGGCATAAGTGTGTTCACTACAATAGTTGGTCTGTTTTGTGTTTTCCCTCTTTCTGTTGGTCTGTTGCTCCTGCTTAACGTCCCTGCAGTTTTAACAAAAGCCCATGTAGGAGATTCCACAAGCTCCTTTGTGATGCCTGTATTCCTTGGTTGTTGGTTGGTTTCAGCCTGGTGGTGCAGAGATCTAATAACCCCCAGTATATCTCCCAATGGGTCAAACAACATACATTAATCAGTATGAGTGATTATTGATCTGCGGTATTGGCATAAGTATTGGCATGTATTCTTAGGAAACTAGACTGCATTTCTAAGGATTGTGAGGCAGTAAAAGCTGTTTGAGCCCCAGATCCATAAGTAAATTCACATGACGGACTACTGAATGCAAATGCTGCTGTTTTCACTCCAGTCGTGTATAGTTCCACATGGACTGCTGCACATAAATATACATGCACAAATGATGCAGGTATAGATATGAGACAACTTGCAATCTAAGTTTGGCGGATACGGAATATTAAAAGTTGCTGTTCGGGGCCAAGTTTATCAAATATGTTAAGAAGTCCGATATTTAATGATCTACAGACATAGCATGCCCTCTAATGCCAGTAAAGGCATCTGACAAATCCTCAGAGCAGGTTCCTCCACTCCATCTTACGGTGATAGAAATAGAATATATCTAGGTAAGGCCCACAATCCATCATTTCTACATCATTCCAGTGTCAGAAATGGTGTTTAGGCTTCATCAATAACCCCGTTTAAGGATGACATATATGCAGAGTTCAATTGATTAACTTTACTTATGAGCAATTGCTATTTGTTTTTTCCCATTGTGCTATGGATTAGACTATAAACTGTTCCCAGTAATTACAAATGGCCCTCTACTTTGACATTGAAGCACAATTACACTACTCTTTACTAAAGTGTCTGCAGACAATACGGTAGTGTCAATTACATGGTATTAACTCTATTACAGGGTTTTTTTTTAGCCAAACGTCAAGGTGGACCAATCCCAATCTCTTGATTACAATCTACAAGATCTACAAAGAAGCAGGTTTGAGCTGCACTCGAGAGGTATCTGTGTAAAGGTGGCCATAGATGCAAAGATCCGCTTGTTTGGCCACATCGCCAAACGAGCGGATCTTTCCCCGATATGCCCTTAACAAACATGGCTATATCGGGTGTAATCTGATTGTTCGGCCGTATGGTGATGTGCCGTGGGCTCCGGCGGGATCGGTCGGGTCAAAATTAAACCTGACCGGTCGACCAAACGACCGATCTCCGCTGGACGAAAGATGTCGGCACACGCCACACACGATCCGAAAATCGTACGAATCCTCGATTCGTACAATAGGATCTGTGTGTCTATGGCCACCTTAAGACCCATCATGCTCTGCAGTAAAGAGCAATTTCAGTAGCCAACCAGTCCCACGTTATAGAGCTTTTTTTCAATAACCCACTTCATTCTTTGGTAACAAGGTCCACGGTCCACTATTCCCGAAAGGTCTTGAATGCTTACAAAAGAAATTTCCACAACCTAAAAGGAGAATATGACCAAGTCTGTGTTTGGAGAATGCCCAGAAGTGGCAAGGAAGAAAAAAATAAAGAATGAAAATTAATAGGCTACAGAGTACATTTTCCTCCGGCTATCTGTGCTGCAACTTTATGGTAACCAGAGGTCATCTCTGTCCTCTCAATTCCATGCTATCCCCGCCAAGGGAGTTTCAATACATGAGAATTTAAAATGGGTTTTCTTTATAGTGTTGAAAAGACTGAACATTTTGATGCTGTGGCAATTGCAAGGGAAGAGGGAAAAAAACTCATTTAGTTTAAATCTGATCTCTCATGTGTCTTTTTGGAGAAAAATTATTTGAGGGAATAAACAGCTTGTACTAAATAGTCATTTTTTCCACCTGTCAATTTTCTCCTCTCAGTTTTCCCTGTAGCACTTTAGAAAGATACATCAAAGTGAACATCACTTCCTAGGGAAATTTATTGTACCGGAATGTCAGGGATCCTTAGATGGACAGGATACAGATCGGAATAAACAGACAGACAGACAGGAGATAAACAAACCGTGCATTGTGACAACATCTCGCTGATAGATCTGAATTTAATAAACCCACAACACAAAAATAATAATAATAATAATAATAAAGGAAGATTTTTTATATACTGGTGCAACAGATACAATACTATGGAGTCTATATAAAGACAATATTGCATGTCACATCCGCTGGCTAGGCTCAAACACACAAGATTGATCTTACTAATTGCATCTGTCACTTTGTTTGAGCTTCCCCATTCAATCTTGACTTCTCATCAGACACCATTCTGCTTGTTAAATGGTGGGAATACAGAAAGCGACAAGTATAGTGCTTCTTTGGTGATTTATATCGCTGGCTGGAACTTGTGGTTGTAGCAACGGATCATGATTTATACTGCCCTATGACTCTTCCTTTCTGGGTAGAACATTCCGCAGGCTTCAGACTGTTTTTTGGTTTACCCTAACCATCTTACAACCCTGAAGGTAGAGGCACACATTCAGGGAGATTCGGGGAGATTAGTCGCCCAGCGACAAATCTCCTCTTCTTCGGACAATTTATCTCCCCGAATTGCCTCCCGCCAGCTAGAATGTAAATCGCCGGCAGGATGGCAATCGGTGCACTTCGTTTTCCGAAGTCGTCAGACGTTGCCTTACGAGGAAACTTCAGGCGACTTCAGAAAACCGGCGATTTAGATTCTAGCTGGCGGGAGGCAGTACGGGGAGATTAGTCTCCCCGAAGAAAAGGTGATTTATCGCCAGATGACTAATCTTCTCAAATCTGAGCGTGTGCCTCTGCCGTAAGAGATGCCAGCATTTACCTATGGCATCATATATATATAATAACAATGTGTATATTTTGGTTAAGAAATAAAACTAAACGGATATTTGGAAGTACAAGTATAGGATCCATTATCCGGAAAGCTCCGAATTATCCGATGGTCGTCTCCCATATACTACATTTTATCCAAATAATCCAAATTTTAAAAAATGATTTCCTTTCCCCCTGTAATAATAAAACAGTAGCTTGTATTTGACCCAAACAAAGATATAATTAATCCTTATTAGAAGCAAAACCAGCCTATTTAGTTTTTTAAATGTTTTTTAGTTTTTTTTTTATTCAGTAGTTCTCCAGTTTGCCATGTCAGCAGTCTGGTTGCTAGGGTCCAAATTACACTAGCAAACTTGAATTGATTTGAATAAGAGACTGGAATATCAATAAGAGAGGCTTGGATCGAAAGACGAGTAATAAAAAGTAGCCATAACAATAAATGTGTAGCTTTACAGAGCATGTTTCTTAGATAGGGTCAGTGACCCCAACTGGAAAGCTGGAAGGAGTCAGAAGAAAATGGCAAGTTATTCAAAAACTGTAAATAAGGGAGAACAATTGAAAAGTTGCTTAGAAATTATCATTCTATAACATACCAAGGGGTTATTTATTAAAGTCTAAATTTATCTCGATATTTTCAGACCAAATCCGCACAGGTTTTTTCCGCTTATTTATTAATACACTTTCCTGAAAATTGTTTGTGGGAACAAATCAGAAAAAATTGTTCGGATTTTTCATCCAATTTTCAAGTTTTTTCCCGGATTTTTCACCGAAAAAAAGTCAGATTTTATATTATAAAAAAAAAATAATCAAATTTTTATGTTTTTTGCTCAAAAACTTTGAGGTATTGCACAAAACCCAGCGCACATCAAAAAAATCATTGGGACTTCTCCCATTGACATATGCAATCCTCGACAGGTCCGAGATGCCTGATTTTCTGATTCAGACTTTTCCATCCTCTGGGTTTAATAAATCCTGAAAATTTTGTGGTTTTTTTTTTTTTTTAAAAAAAGTCCGATTTTATATTAAAAAAAAATAAATCTAATTTAATGTTTACATGATTTACTAGTAGATTTAAGGTATAAAGATCCAAAATACAGAAATATCTGTTATCTGGAAAACCCCAGGTCCCTGGATAGCAGCAGAAAGCTTTGATGGGCTATAAGTAAGGTTGTCTCTTTGAATGATCAAATTCTATTAGTGGTTCCAGACTGGGGACAGTCCTGCCCTATTCAGCGATAGGGAACAATGTCATTATAGAAACAATTATAAAACAGCACCATGAGCAAGTCACTCCAGAGAAATTAAAAAATAATTCCCACGGAAGGGGTAAGGAAAAAGTTGAGGCTGATTTTGTGAATCCTTAAGAATTCCAAGCACCAAGAACAAGAACTTTCTGAATAGGATTTATTTTAACAAATTGAGACATTTATCTTATTCTCAGAATGTGGGCGTCTGCTCTGAGAAGGGAAACACCTACCAGTTCTATAGGGAGATCACACGTCCGACAACAATGAGTATAAGGCAAAGAGAATACAAATTTCCATTCTGGAACAAATTCCAATCAGCTTAAAGATTTCACCATTCAGTTATTAAATGATACGGACACAAACGGATGAAAACCTTACCCAGTTCAGGGGGCAGGACAGTTAGCCTATTCCCTTGTATATGTAGCTCTTTAAGCTGAGTGAGCTCCCCGACCTCCTTAGGCAATGATATCAGGTCATTATCCCGAAGACTGATCTAGAAAAGGAAAAACACAAAAAGTTGCCATGGCATTAAATGGGAAATAAAGTGCAACTCAGCTATTGTTCTGTCGCTAGCTCTCAGAATTCCAATTTATTTACACAAATGTGCCGATAGACAGGCAGCCGTGCTGGGTCAGTAGCGTATGCTGAAAGATAAACCACACCACTTCTCAAATTGACTAGACTCCACTCTTACAAGGGCTGTGAAAGTGAATTGATTTTCCAGGAATTTAGATAAATTACTTACTATCTGCAACTTCGTGAGCTTCCCAATATCTGGCGGCAGGGTTTCAAAATCGTTGTCACTTAGATAGAGTGCACGCAGGGTGGCTGCAAATTAAACAGCAATATATAAACAGGGCGGTGTATGGCCCAAGCACTTCAGCGGTGATCAATAAAAAGCAGTCAGCTCTGATTAATAACCCCGACTTGGTGAAAAGCCTTTGACACATCCAGGGCTCACAATAATAACAGGCGGGTCAAGCGCAGATTTAGTGGCTTATGGCACGGCTTGTCCGTTACAGGAAAACATTTATATCCAAAGGCCTGACACAATTAACAGTTTCTTCGGCTGTGAATTGTGCCTTTTATTTTGTGGCTGTCACGTCGTTTGAGTGTTTCCTTTACCGACTGCCATGGGTTTTTATGGAGTCGTTTAAATATCACAGTAGTAAAGGAGTCACTTGCGCAGCTATTTAACAGGGAGATTAACAATTTATAACAAGAGGATTATTGAGTAGTTGCGGAGCATGTCTGTAAGGGATTTCTTATAAACACGCCAGTATAGTCAGGTGTACACTTGTTCCATGTGATTAACTGTTAAAATCCCCATTAAATGTGCAGCTCCCATGGTACATAATGTGTTACTGTCCTATAGCAACACTACAATGGTGTGGTAAAGGTTTTTTGCTCTTCTTTTATCCCTTACTTTTTTTAACAGATCTATTATCCAGAAAGCTCTGAATTATGAAAGCCCACCTCCGACAGACTCCATTTTAAAGCACCAGCAACGTCCAATTTTTTTTTTAATTCGTTTGTATATAATGAAAAAAATATGGATGCACCGAATCCAGGATTCAGTTCGGGATTCAGCCTTTTTCAACAGGATTCGTATTTGTCCGAATCTTTCTGCCCGAAACCTAATTTGCATATGCAAATGCATATGCAAAATTAGGGGCGGGGAGGAAAATCACGTGACTTTTTGTTACAAAACAAGGAAGTAAAAAATGTTTTCCCCTTCCCGCCCTTAATTTGCATATGAAAATTAGGATTCAGATTGATATTCGGCCGAATCCTTAGTGAAGGTTTCGGGGGTTCAGCCGAATCCAAAATAGTGGATTCGGTGCATCCCTAGAAAAAAAAACACCAAGACATGTTTAACTTTGAAATCGCAAAGTCTTTATTAAAAAATAATTTACCGAAACTCCGCTTGCGCTCCTCTTCAGAAATGGCAACGATCCATAGTGCGGTGTTCGATTTCTCCTCCCTGCCTTCTATAGGAGATAGCCAGGGAGGAGAAATCGAATGCCGCACGTTGGATCGTCGCCCTGTCGCCTTTTTTGAAAGGAGCGCAAGCGGAGTTTCGGTAAGTTATTTTTTTGAAAAAGACTTTGTGATTTTAAAGTTAAATATGTCTTGGTGGGGTTTTTTTTCGTTATATACACACATTTTTATTTTTAAAAAATGTTGCCGTTACCGGTCCTTTAAGCAAATACAGGCATGGGACCTGTTATCCAGAATGCTCAGGACCTGGGGTTTTCTGGATAAGGAGTTTGGATCACCATCATTTAAAGGGGAGGGTCACCTTCATGTTAACTTTTAGTATGTTACAAAATGGGAAATTGAAAGTAACTTTTCAATTCATCTTCATTATTTATTTTTTATGGTTTCTGCATTAATTGCCTTTTTCTTCTGACTCTGTCAAGCTTTAAAATAGGGGTCACTGACCTCATTTAAACAACAAATGATCTCTAAGGTTACAAATTGGTTAATGCTACTTTGTTTTACTCTTTTTTCTATTCAGGCCCTCCCCTATTCAGTCTCTTATTCAAATCAATGCATGGTTGCTAGGACTATTTGGATCCTAGCAACCAGATTGCTGAAATTGCATACTGGAGATGCTGCTGAATAAAAAGCTAAAAAAGCCAAAAGCCACAAATAATAAAAAATGAAAACCAATGTCAAATTGTCTCAGAATGTCACTCTCTAACATCATACTAAAAGTTAATTAAAAGGTGAACAACCCCTTAAAGTCTACTTAAAAAGCATCAAAATTAAACCCAATAGGGCTGGTCTGTCTCCAATAAGGATTAATAATATCTCAGTTGGGATCAAGTACAAAGAACTGTTTTATTATTACAGAGAAAACAAAAATCATTTTTAAAACATTTTAATAATTTGCTTAAAATGGAGTCTATGGGAGATGTCCTTACCTTAAATCTGAGCTTTCTGAATAACGGGTTTCCGGATAATGAATCCCATACCTGTAATTCTAATTTGAATTCCTTTTTCTTTGTAATAATAAAACAGCACCTTGTACTTGATCCCAACTAAGCTGCATAAAGGCATATTGCCGGCAAAACAATCCTATTACCACATTTAAAGGATACATATAGGATACATGAAAAAAAAAACTCATTTTGTAGGCAATTGTGAGTAATATATGGTTTTGCTTTTACATGGTGCTAAAAATTAATATTATCTTTAAAAATAGCCCCTTTATTGGAGCTCCGTATAGATATTCACTGGTCCCTGTTTCAAATGAAGGGTGGGCGTGTCCTAATGGTCCCTGCCAGAAGCACAGTAGGAGGGGGACAGCCAATCACAGCCCTGCCGTCACACAAGCACAGACAGGCTTCGGTCCCCAATCAGGTCCTGCTAGCTGCTGATTGGTTCCCGTCCTACATTGCAATGAGCAGAGTGCTGCCGGCTCCCCTGTACAGCCTGGGAATTCAGGGAGCAGGAAGTGGAAGAGAAGGAAGGGATTATAAGGGACAGTGTTGGACTGGGATGCCAGGGGCCCACCAGAAAACCGTAGTCCATGGGCCCACACTACTTTTTAAACACAATTCTTCTATACCTAAAGGAGTATAACGCACTGGTACATTCTTATTTTTAACAGAAAATGTCTTTAAAAAATTTTTTTTAGTAGTCTTAAAGGTAGTCTTAAAGGTATGGAGATCCAAATTACAGAACCCCCCAAGTCAGCATTCTAGATAACAGATCCCAGCATATTCACAGCATTAAATGTCTTACAGGCTACAAAGTTATTTCTTACTTAGATAGAAGAAGTTTCCAGACAGGGAGTTCTCATTCAGGTTGTTGTAGGTGAGGTCAAGGACTTCCAAAGCCGGCAAGGAGCCAAAGCCACGAGGCAGACCGTTCAGCCTGTTCATACTGACCAACACAAACACAAAAGGGTGAGACGTTCCAACTTAACATTTAGGGGCAGATTTATCCAAATGTGAGATTAGAACTCACTACAGAAAAACTCACTCACTTTCTATTCATTCCTATGGGATTTTTAGAATCTAATTTATCAATGGCGTTCTCCATTTGATAAATATGCTTTTAAAAATCCCATAGGAATGAATAGAAAGTGAGTGAGTTTTTCTGTAGTGAGTTCTAATCTAACATTTGGATAAATCTGCTTCTAATAAAATAACTTAATGTACAGTGGAATGGCAATTTTTTTCATTACTAAATGTAATAGATATTTATTGCTGCAAAAGGGCAAAAAGAAAAGATTTCAAAACTACAGACAATTAAGACTTATCCCAAGGGTGTATCATTCAAGGAATAAGAGTGGAGCCCTCTTGTGGGCGCAAGTAAATATAGAATATTAAATCTGAATGCAGTCACATATCTTGTGTATTTTGTGCTATGAATCTAAGCAGCAAAAGACATTACATAGTCCAGTCATTACATCCCCAGTCTTAAGAACCATTCTTCTGTGTGCCCTAATTGAACGGTGTCTAAAATCATTAGTCCGTGACTGCTGACAAAGCGAGAGGTCCCCGGAGTGTCTCGGACAGCCCTCTGCTTAAATGAACACTTCAATATACAACTCAATGCCAAAACCAATAAAGCCCCGCGTATTGGAAACGCTTTGCCGGCGTGCTATTTCGGTCATGCTGAAAAGGTACCCCACAGAAAATAGTACAAGGCAATTAAAAATAGTTTTATAGCAAAGCAGTAACTAACAGGATTTCCTTCAATGTATATACATTTTTTACGTTTTTATTGTTTCTGTGCGTTTTTTCCCATGTTCCTTATACTCTGCAAAAATACTGTGTAGTTTAGATTTGAGCAATAAAAGTACAGTAAGTAAATAACAGAGAATGCAGCTGCTTCTTGATTAACAGTGATTTTAAAGGAACAGTAACACCAAAAAATGTAAGTGTTTAAAAGGAATGACAATGTAATGTACTGTTGCCCTGCACTGGTTTAACAGGTGGGTTTGCTTCAGCAACTCTACTATCGGTTATATAAACAATCTGCTGTGTAGCCATGGGGGCAGCCAGGGGCGATCCGCCAATGAGGCGAGCTGAGGCGCTCGCCTCAGGCGGCATCGCCAGCTAGGTTTCCAGGGGCGGCAAAAAGCCGCTCCTGGTGCCTTTAAGAGCCGAATTTCCGGTTTTTGAACCGGAAATTCGGCTTTACTAGGGCGAGAGAGCGCAATTGCGCTCTCCGCACTAGCGTGAATCGGGCTGGGGGGGCGGCATTACTGGAGCCGCCTCAGGCGGCAATGGATACAGAAACGGCGCTGGGGGCAGCCATTCAAACACAGGAGACACAGTAGGTAACGGATACGTTCTGAAGAATCCCATTGTATACTACAGAGTTTAGGTGGCCATACACGGGCCGATAAAACCGTGTCGGCAGCTTATTGGCCCGTATATGGGGCCCCCCCGACGGGCTTCCCCTTCAGCTTTGAATGACAGCCTGAGATACTGTTTGCCTGCATCTTTTTCCATCCTTCCAGGAGTCCCCTGTTGGAATAGTGCAAATACATGCACAGTATAGAAATATTTATCAGATGTATGTACTGTGCATGTAAGGAACGCACTCCGCTTTGAAATAAATTTTGAAGATTTCTTACAGTCCTGTGTGCCGTTGGAATTCCTTTGCTGTACTGTACTGTGCATGTACCATACTAGAACTGGGGGGACATCTGAGAGGAGATGGTGCACAGCAAACGGTACCCTGTGCCGGTCCACTTTTTGGAAAGGAGCACCAGCACTGGGTAACACATGTCTAGAATTACTAGGGGTGCCTAAAAATGAGGCATCCCCCAATGATCCTACCTTCCTTCTCTATTAAAGGCAGTGGAGTTGCTTATCTGCTACCCTGGCTTGGCCCTTTTTTTCTTCAAGTCTGTACCAGGGCTCTGTTTGCTGATTGCTGCCATTTTTTCCAGTCTTGTGTAGGAATGGGGAAAGTGCATATTCAGCAGAGATTTTTTATGCAGATTTATGTACCCCCCAATGATTCTACCTTCCTTCTCTATTAAAGGCAGTTGAAATGCTTACCTGCTACCCTGGGCTGGCCCTTCCCTTCTTCAAGCCTGTGCTAACCTGGGGTATTGTTTTTGCTGCTAGTTTTTCCAGTCTTGTATTGGAATGATGCAAGTGCATGTTCAATGGAGATTTTTAAGTAAGCTAAAATCTCTTAAGTGCAGATAAAGCTGCCGATATCAGTCCTTTAGACCAATTTATCTGCCAGTGTATGGGGGCTTCCGGCAGGTCTTCCTGAGTGATATCTGGCCACGATATCAATCAGGAAGGTTTCATTTTTCCACCAACCGACCCGTCGGAGGCCATTTTAAGGTGGCCATAGAGATCCACTCACTTGGCGATGTCACCAAACAAGTGGATCTCTCTCCAATATGCCCAACTTGAAGTTGGCGACATTAGGCTGATCCGATCATGGGCCCTAGGGCCCAACGATCGGATCAGAATGGATCCGATACGGGCGGTCGGACTGCATAGATGCAGCCGCGATCCAATGAATTTTTTAAGCTGCCCAATCGAGAACTGGCTGACTTTTGGCCAGATATCGATCGGGGAAGCCTGTCGGATGGCCCCAAGCACGGGCCAATAAGCTGCCGTCTGTCGGCAGCTTTTATCGGCCCTTGTATGGGGGCCAAGATAAGTGAGTTGTACATGGGGGCAGAAGGTAAATTGGGGATGGTTGTGGATGGGTTTGCTTGTTTTGCACAATTAGGGATTATGTACAATATATGCACTTTATTGAATTGGTTGTGAGAAGGAGAAAATAGATATGCACTTTATTGCACTATATATTAAAAGTAATAATTTACAATATGAATGGTGGAGATATATGGACAAAAACAAGGGTTTTAAATGACATATAATTAGCCACAATTAATTGCACCTTGTAGTGGAGCTGGCAGAAGATTTTAGACAAGGTTGTGATTGAACAAATAAATAGATTAATACTCTCTTATGTCACAATGAAGGAGTCGAAGCCTATAAAATGGGTTTCTTTCCTTTGTATATTACTTATTTTTGTACACTGAGATATGTCTTTTTGTATATGCTTGTCTTATGAGTGTATGTAATATGTATTATATGGTTTGGGGGCAGGAAATTGACTTTATTTTGTATGCAGAAGAGATTACAATAAAAGTGATTTGATTTGTAAATTTTGTATCCAGATGTATGTACTGTCCATGTGATCTACTAGAACTGGAGTGACTTCTTGGATGATATTAGGCTCAGCAAACAATACCCTGCATTGGTGCACTTTTTTAAAAAAAAAGGAGCGCCAGACCAGATAGCATCTAAATGACTAGAATTATTATGGCTAAAAACTTGGAACCCCCGATGATTCTACTTTCCGTATGCTTCAAAGTCAATTGGGATACAGCAGCCGGGAGTGGTACACAGAGGAGGGTAAATGTGTGATGTATAGTGCAACGTACCCAAGGTTGAGGTGTTTGAGCTTCTGAAGGCTACTGATCTGGGTTGGCAATTCTTCAATCTGATTATTGAAAAAGTTGAGCACTTCCAAGTTTTTTAAGTCAGCGATATTCGGGGGAACAGCTGTAAGCACACAATAAAAGATACAAATGAATTCATTATAATTAACACAACAGACGTATGAAGAAGCATGCTATATTGTTTCCAAGAGACAAAGCCAGCAGTGAATACTGATTTCCACATCAAATATATTTACAAATAAGGTTAAAAACAATGAACATCTTTAATGAATGTATATTGAACGCTTCCTTTGAATTACATTCTTTCATAAGGCAAACACGGGTATGGGATCCATTATCAGAAACCGGTTATCCAGAAAGATCTGAATTACGGAAAGGCCATCTCCCACAGACACCTTTTTAAGCAAATAATTAAATATTTTGAAAACAATTTCCTTTTGCTGTGTAATAATAAAACTAGGGATGCACCGAATCCCCTATTTTGGATTTGGCCGAACCCCTGAATCCTTCGAGAAAGATTTGGGCGAATACTGAACCGAATCTTAATTTGCATATGCAAACTAGGGGTGGGAAGGGAAAAAAAATTTTACTTCCTTATTTTGTGACAAAAAGTCACACGATTTCCCTCCCCGTCCAAATCCTGTTGAAAATGGCCGAATCCCGAACCGAAGCCTGGATTTGGTGCATCCCTAAATAAAACAGTACATTGCACTTGATCCCAAGTAAGAAATAATTAATCCTTATTGGAAGCAAACCCAGACAACTGGCATAAACGTATGCTTAATTTTTTTTAGTAGATTTAAATATAGAGATCCAAGTTATGGAAAGACCCCTTATCTGGAAAATCGCAGGCCCAGAGCATCCAAGCATTCTGGATAACATATCCCATACCTGTAAATGCTTCGGGGGTTTACATCCTCCTTTAAGCTTTTAAACTATAGTTTCATAAATAGTCAGTGACAAGTGATAACCACATACAGTATGGGATCCATTATCCAGAATGCTCTGGACCTGGGTTTTTCAGATAACGGATCTTTCCATAATTTGGATCTTCATACCTTAAGTCTACTAGAAAATCATGTAAACAATAAAACTCAATAGGCTGGTTTTGCAACCAATAAGGATTAATTATTTCATAGTTTAGGTTAAGTACAAGGTACTGTTTTATTATCACAGACAAAAGGGAAATCATTTTTAAAAAATTCGATGTATTTGGATGAAATGGAATCTATGGAAAATGGCCATTCCCTAATCTGGAACTTTCTGGATAATTTGTTTCCCGATAACAGATCTCATACCTGAATAAGCAAAAACATATTACGTTTACATATTACTTTTAAAGTTAGGGATGCACCGAATCCAGAATTCGGTTCGGGACTTGGCCAGGATTCCGTTTGCCGGGCCAAACCGAATCCAAATCCTAATTTGCATATGCAAATTAGGGACGGGGAGGGAAATAATCTTTTTTGTCACAAAACAAGGAAGTAAAAAATGTTTTCTCCTTCCCACCCCAAATTTGCATATGCAAATTAGGGTTCAGATTCGGTTCAGAATTCAGCATGAATCTTTTGCGAGGACTCGGTTGAACCCAAAATAGTGGATTCGGTGCATCCCTATTTAAAACATCATGTTTCTTCTAGGTAACAGCACATGATGGTAACGGCACATGATGGTAACGGCACACTGAAGAGCATTAGAATGTGCAGAGGGCTGAAAAAAGCTGATCATTGGATTGGTTGATGTTGGTTACTGCCCAGGTGCAAATTTCCCCAGGGTTTCTACATGAGCAAAAAAATAGGCAGATTCGATGCCAAACAGACAATTTATTTTATTGTTGATGAAGTACAAGAAATTGTGGTCTGGGGTCGGTTTCTCATTACCCACATTTTAAACAGCCACAGCCCACCTAGAAACAGAAGCCCAAGCAGAGCAAAAGCCTCCAATAGAAGCACACTATTATTCCCGGAGTGCATATGATCGATAGGTCTAAAAGGATACATGAGATTAGCAACAGATCAATGGTTAGTTATTATCTGACAATATTAAAAAGCTGCCTAACAGCACCGTTTGAATAGAGCTGGGCAGATGAATGATTCCTTTGGCCTTCGGGAATTTAAACGTAGTGTGAAGGTTCAGCTTTAAATGCTGCAGCTTAAAAATAAATACAATAAAAAATGAGGCCGTAAGAGGAAAACATGTCCGTGCTGTGATAGCCAACCTGGATTGTAATCATGGAGGTATTTAAATCTGGTGCTGCCATAGTCTTAAAATCATGGCCACCAAAAAGCTCTGCTTGGCAACAGGAGACATAATTCATCAATTGCACCACCTTGTGTTTAAGTTCTTCTCCTCGGATTTCAACCCATACGGGACAGAAATATATGGTGTGATACCATTTATTGACAATTATTGACAAGCATCATACAGATAAGATGCCACTAGTGACCTAAATTTTACATTTTTTTCCAGTACCACCCCGCTCATTACTGTTGTACCACAGTCTCACAAGAGTTTTAGGTCAGGACTTAAAGTGGACCTGTCACCCAGACATAAAAATCTGTATAATAAAAGTCCTTTTCAAATTAAACAGGGAATCCAAATTCTTTTTTCTATTAAAGCATATATATCTGTTGTAAACTCATTTAAAAATCTCAGCTGTCAATCAAATATTGCCTGCTATTCCTCTATGCCTTAAGCATAGAGACGGGACAGACAATTACTTTCACTTTCCATTCAGCACTTCCTAAATGTCACTGCTCTTCCCACATTCCCCCAGTTCTCTTCATCATTTAATTGTGTAGCCAGTACATGGAGATGGACATCAGGTCCCCCATTCTGTTGCACAAACAAGATTCTGAGATGATGCAAGACTTGCCTTAATAACAGTGTCCACAAAATGGCTGCTGCCTGCTTGTTATAATTATGAATTCCCAGACTGAAGGAAACAAGATTCAAATAATTTATATAGTGTAATTAAAGTTAATTTTGCTTGACTAACATGATAAAATAAGATTTGGAATACTTTTTTTGGATAACGGGTCCCCTTTAAAGGGGGTTATCTATCAAAGGTTGAGCTTTTTTAAACATTAAAGGGGTTGTTCACCTTTGATATAACTGTTAGTATGACGTAGAGAGTGATATTCTGAGATAATTTGCAATTTGTTTTAATTTTTTATTATTGATGGTTTTTGAGTTATTTAGCTTTTTATTCAGCAACTTTTCAATTTTCATTTTAAGCTATCTGGTAACTAGCGCCCACATTACCCTAGCAACCATGCATTGATTTATATAAGAGACTGGAATATGAATAGGAGAGGCCTGAACAGAAGGATCAGTAATAAAAAGTAGCAATAACAATACATTTATAGCCTTATAGAGCATTTGTTTTTTTAGAAGGGGTCAGTGACCCCCATTTGAAAGCTGCAAAGAGTCAGAAGAAAAAGGCAAATAACTATAAAACTATAAAAAATAAATAATGAAAACCAATTGAAAAGTTGCTTAGAATTGGTCGTTCTATAACATACTTATACACAAGTTATTTTAAAGGAGGACCATCCCTTTAAATAAATTAACAACTCGAGTGGTTTCTAATTTAAGAAAAAACTGTATTCAGCGAGTTCGGGTTAACAACCCAAAAACTGTAATCGATCGAGTTTTCGGAAAAAAAAAATGGAATTGCTCGAATTGATTGAGTTTTCTAGCAAACCCCTCTCAAAAAACTCATCATGAAGGTTATAAAAGGGGTGGTTCACCTTTACCTTAATTAACTTTAGTATTTTTATAGAATGGCCAATTCTAAGCAACTTTTCAATTGGTGTTCATTATTTATTTTTTATGGTTTATGAATTATTTGCCTTTTTCTTCTGACTCTTTAATAGCTTTCAAATGTGGGTCACTGACCCCATCTAAAAACAAATGCTCTGTAAGGCTTCACATTTATTGTTACTTTTCTTTTCACTCATCTTTCTATTCAGGTCCTCTCCTATTCATATTCCAGTCTCTTATTCCAATCAATGCATGGTTACTAGGGTAATTTGGATCTTAGCAACCAAGTTGTTGAAATAACAAACCAGAGAGCTGCTGAATAAAAAGCTAAATAACTCAAAAAAACACAAATAATAAAAAATTAATACCAATTGCAAATTGTTTCAGAATATCACTTTCTATATCATACTAAAAGTTAGTGTGAAGATGAACCACCCCTTTAACATCTTCAAATGGTTTAAAGGATCTCTTTCATTGACTTCTACATTACCTCGACAGGTTTTAGCTGATGTATTTTCTGATGCAAACTATTTCCATGGTCAGGTACAGAATTTAACATTTTGGGGGGAAAAAAAAACATCTAAAAATTTTTGCTTGTTTTTTGATCTGAAAAATCGACTAAAAAAGAATTCAGAAAACTCTACTTTTTCATGGAAAACACTTGTACCGTAATAAATCTGCCCCGAAATGTCCCAGTCAGGGGCATCCAAAATGAATAAATATGTGCTTTGTGGGCTGGAAGGGGTCAAAGCCTGGAGCATGGGTGGGATTTGGGTAGATCATGGTATAATGGGGCACGGAGCAGCAGATCTGGGGTGTAAGGTGCATGCGCCTACAGGTAACTGGGGCCCCATGACCAGGGGTTAGTAGCCACCTGGGGGAGAACCCTACTAAGTTAGTAGCATTGGGTTCCATGATTGATTAGTTATTAGCGAGTTTCCCATCCATAGAAAATTATGGGTTCCAAATATATTATAGCTGAAAGTCAGTGTTTGTAAGCTTTATAACTTGTAATACCGCAGCTCTGATTTGCATAGCAGACAAAACAACGTATATCCAGCACAAAACAAATATTTAATAGTAACCTTTTTTTCAGGATCACCAATTTTTTTTTTATAGAGTGCTTCCCCTTTAAACAAGAGCTAATAAAATAAAAGCCTACCGCAGACCTCTGTGTTCGTATACAAACCCCTAGGTCTCCCGTGCAATCAAATTTCATGTGAAGTGTAATAAATGTGAAAAGAGAATGTGATTTATATACTCTATGAAGTTGTGTATGCAAGAGAATAGCAGCCAACAATATTAAACGGAGGACATAAAGCAGCAGTAAACAGACACTAAATCAGCCCGGAATGTAAAAACCCTCCTAATTTCTTAAACCTTACATTTGTGATATGACAAATGATAAAATATCTAGATTGCATCCGTGCACTGCAACAGAAATTGGGATTCCCCCCTCCCCTATAATGACTTGTAAATCTGGACAATTGACCTTTCTAAGACTTTTTTTTTGCTCTGTATTATCTGTAGTGATTCAAATATTTTTCTTTGGGAGGCAGAAGTTTATATCAGAGGCTCTGCAACAAAATTTACAAAGTAAAAAAAAAAAAAAAATTCATTTTTCAGCACGGAGAGGTATCCTAGCAAGGAGAAATCAAACTGACAGAAAGTGCAGCTGCAGAGCAATTAAAAGTAAAATGTTGAAACTCAGTTGGCTTGTGCATGTCACCCACATATAAATATAACTCCACACATTAGAAAAGAAATTAATAATCTATATTATATCAAATATAGAATCTTTTTTTCCAGATTAGATGATGGCTCAGTTGCAATGCCTATTTCCTAACCATAATAGAACACATTTGCCAGATACCTTGTCACTTTCTAAATAGGAAGATATAAAACAGAGACGAAGGGAATTCATTTCAAACTCAAATTGAAAAAAAAAAAAGGCACAAAAGTTCTATTACTTTCGGATTGCATAAATACTCATAGGAGGCAATGACCAAAACTTAACTTGTGTTACAGTTTTCCAGAATGCTTGGGACCTGGGGTTTTTCAGATAAAAGATCTTTCCGTAATTTGGATCACCATACTTTAAGGTAGAGACCTGCATGGGTCTGTTTTTTTAAAACCCACACCCAACCCGTACACGCTTTCTCCAAGCCTGACCCGGACCCGCCTCTGCAACTCCACAGATCTTCCCCTGACCCGCTCCCCGAAGTGTTCACCGTTCCGGAAGTAATATCACCTTGACCGGAAGTGAAGTCACATTGGTCACCTTTTCCCATTAGGCCACTTGGATTTTTAGCGGTTTCCCCTGCAATGGCTGTAGCCCCCCCCCACTGCAGAGAATCGGGTACCCATGGGGCACCCACACACTGGGCAAATGAAGAATAATCCACCCGAGTCCAGAATTAGAATTGACACAATTTTCCACAGATGCTGCTGAGAAATGTATCAACTAATGGAGCAAATTGTTCAAAACCGTTCAGAATCTGCCCCTGGATTACTGCACTGCCAGACCAACACCAGAGACAGGAACATTTAACTTTAAAGGGATACTGTCGTGTGAAAACATGTTTGTTTTTTTCAAAACACATCAGTTAATAGTGCTGCTCCAGCAGAATTCTGAACTGAAATCCGTTTTTTAAAAGAGCAAACTGATTTTTTTTAATGTAATTTTAAATTTGGCATGGGGCTAGACATATTGTTAGTTTCCCAGGAGCCCCCAATCATGTAACTCTGTCACTCTTTACTGCTACACTGCAAGCTGGAGTGATATCCTCCCCTCCCTTGCCCCCTGTATGCAGTGAAATTCTCCCTTCATTTACGGGCAGATTTAAACAGATAAACTGAGATTCTATTTGGAGGATTATTTTGCTGCAGCCACTGGGAGTTGGAGAAATTTAGTATTAAACAATACAAACGATAAAATCCACATTAAATTACATGACAACACAGGACCCAGTGCAGTCTGTATATTATTGTATGTAATATTATATATATATATATTTATTTAATCAGTCTTGCCATATAGACTTCTGGCAGATATTATTGGACTTGTGCTGTCTTGATAATTTATGATGATCCCTAAGCAGTACAGACCTCACTGAGCATGTGCACAGTCTTGGTCTTGCAAAAATGTTTAACAAAGTTACAAGATGGTGACCCTCTGTGGTCAACTTTGAAAGCATAAATTATTTGTTTGATTAGGCTTGTGGTGCAGTAAGTTCATGCTTATGTTTAGTATACAAAATACAGCATTTCTAGCCTTATTCTATTTTAGACTTTACTTCCCCTTTAATAAGATTGGAAAGCTGGACATGTATGGGCAAATTCAACAACAGAAATGCATAAAAACCATAAAAACCGGAACTAATGAACAACAGGCTTAGGAGCTAAGTTCCTCTCTATTGGTAGGAATGAGGGTCAGACATAGATGTCTATAAAGGGTTACACAAATACACAAAGATGGATACAACAGGGCTAAATTAAAAAAATATCCAAGGCATGAGGAGATATATACCATAGATAAGAGTCTAAAAAAAGGTTTCAAGATTTACTAAAGGGAAGTAACCTAAGAACCTAATATCATTGTATTCCTTTCATTTTTTTTTTTAAAGTGCATGACCCAGAGGAAGATAGATGGAGAGAAAAGATCTCAGCAACACTGACCCGATTCTGCTTATCCACTCACCGCTTTCTATCATAATCGCCCCGTTGACCTAGAAGCAGTCCTGCTCAAACATGGCAACTTAATGATGAACAACAAGTCTCTCTGATAAACACAGAAACACAGCAGAAGCCATTACTCAAAAATAACCAAACATTTCTGGGGTGACCCAGCGCAAGATTTGGAAAAAAAGGTTTTTGGCTCAAGACAGAAAGTCAACAGAACAAACTGAAATATTTCTGAAAGAATGGACTAAAATGCCTCCTGAGCCATTTGCAAAGCTGCTACATAATTACACACAAACACTTTTATTGGGGCAAGACAACTTTTTATAGCGGGAACGTTTGTTTGGTTTTTTTTCCCCAGGGAGTTCAAATTGTTTGGATTTCAACCTTGCAACCCAAATTACATCCACACAAGGATTTAACTTAAACTTGGCACTAATTAATGTAAAATAAAAATCCTATATCCACTGCATTTTTGGTGGGGAGGTGATGATCGCAAAATTCACAGTATAACAGCCCAATATTAGAGACAGCTTACTTAAACTGTTTATGTTTGCCTTTCCGTTTCATTATTTTCTTTCGTTATATAACTGTTCTTTCTGAGCTATAAAATGAAAGCACAGGATTTTATTGGAGTGGCTTTCTAGGGACAGTTATAGTAAATGCATTTCTGTATATGACCGGTGCCTTGGGTGCATTCAAACCTGCAAACCTCGCTGCAATAAAGCATTTACATAAACTTGCTTATTTACACCAGCGCCTCTCTTTTTACAGGCTTTCTTTCAGCAGGCCGATTGGGCAGTTCCGTTATAAAACTCGCTGGACTTGTGCGTCAATACTGAACTCTACTGGAAGAAATAGGAAAGTAAACCAAATTCATTCTGCTGAGAGGCACAAGAACACTCGCAAATGAACAGGCAGTGAAAGAGTGGGGCTGAGGGCAAACAATTCGGAGATTTGATTTACTAAGCAACTTTATTAAAAGCCAGATTCAGGCGAATCTTACACATTTTGTTTCAAATAGATATATCAAAGGATAGGGGAAAAAAATCCTCTCTTTTCTCATTCCACCACCAGTTAAAATTTTTAATTATTTGCAAATTAGATTTTTTAGTCTTCTTTCCAAGTGAAAATTGTTGAATCATATTTTGCAGAGTTTCAGGACTTTCCTTGTAAAAGTCTTACTGAAAGAATTTTTCAATGCTTTACAAAGCTTTCCCAGTCCTTCTAAAAACCTATCAACTTTTCTCCAGAATCAAATACATATTACACATACGGGACCTGTTATGCACAATGTTCGGGACCTGGGGTTTTCCCGGAAAACGTCTCTTTCCGTAATTTTGGATTTTGATACCTTGCGTCCATTAGAAAAATCAGGTAAACATCAAGGGGCAGATTTATCAAGGGTCGAATTTTAAATTGAAAAAACTTCGATATTCGAATTCAAAAAGACCAACAGAAATGAAGTCGAAGTTTATTTTTGGAGGTTGAATAGGACTGTTTTAGGACCGTTTTCGACCCCTAAGGGGAAGATTTATCAAAATGAAAGTTTAGAGCTTGGGAAATAACTTACCGTATATACTCGAGTATAAGCCGAGTTTTTCAGCATCCAAAATGTGCTGAAAAAGTCTACCTCGGCTTATACTCGGGTCAGCGGTACCAGACCCGAGTAGCTGAGATTGCAGTCACTTTTAATCATTCCTATACCAACAGTACACTTGGGGAGAGACTGCAATATCCCACAATGCCCTCTGTTGGTTATATGAAAGAATAACAGTGCGCCCTCTGTTGGTTATATGAAAGAATAACAGTGACTGCAATATCACACAGCGCCATCTGTTGGTTGTATGAAAGAATAACTGTGACTGCAATATCACACAGCGCCATCTGTTGGTTGTATGAAAGAATAACAGTGACTGCAATATCACAGCGCCCTCTGTTGGTTATATAAAAGAATAACAGTGACTGCAATATCACACAGCACCCTCTGTTGGTTATATGAAAGATTAACAGTGACTGCAACATCACACAGCGCCATCTGTTGGTTGTATGAAAGAATAACAGTGACTGCAATATCACATAGCGCCATCTGTTGGTTGTATGAAAGAATAACAGTGACTGCAATATCACACAGTGCCATCTGTTGGTTGTATGAAAGAATAACAGTGACTGCAATATCACACAGAGCCCTCTGTTGGTTATACGAAAGATTAACAGTGATGGCAATATCAAACAGCACCATCTGCACATGGTAGTGGGACAATGCACACAGTAATCCGTTTGGAAATTCTCTGTCACCATCAACTTTGCAAAGAAGTCCGGTTGATCGCTGGGGGGGGTTGCTTTGGCAGAATGTGCGCTGCTGGGAGACAGGGCTGTAGTTGTGTGTAGGCTTATACTAGAGTCAATACGTTTTCCCAGTTTTCGTAGGTAAAATTAGGTACCTCGGCTTATACTCGGGTCGGCTTATACTCGAGTATATACGGTATCCACGTTCTATTCATTCCTATGGGATTTTAAGAACCATATTTATCAAATAGTTGGTTCTAACTTTCACCCACTGATAAATACAATTCTGTGAGTTTTTATTTACTAAGCTCTAAACTCATTTTGATAAATCTGTTCCTAAATAAACCCAATAGGCTCATTAGGAATCATTTTAAAAAAATTAGATAAATTGGAACATATGGGAGATGGCCTCTATAATTCAGAGCTTTCTGCAGAACGGATTTCGGAATAACAGATGCCATACTTGTACCAATTTTGTGCATTTATCAAAGCATTTCTCTTTTTTTTTCCTCCAGAAAGTGTTCTCCATCTTTGAGAAGGAAAAATTTATTGAATCCTGTCAAAGTCAATTCACATAATGATATTTATCACAAACTACACTTAAGCAGCCAGCACTAAACTGGCCCACCAAATCTCAGCATGCATGGGCATCTTTAGAACCTCAGAAAACATTTTCAGAGTAGAGTAAACCCATCCAGAGAGAAAAGTCAATTCCATGTTTCCTCCCACTGACATGTTGGGGGGGGGGGGCAGGGACAGAATTCATGGGGGGACCCACCACTCTACTGTGCCATTTAAAGGAGAAGGAAAGCTACCAAAGTAGTTTATTGCCAATAGATTATCCACAATAGTACAAGATAGAATGCTATATTTATTCTGTAGAATGCTTTACCATACCTGAGTAAACAGCTCTAGAAGCTCTCTCTGTTTGTTTAGGATAGCAGCTCCCATATTAACTTGGTGTGACATCACTTCCTGCCTAAGTGTCTCCCTGCTCACTCATAGCTCTGGGCTCAGATTACAGCAGGGAGGGAGAGAGGAGCAAACTGAGCATGCTCAAGCCTGATCCCTGGAGGTTTAAGCTGAAAACAGGAAGTCTGATACTGAAGCCCATGTGTACATTATAGAAGGAAATAAATGTGGTGTTTCGTTTGACAGAGAACCGCCAACAAATGTGTCCTCCCCTGATGTCAGTCCTTCTGCTTCAATATTCCCAAAAACACTATAGAAATAGGAGTTACCACAAGCCCTAGAAACATATGCGTTTCTAAGGAGGCCTCAAATCCAGCACAAGCACTGCAGCTGAATCCTGAACTTTCTTCCGAACTGAATCCAAACCCTTAGGGGATTTCGTTATCAAAGGATGAAAAAAGTTTTTGAGGTTATTTTTCAGTCAAAACTTAAATTTTTGGGTTAAAAAAAATCTATTTTTTCAAGATTTTTTTTATACTCCAAAGCTGGAAATAGTTTGTATCTGAAAATACCATCTAAAACCTGTCTAGGTCATGTACGAGTCAATGGCAGAGGTCCTTTGAACCATTTGAAGATGTGAATAGCCTTCATGATGTTTAAGGTTTTTTTTAGTGGGTTTCATTTGAAAACTTGATCAATTCCGTTTTTTTTTTTTTTGCCAAAAACTTGATCAATTCAAGTATTCAAGTTTTTCACCACACTGATTTAAGTTTTTTAATTTAGAATTTTTTCTTAAATTAGAAACCATTCAAGTTGTAAGTTCATTTGAGGTCTAAAAAAAAACCAAACAATAGACCTTTAATAAATAACCCCCTTAAAGTCAAGTGACTGTAAAGCTAATGTCACTTTTTTGTTGTTCTTAAAGGAGACATTTAAGAAAAGCGACCCCCCCATAGTATTGTAGGTAGTAATGTATAATAAATTATATTATTTATATACAAATAATATATGATATTGGTTTTAATTTTGGCTAAAAAAATTATTACTTTTAAAAATTGCCCCTTTATTGGAGCCCCCTCTGTAACAATCCCTGTCCATATTTCAGATGAGGGGTGGGCATATTCTAATGGTCCCTGCTGAAGCACAGTAGAAGGGGATGTCCAATCACATTCTTGCAGTCACACAGCAAAGACTGGCTTCAGTTCCCTACCAGGTCAGCCTAGCTGCCAATCGGATCCTACATTGCTGAGTGCTGCTGACTCCCCTGTAAGAAGTAGAAGAGATGGGTGGGACTAGTAGGGCTTTTGCAGAAATTATCAATAAAACACAACTTTTTTCAGCACTTTCCATCTAAATTTTAAAGAATATAATGTAATGGCACATTCTTCTTCATCCCATGTACCGTTTAGATAGGACCTTCAGCAGATATTAAATAAACTTTACTTGTCCATTACGGTAACATTTCAGGCCATTTTATTCACATAATTCACCTACAAGCTCATGCTGTATTAGGGCAGAGACACACGCTGCTATTTTGGGAGATTAGTCGCCCAGTAACAAATCGTTTCTTCTTCGGGAGACTAATCTCCCCGAACTGCCTTCCCGTCTGCTAGAATATAAATCGCCGGCGGGATGGCACCTGAATCAATTCGGCTTTCCAAAGTCGCGCAAAGTTTCCTCGTCACGCGCTGCTATTTCAGATTAGTCGCCCAGCAACAAATTGCTTCTTCGGGCAACTAATCTCCCCGAACTGCCTTCCTGCCTGCTAGAATGTAAATCGCCGGAGGGATGGCACTCAAATCGATTCGGCTTTCCGAAGTCACCCGAAGTTTCCTTGTGAGGCAACTTCGGGCGACTTTGGAAAACAAAGCATTCCGAGTGCCATCCCGCTGGCAATTTACATTCTAGCCAGCGGGAAGGCAGTTTGGGGAGATTAGTTGCCCGAAGAAGAAATTTGTTGCTGGGCGACTAATCTGAAATAGCAGCGCGTGACGAGGAAACTTTGCGCGACTTTGGAAAGCCGAATTGATTCAGGTGCCATCCCGCCGGCGATTTATATTCTAGCGATTTATCACAAATTACCCGAAATAGCAGCGTGTGTCTCTGCCCTTAGGGCTAAATAGCAGGATACTTGTTTAAACTTTTATGCTGCAAATCATGTCTCTTATACAGTGCAGGATGAATGTAAATAAATACCACATAGGAGCAGTATAGTAACAGCACACGCCGAAGCCTTTTCCTTGCATATTTATACACCAGTCAATTGGACATATTTATGCAAGATCTAGAAAATCAGTGACAAAAGCATTAATTCAAATGCCACAAAAATAGCAAAAGATGCTAATTTGACCTTAGAAAAACATTTCAGCAGCCTCTGCCAGAGTGTTTCGAGTGTCATCTATGGAGACAGTTAATTAATATAGTTTAGTGGATTAGGTCAAAAATGTCTAAAACTCATGAAATATGAACCTGGGCATTTCAGAGCCAGGCAAATGGCAGTTTAATGTTATTTCTCTTGACAGGTATCGAACAACGAGCGGTAATAAGATCCTGTTCCACCAAGACAGAGGGTTCTGTGTCAGCGGACTACAAGCCGTACAGGCTAATAGGAGCTTCACCTACTAATAAGTCTAATGATGTGAATGATGAGCAATCTCTTGTCTTTCTGTAAAGTGCCGTGTAACAAGTCAGTGTCATATAAATAACGAATAATAATAATAATGGTGAAATTAGCCTACAGAGGAAAAAATAGCGAGAGGCTGCTGAACAGGGTGCACATAATTAGTTAGGTCACCACAAGATATTGGTTGAAACTAAACAGTACATTTCAGTTTCCCCAATGAGCTTACAATCTAAATTACAGAAATAACGCTACTATTTTTGGGAATTAGTATAAAACTCATATCCTTTTTTTTAGAATTTCATTGGGAATCTATCTGCAAAGTGTCAAAGCAATAACTTGATGGCTTTTGCATCTTTGCCTATTTAAAGAGCATTCACTGTCATTCTGATACAGTTTCAACCATTTATTCAAAGGCTCAGAAGGGACAAAGCAATAACGTTTACGAACACATCAAATGTATAAGTTAGGCCCTCTATGTCAACAGAGATCAGAAAAACACATCGTAGCTCACATAGGCTCAGTCACACAAAGGAACCAAAAAAGACTCAAATTGTTTTGTTAGAACTTTGCAAATGTTCTTCAAAATGCTTTAAAATTCAGCTTCTGCCCAGAAAATGCCCTAATGGCAATTTGTTAACTTGAAATGCATAGTAAAGGTGCCTGGTGCTTCAAGGGGATGTTCACCTTTAAATTAACTTTTGGGGGCAGATTTATCAAGGGTCAAAGTGAAAATTCGAAGTAAAACAATTTGAATTTTTGTGTACTTCAAATAGGCCAAAATTTGATTTGAAAAAAATGTGACTATTCGAAATTTATCATGTACTGTCTCATAAAAACTTTGACCATTCGCCATCTAAAACCTGCCAAATTGCTGTTTTAGCCTATGGGGGACCTCCTAGAATCTATTTGGAGTCATTTGGTGGACTTTGAAAAACTGAAGTTTTTTGGGGGCAAATTGATTGTAATTCGATCGTAGTATGATGTAGAGAGTGATATTCTGAGACAATTTGCCATTGGTTTTCATTTTCTATTTGTGGTTTTTGAGTTACCGTATATACTCGAGTATAAGTAGACCCGAGTATAAGCCGAGGTACCTAATTTTACCTACGAAAACGTATTGACTCGAGTATAAGCCTAGACACAACTACAGCCCTGCCTCCCAGCAGCGCACATTCCGCCGAAGCGACCCCAGCGATCAACCGGACTTCTTTGCAAAGTTGATGGTTACAGAGAATTGCCAAACGAATTACTGTGTGCATTGTCCCACTGTCCCACTACCAGGTGCAGAGGGTGCTGTGTGATATTGCCAACACTGTTAATCTTTCGTATAACCAACAGAGGGCGCTGTGTGATATTGCCATCACTTTTAATCCTTCATATAACCAACAGAGGGCGCTGTGTGATATTGCAGTCACTGTTAATCTTTCATATAACCAACAGATGGCGCTGTGTGATATTGCAGTCACTGTTATTCTTTCATATAACCAACAGATGGCGCTGTGTGATATTGCAGTCACTGTTAATCTTTCATATAACCAATAGAGGGCGCTGTATGATATTGCAGTCTCTCCCCAAGCGAACTGTTGGTATAGGAATGATTAAAAGTGACTGCAATCTCAGCTACTGCCCATTGACTCGAGTATAAGCCGAGGTAGACTTTTTCAGCACATTTTGGATGCTGAAAAACTCGGCTTATACTCTAGTACAGGGGTCCCCAACCTTTTTTACTCGTGAGCCACATTTAAATGTAAAAAAGAGTTGGGGAGCAACATAAGCATAAAAAAGTCCACGGAGATGTCAAATAAGGGCTGTTATTGGCTGTTTGGTAGACCCTAAATGGACTGGTAGCCCACAGGAGACTCTCTTTGGCAGGACACCTGCTTTTTATGCAACCAAACAAGCCTGGAATTCAAAAATAAGCACCTGCTTTGAGGCCACTGGGAGCAACATCCAAGGGGTTGGAGAGCAACATGTTGCTCGCGAGCTACTGGTTGGGGACCACTGCTCTAGTATATACGGTATTTAGCTTTTTACTTAACAGCTCTCCGGTTTGCAGTTTCAGTAATCTGGTTGCTAGTGTCCAAATTACACTAGCAACCATGCATTGATTTGAATAACAGACTGGAATTTGAATAGGAGAGGCCTGAATAGAAAGATGAGTAATAAAAAGTAGAAATAATTAGTGACCCCGTTTGAAAGCTGGAAAGAGTGACAAGATGAAGGCAAATTATCCCAAATATATAAAAAAAAGAAAAAATGAAGACCAATTGAAAAGTTGCTTAGAATCAGCCATTCTAAAACATACTAAAAAGCTAACATAAAGGTGAACAATCCCTTTAACACATAGGTCACAACCACTGGGTTTTTCATGAAAAGGGAACTTTGAGGAGCAAAAATGGTATCTCATTGGCAGTTAGTGTGGCCTTGTTAAAGGCCATTGAGTGAGCTTCAACCTAATGCCTATTCCATTAAAACAGAAATTTCAGTGGTAAACTGTGGTATCCTCTCATAATTCTTTCTTTTTGGGATTATTTTGGGATATCCAGAGAAATCACTTGAGATCATCACTGTTTGTAAGGGCCTTGTGTTTTAACAAATACCTATTTCACAGGTTCTGCACTATAGATTACCATGTGGAGCAGCAAAGCAGAGTTTTACCTCTAAAACTAATTTCTTTTCACCAAAGGAAGGGAGGAAGGGTGTAAATATTCTAGTGAACACTATTAGTTCTGCTGGCTCAGTCACTCTGGACACTCTTCTCCATACCATATTAAATTGTGGTTCAGTAACACATCGACTGGGCAGAAAATACTTTAACTGACGTTCTGCATCAGGCTACAGATGCAGTCCTTGACTAATAAGTTTGCAAGGACCCCCCTAGGTGGTCCAGACCAGGTACCAGCTGATTGGATCAGGTTGATTTTGCCCATTAAACAGATTGTTAAATAATGCAAAGATCCATTAATAATAAAACAGTAGCTTGTACTTGATCCCAACTAAAATATAATTAATCCTTATTGGAAGAAAAAACAGCCTATTACCCAATTTATTTGATATATACATGATTTTCTAGTAGACTTAAAAAATACAGAAAGATCCAGAAAACCCCGGGTCCTGAGCATTCTGGATAACAGGTCCCACAGCAGCTGGGACCTTAAATAAAGGAACACAAAGAATGCAACAACAAAGGTACTTACTTGTGAGCTTGTTATGGCTTAGAATTAACTGTGTGATGTGAGACAGGGTGACTGTAAAAGAAGGAAAAAATAAGTCAGTGCATTGCAATGTTGGATACCTGCATTTTTCATGTACTATTATCAGTTTATACATAATATGTGTAGGAGTGGGGGCTGTCATACTGCTTTGACATGGAACTATTAGGAATGCTAAAATAGTGTAAAAAAATCTCAAATCCTTTGTGAAAGATTCGGCCGAATCCTGAACCAAATTAGAACCATCATTTTCATATGTAAACTAGGGAAAGGAGGAGGAAAGAGACCCATGAGCACAGCACACGGTAAAAAATGAATTCTGGATTTGGTGCATCCCTAGGAACAATAATTCCTTATTAAAAGATTTCAAGGAATCACAGAGCTCAAGTCACTAAACAGCAATAATCAAGCGATTACTTGAAATAGACATATTGGAATGAACATAATATTGTTTTATTCTGCAAGACAAACTACGCAACATATTCACAGTTTTCTAAATACCATTAATTCCATTTAATCTAAATACCATCTAATTCCATAACCATTTCATCGTGACTGATTTACAAGTGTTTAACTAGACCATGAAAGAGACCCAAGATTATTTTACTTGCACCGGGTGAGGATCAAACACTAAATTGTAAATTGCAACGTTCCCTATTATAGGAGATATGAAAGGGGCTGTTCACTTTTGTGTTAACTTAGAGTGATATTCGGAGACAATTTGCAATTGGTTTATTTGTATTTTTTGAGTCATTTAGCTTTTTATTCAGCAGCTCTCCAGTTTGCAATTTCAGCAAACTGGTTGCTTAGGTCCAAATTACCCTAGCAACCAGGCCTTGATTTGAATGAGGATCTGGAATATGAAAAGGAGAGGCCTGAATAGAAAGATGAGTAATAAGTAAATAAATGTGTAGGTTTGCAGAGCACTTGTTTTTAGATGGGGCCAGGCAACCCCATTGGAAAGTTGGATAGTCAGAAGAAGAAGGGAAATAATTAAAAAAAACTATAGAAAATAATGCTTGTCCAGTCTATAACATACAAAAAGTTTACTCAAAGGTGAACCACCCCTTTAATGTAAATAAAGCTGTTTAAACGTCACTGCTGTCTGTGGAATGCATGCAGAAAGCTGTATACTTGCTGGTAACGTTCCCTAGTATGCTTTGGAGGATGTGCTGTGAAAATGTTTATTTTGTGCAATTTATTAGACAAGTAATGTGCTGCACCTTTCACTAGGTGTCCCACTAGGTGCTTTTAATTGGACACCACATGGGATTAGCGCTGTACCTTTTACTGTAAAGGATAAGGACTGTTATTTTTAATAGATGCCACAAGAGGAAAGTGCTGCACCTTTCAGTGGGTGCCAGAAAGGATAGAATTGACAGAACTGAAAGGTGCCTTTTTCAACAAACACCGAAAGGTGTGGCAATTGCCGTTCTGGTGCCCATGAAAACAATAGCACCCTCTAAACCCCTTACCCCTTCTTTCCCCTAGAGAAGAACAGTACTTATTCATAGCGCAGTAAATGCCAGAAGGGGAACACATTGCTCCAGCTATTGGGTGGTGTCATACTGAAGTAGTCTGTGGAGCCTACAGACAGGCTGATGAGCCATCATTTAATTATTATGGCTGACAAACATGTCATCGATGGGTTAAGCACATTTTAGAGGGTGTCAAAAGATATAAATTGTGCCTTTCTGCAAGCAAAACACACACTCTTTGGTGTTCTATTCCTTGGGAGTTAAAGGAACAGTAACACAAAAAAAATTATTTAAAGTAATGTCATTTGGTTGCATAAAAAACAGATATACTGCAAAATGGAGCCTCCTGAAGGCTGTCAGTCCACATAGGGGCTACTAATAGCCAATAGTTCCCAGGAACATTTTACATGCTTGTGTTGCTCCCCAACTCTTTTACTATCTGAATAGTAGTGTTTTTGAAGCAAACACAGTAGTTTTACCAGTGCAGGGTAACACTGCATTATCTTTTTATTACTTAAAACCACTTTAATTTTTTGATTGTTACTGTTCTATTGAAGACCTTTTCCGTTATATGTTCCGTTATATGTTCCGTTATATGTTCCGTTATATGTTCCGTTATATGTTCCGTTATATGTTCCGTTATATGTTCCGTTATATGTTCCGTTATATGTTCCGGTTTGTGCCAGAAGAGGAAAGGAATGATGTACTGGGTACCAAAAGGGCATACACTGCTAATTTCAACATTTGCTAAGAGGGTTTATTGCTGTTACTCTCATTGCAACTTTCAGTGGGTGTCATTTGGGTTACTATTCGGAGTTCTGCAGCGAGTTTGTGTTCGGGTTATACAGTACGTGGGCCCTTGCCAGTTAGACCAGCAGCTTGCACCCGACACTACAACAAGTAATTGGTATAGTAGAGCTTTGCTTGAATTTCTTGTGCATTGGGGTTACTATCAAGCCTGGATTTGTGGAAAAGGCCACCAAGGCCCTGGCCTACAGCGGCAGGATTTTAGGGGGCAGCATGCCCAACCACACCAACACTGGTTCAGAAACAATAGGGATGTGCAGGAAATAAAAGTTTTTTAAATCTCCTGTGCATCAATTACTATTGCTCTGGTTCAAATGAAAATTTGCACGAATAAAACCGGGGCCAAAAACGCCAGCGGGCCTAGGGGTGCCCGCTATGTAAATCTGGCCCTGTTTTTTTTTGCATAAAAAAGGGCATTAACTCAAGGGACGAAAACATAATTCTGCCTCTTTATAGGTCCCTGGTGAGGCCTCATCTGGAGTATGCAGTGCAGTTTTGGACTCCAGTCCTTAAGAGGGATATAAATGAGCTGGAGAGAGTGCAGAGACGTGCAACTAAATTGGTTAGAGGGATGGAAGACTTAAATTATGAGGGTAGACTGTCAAGGTTGGGATTGGTTTCTCTGGAAAAAAAGGCGCTTGCGAGGGGACATGATTAGACTTTACAAGTACATTAGAGGACATTATAGACAAATAGCAGGGGACTTTTTACCCATAAAGTGGATCACCGTACCAGAGGCCACCCCTTTAGACTAGAAGAAAAGAACTTTCATTTGAAGCAACGTAGAGGGTTCTTCACAGTCAGGACAGTGAGGTTGTGGAATGCACTGCCGGGTAATGTTGTGATGCTGATTCAGTTAATGACTATAAGAAAGGCTTGGATGATTTCTTGGACAGACATAATATCAAAGGCTATTGTGATACTAAGCTCTATAGTTAGTATAGATATGGATATATACAATTTATCTGAGAGTAGGGAGGGGTGTGTGTATGGATGCTGGGTTTTCATTTGGAGGGGTAGAATTTGATGGACTTTGTCTTTTTCAACCCGATTTAGCTATGTAACTATGGAAGTATGTTACTATTGTAACTGTGCTGAGTGCCAGCAGGGCATGCCTTGCAGCTGTTGGTGGGTGCTGTAGAAGTTATCACAACAACTTTTGGTGACTGGCAGGAGTAGGCATTTCAGTTTTGGCACCACAAGGAGTAGACCAGGGGTGCCCAAATGGTAGATCGGGATCTACTAGTAGACCTTTAGCTGGTGATCAGTAGATCTCAGACACTGTCAACAAACAGCTTGTCTAAATCACCCCCTTGTTTCATGCTTTTCATTCAGATATTTATTATGTTAAGGTTACATAAGAAATAGTTGTTTGTTAAAATACAGCAATATAAATTCTCTCCTAAATCAATGTAATATTTAAGTAATATTTTCCATGGAACAGAATGGTAACAATGCTATTATGGATGTAGATCATAATGGGACATCATCACTAAAAGTAGACCTCACATTAGTAAATTATGGGCACTCCTGGAGTAGACAATGTGCCCCTGGGAGAGTTATAGTGGGGCAAATTCACTAAGATCCGAAGTTGCGACAGCTTTGGTGCACTTCACCAGACGTAGTTTCGCCAGCGCTACGCAAATTCACTAAAATGCAAGGTTGCACTCAGGGAAGCGAATGGTAGTGAAGTTGCGTAAATCAAAGCAAATTACGCTAGTGATGCCTTGTTTGCATACGGTGCGAAGTTAAAATATAATGGCCGTATATGCTGCAACAACTACATTACACAAGCCCAGGAAACCTTTAAAGTATAAAAAAAGGTGTTCTATTGCCCTACACATGTGCCCACTGTATCGTTGCCATATGTTAGGAAATGTAGGGGGGAAGGAAAGTACCTCCAAAAAAATGTACGATCTTTTTCAGCCTATCACCCTTAAAAAAGGAAAAGACACCAGCGTTTTTTGGGACTTAGAAAAAATTTCAACTATTTTTGGACAAACTCCTATCTATTGTTTTGAACTTCGCCTGGTCTGAGGTGGCGAAGGCAAGTCTGGCGCAAGAGGTAACGTTCAGTAAAATGCGCAGGTTAGTGAATTAGCGTAGTTACGTCCCATTCGCCATAGCGCAACTTCGCCTGGCATAAGGGTGCGAAATAGCGCTAGAGTAGGTCCACTTCGCTAGCGAATTTACGGCAGTGCCCGTTGGGCGAAGTAACAAAATGACGTCACGCTGGCGAATTAGCCACTTTGCCCTTTAGTGAATTTGCCCCATAGTATATCAGTGGGTTGCCCCCTAATGTATCAGTGGGTTGTCCCGTAGTGTATCAGTGGGTTGCCCCATGACTGTGCTCCTGAGAGCCCCCCAGAGGAAGCAGGAAGTAGTGCAGCACTTACACAGGCCGGGCACATCCAACATGTTAGCGATGCCCCTGTCGCACATATCAATATCAGGCACATTCTTCTCCCTGCTCTCCTCCACTATCTTCTTCAGGGACTTGGACATATTGGATCCTGCACGATGGGAAGGAAGAAAGAGAGTCACTGATAAGCTCCTCGTACCCCTATTCACTGGACCGCACCCCATTCACTCCCCAGCCCCCTTACTAACTTCTCTGTGTGTGTGTGTACATATATATTACATACAGACATTACATGTGTACATATATATTACATACAGACATTACATACAGACGCTGCACAGGGAGACGTAGCCTCACACACACCTATAAGAAGTTACGCTGGTTCCTTGGTCCCTGGTCTGTTCTCTCCCCCGTCACACACCCTACAGGAAGTCGCCCCGGGCTGTAAAATAACTCACCGTCCAAATAAGGCGAATTCCACCCAAGCCGCTAGTTCCCTGTCCGGAATACACATGGGAGGGACCAATCAGAGCACAGGAAGGAACCAATCAGAACACAGGGCGCAGCCCTTTTTCTCCAGAGGCAGCCAATCGGGAGCAAGCCATTTGCCAGCCGCCTTCCAGTGAAGAGGATGTAGTAGTAGGACAAGCGGACGGGTCCGGCTGGGAGTGCGGCCAATGGCGGAACCAGGAATCTACAGCCCGCGGCTCCTTCTGTCACAGCCGCCTGCGCCTTCTGCTGTCCATGGGCTGCAAGTTGTAGTTCAGCAGCACTTGAACGTTTACAGTAAAAACACCTCCCGCCGGTGGATCATTACTTGCCTGTTTTTATTGTTGTATTATATCGCTGGGCGTTATTTAAAGGTTATTCCCCTTTTACTATGACGTAGAGAGGGATATTCTGAGACAATTTGCAATGGGTTTTTATATTTTATTATTTGTGGTTTTTGAGTTATTTCGTTTTTTATTCAGCAGCTCTCCAGTTTGCAGTTTCAGCAATCTGGTTGTTAAGGTCTGAATTCCCCTAGCAACCATGCATTGATTTGAATAAGAGACTGGAATATGAATAGGAGAGGCCTGAATAGAAAGATGAGTAATAAAAAGTAGCAATAACAATACATTTGTAGCCTTAAGCTGGCCACAGACGCAAAGATTTAATCGTACGAATCAATGTACGATCGGACTTTCCCATCTCCTGACCTGCCACTAAATATTCAGATCAAAGTCTTACCATTCCGACCAAATAAAGTAGAAAAGAACAGATCAGCGGATGTCCTGCCCCTGACAGCAATCGTACGATAGACAAAGCTAGTGACAGTCTCCCACTGAAAATCATATGATCGGCGATACAGGCAGAAATATTATCAGCAACCACAGAAATTTTCTAACCGGTCGATCGACCAAACGACCGATCTCCGCCGGACAAAAAATGTCGGGACTCTCCACACGGTCCGAATATCGTACGAATCCTCGATTCGTACAATCGGATCTTTGTGTCTATGAACAGCTTTACAGAGCATTTGTTTATAGATGGGGTCAGTGACCCTCATTTAAAAGCTGGAAAGAGTCAGAAAAAGAAGGCAAATAATTTAAACTAGGGATGCACCGAATCCAGGATTCGGTTCGGGATTCGGCCTTTTCCAGCAGGATTTGGATTCGGCCGAATCCTTCTGCCTGGCCGAACCGAATCCGAATCCTAAGTTGCGTATGCAAATTAGGGGTGGGGAGGGAAATCATGTGACTTTTTGGTCACAAAACAAGGAAGTAAAATTGTTTTCCCCTTCCCACCCCTTTGCATATGAAAATTTTGGTTCGGTATTCGGCTGAATCCTTCACAAAGGATTCAGGGGTTCCGCCGAATCCAAAATAGTGGATTCGGTGCATCCCTAATTTAAACCCCATAAAAAAGAAAAAATGAGGAGTAATTGAAAATTTCTTAGAATAAGCCATTCTATAACATTAAAAGATAAATTAAAGGTGACCTGCCCCAGTTAACTCTGTCACTTGTTCCTGTCTGTTATCCTGATCCGACAAGTGACTGTAACTGTAGCACGTCACAAATACACTGGTTGAGCCCTTCCTTCTGTTAGAGTGGGTAGTTGATTGGCCCTTATTTACATCCTAATTAGCAGACAGACACTGGACAGGTTACTACTAGGTGTTATGTGGTCTGATCATTGTGTTATCCACGTGTGGGGCCACATTGGGAAGGTTGTCTGACAACTGTGCGGGACAATAGGATCTGAATTATATCCATTATATATTGTCCAGTAATCTAACTATCATACCTCCCAACATTTAGGAAATAGAAAGCAGGATAAAAAGTTTTGCCGCAGAGATATTTTTTTGACCGCTCCTGTTTTTGTGGCCACACCCCCTAATTACCATGTTCATTTTACAAAACTTGGCAGCTTATGAAAGTTTGAACACATTTCTGTGGTTTTTATGTGTTGTTACAGTTTTGCTAATGAAGGTGAATTGCCCTTTAAGCTGCAAATCAGTTTTCCCAAGAGAAAAAATGTTACGATTGTTTCTTTTCATTTCTGAAATTGTTAGAAAAGTAACTAAGTATCTGTTCTGGGCTCTCTGCCAAAAGCCAATTAAGTTAGTAACTTTGTATCATTTTCTGGCTGTTCAGTGCAGGAGATCAAAGAGAAACTTTGGACATTTCAGTAACAATCCAGGACTTTGGGTTGAGCTGTGCTGTGAAAAACTGGACAGTTGGGAGGCATGAACTATAACTTACTGGGCCTGGGTGGCCAGAGGGACACTGGGAAAAAACCCTTGGGCCTTGTCCTTGTGAGCCCTGCTTCTGTAATACTGTGGGCCTGCTGCTCCCCCTGATGGTGGTCACAAGTTAAAGGCATATGGGGGTGGCATGGTAACACTTGGGCAGAGCTCATGATTGGGATGGAAGCCCCAGTGGGCCCTGGACAACCAAGTCCAATACTGCCATTTGATATACCGTATGCTGCTAAACACTGGACAATCTATCATGGCCTCCTAAACAGAAGAATGCTGCATTGGGGGTATCCAAGCTCAAAGATGATTCATACAGTGGCTTTATAGTGGCCGTAAAGCCGTGGCTCAGTGGCAGTACCCAGGATTCCAAGTTGTCTAAATTCATTGCTCACTATGTGGGAAATTTACTAAAGGCCAAAGTGGCTAACGCTGGCGAAAATTCGCTGGCATAATTCCGCCAAGGAGATAGACTCTGGCGCAACTTCGCACTCTAACGCCAGGTGAATTTTCACTCTGGGGAAAGATCATTACTATGCAAATTCACTAAGATGCAATTACTGACCGTTACCTCTATCGCCAGATTTGCCTTTGCCACCTCAGACCAGGCGAAGTGAAGTAGAGAAGATAGGACTTCCTCAAAAAAAAAAGTTTAAATTTGAAAGTCCCAAAAAACACTGGAGTCTTTTTCTTTTTACAAGGTGATAGGGTGAAAAAGATTGAAAAAATGTATTGGGGCTCCCCTCCTTTCCCCCTACATTTGCTAACATATGGCACCTAAACTATACAGTGGGCACATGTGTAGAGCAATATAACAACTCTATATCATTTTATTAAGGTTCCCTGGCCTTGTGTAGTGTAATGTATTTGCTGCAGCATATACGTCCATTGTACTTTAACTGAAGCCGTATGCTAATTAGCCAACGTTAGAGCAACTTCAAACTGCTGAGTGTATTTTCACAAGCGCAACTTCGCCAGCGTTCGTTATCCTGTGCGCAACTTCATGAATTAGCGTTGTCCAGGTGAATTTACACCTGGCAAAGTGTTGCGATGGGTGAAGCCAGCACTGATTGGCTGAAATTCGTCTCCAACCCCTCTGTTGACATTATGGACCCCCTCCTCTTCCTCTTGGGGCTAAAAGGTGAGCACTTGGAAGGGGGCAGCGGCAGAGTGGCCATTATCACCCCTGCTCAGCCAATAATTTAGAGGTTCCCAAACTGTGAGGTGTAGTCCCCTAACACTCAGTGGGGTCCCAGACAAAAGAGTTAATTCTCATTTCCTGCCCTGGATCCTCTTGTTTTCTGTTACCTCTTATGCTTCTGCTGCCCTGAGTCCTGAGCAAAGATGGGCTTCACACTAACAGCCTGAGCAACCACTGTACTTAAAGCGGTGGTTGACCATTAAGTTAACTTTTCGTATGTCATAGAATGCTCAATTCTAAGCAACTTTTCAATTTGTCTTCATTGTTTAATTTTTATAGTTTTTGAATTATTTGCCTTCTTCTTCTGATCCTTCCCAACTCTAAAATGGGGGTCAGTGACCCCCTCTAAAAACAAATGTTCTGTACAGCTACACATTTATTGTTATTGCTACTTTGTATTACTCATCTTTCTATCCAGGCCTCTCCTATTCATATTCCAGTCTCTTATTCCAATCAATGCATGGTTGTTAGGGTAATTTGAATCCAATTGCTGAAACTGCAAACTGGAGAGCTGCTGAATAAAAAGCTAAATAACCCAAAAAACATAAATAATAATAATAAAACCAATAATAAAAAATGAAAACCAATTGCAAAACGCCTTAGAATATTGCTCTCTATAGCATACTAAAAGTGAAAGGACCAGTAACATAAAAAAAAGTTTTTAAAAAATTTGTATTTGACAAAAAAAACCACCAAGACACTTTTAACTTTAAATTTGCAAAGTCTTTATTAAGAAATAAGTTACTGATTCTCCGCTTGCGCTCCTCTTCAGAAATGGCAACAGGGTGACTATCCATCCTGCAGTGCTCGATTTCTCCTCCCTGGCTATCTCATATAGAAGGCAGGGAGGAGAAATCGAGTGCCGCACGATGGATCGTTGCCCTGTCACCGTTTCTGAAGAGGAGCGCAAGTGGAGAATCGGTAAGTTATTTCTTAATAACGACTTTGCGAATTTAAAGCTAAAAGTGTCATGGTGTTTTTTTTTTTCCTTCAGTACAATTTTTTTTTAAATATTTTTTTATGTTACTGGTTGTTTAACTCAAAAATGTAAAATAACTGAGATCGCTCTTCTAAGCACTTTGCAATATATTATTTTTGTTCTAGCCTTCAAGAAATGAGCAATAGAATGAACTTTAAACGAAAGAGCCAGCTACTCTTCATTTTGGCCTTCTTATTACAGTCAGCAGAAAATTAAGTTGGTGAGAAAAGTCTGATTACAACTGACCAGAGAAATGTCACATGACTCATCTCTGGCCACCAACCTTATTTTCTAAGCAGAGCAACATTAGATTGGACTTAGGTCAAGGAGATAAGTGCACAGCCAAGGAGCAGGGCTGTGTACTTGTCAATCAGGAACCTTGAAGGCAGCAGGTACACTCAGATGCACAAGGAAACCCCTGTGGATTCCAGTGTTCACCGACGCCCTTTTGGGGCCACGGGCTTTCTGCTGCGGAACCAACAATGAATATGTGCGTTTGGTAGTAAAAAGTCCGTAAAGAGCTACTGGCAAGAATTTAGGCCAAACCCAGTCACAAAACAGGCAAAAGGGTCGAGGCAGGCAGCAGAAGTCAAAACCCAGAAAATTCCAATAGTAAATAACGCTTCAGAAGTTAAGTGAACAGAAGCCAGCTTGGGCACTGTTAAAATGGAGAAAAGCCTTTTTAAAAGAGAATTGGCTGCAAAATTTGCGCCGGAAAATGACATCAGGCGTCGGTTTTGACGCCGAGCGTCCCGATGCTCAGCGTCAAGCACATGCGAACTGATGCCTGCCTCACTTGTGCACGGCCGGTGCGTGTGACAGAAGTGCGTGCCTGTGCTCCAGTAGCCGGAGGGAGACGTGCCGGGAGGTAAGAGAAGGGAGAAATCTCCCGGGGCGTCTTACAGTGGCAACATTTCTTGATGGAACTTGTTTTTACCACAATGCTCTCTTACTAGAGAATTAAAGGGGTTGTTCACCTTTAAATTAACTTTTAGTATGATGTAGAGAGTGATATTCTGAGACAATTTGTATTTGGTTTTTATTTGTGTTTTTTTAGTTATTTAGCTTTTTATTGAGCAGCTCTCTATTTTGCCATTTCAGAAATATGGCTGCTAGGGTCCAAATTACCCTAGCAACCATGCATTGATATGAATAAGAGACTGGCATATGATTAGGAGAGACCTGAATAGAAGGAATAGTAATGAAAAGTAGCAATAACAATACATTTGTAGCCTTACAGAGCATTTTTTTTAGATGGGGGTCAGTGACCCCCATTTGAAAGATGGAAAGAGTCAGAAGAAGGCTAATTATTCAAAAACCATAAAAAAGGCCAATTGAAAAGTTGCTTAGAATTGCCCATTCTATAACATACTAAAAGTTAACTTAAATGTGAACCACCCCTTCCACATACGGCCCATATTAGCTGTAGCATCAGCCACTTTCAACCTAGCTGGTTGCCCATTGGACTGGAACGAGGTTAAAACAATGGAAAACTTAAAGGGGTGGTTTACCTTTAAGTTAACCTTTAGTATGTTATAGAATGGTTAATTCTAAGAAACTTTTCGATTGACCTTCATTTTTGTATTTTTATTTTATATTTTTTATAGCTTTTGAATTATTTGCCTTTTTCTTCAAATGGGGGGTCTCTGACCCCATCTAAAAAAATAAGGCTACACATATATCGTTATTGCTACTTTTTTTTTACTCATCTTTCTATTCAGGCCCTCTCTAAATCCGTGCATGGTTGCTAGGGTAATGTGGACCCTAGCTACCAGATTGATCAAATAGCGATCTGAGGAGCTGCCAAATAAAAAGCGAAATAACTCAAAAGCCATAAATAAAAATGAAAACCAATTGCAAATTCTCTCAGAATAACACCAAAATAATAAAACGACATCACCAGATGGAATTGCCAGCCAACTATCTATTTCTCTAAACATTTTCAAAAAGCAGAAGTCCTGCATTTACTGTATATAATATCAGAGCTAAAAGTAGCCTTTCATGATCATGTACTTCCCAGGTTTAAGCAGTGAAACATGGACACGTTTGTTTAGTCTTAAATATTCATTTATTTATCCAGTGCATAGTGAGTCTTTAAAGGAGAACTAAACTCTGAAAATGAATGTGGCTAAAAATGCCATATTTTATATACTGAACTTATTGCACCAGCCTAAAGTTTCAGCTTGTCAATAGCAGCAATGATCCAGGACTTCAGACTTGTCACAGGGGGTCACCATCTTGGAAAGTGTCTGTGACACTCACATGCTCAGTGGGCTCTGAGCAACTGTTGAGAAGCTAAGCTTAGGGCTCGTCACTAATAATCAAGCAGAAAATGAGGTTGGCCTGTAATATAAGCTGATGCTACAGGTCTGATTAATAAATTCTGATGCTAATTGCACTGGTTTCTGTGCTGCCATGTAGTAATTATCTGTATTAATTACTAATCAGCCTTATATTGTGACATTTCTATTCTATGTGTACTGTATATTGTGAGTGGGTCCCTAAACTCAGTAAGTGACAGCAGCACAGAGCATGTGCAGTGAATCAGCAGAAAAGAAGATGGGGAGCTACTGGGGCATCTTTGGAGACACAGATCTTTACTGCTAAAGGGCTGTGGTTGCCTTGGGCTGGTACAGAAGCACAAAACATCATGTACAACATTTAGTTCTCCTTTATAGCAAGAACAATAAACATGGAGCCCTGATCCTGATTACATTGGGCACCAAGATGTGGAATCTTTTTCAGGCTGGTGCCTTTCAATATCATTATGTGCTACTGGATTTCTCAGAGTTATTATCATAGTAGTACAAGAAAGTAACATTTCACAAAAAGTCTTTTCTGATCCGCTTATGTCGCCCACTGTAATCTGAAGCCAGAGGGCAGTGCCACATGCTCTGCGTGAAACTTAATGAAGATCTGGTGAGAGATGGAGCTGACTGGAGCAATGCTGGATCCCTATAGGAAAGGAGGAAAGAAAAAAATGCTTTAAAAAAATGCTTTAATGCTTGCAGGGTCACTTTAAACTCATATTTAACCCCAAAACTATATAACTGATACCAATGGCATGTACTGATTTCACAAAAAATTAAGAAAAATACGATTCACAGACATAAAGGACATTCATTTATTGAAGTGACACTGACACAAAACAGCTTTTTACAGGGTCGCTATAGAAAATGATTAAAGCACTATTCATGCTTTCTAAAACCGAACCTTTACACACACTTCAGCCCCGCCACTGATATGTGAGTCAGCCCAAAACTTATGGGCCTGCTTGTCGGTTGGTTTTGGGCTGGCAAAATACTTTTAAGTGGGCCCAGCTTGTCCAGAGCATGAGGGTGCCCATATTTCTCCTCCAGCTGTCTGCTGGCACTTATATGTATCTGCTCCACCCTGGCCCTTCTGGTGATATAAGAGATGTGTAGGTTGGGTACGGGTATATAAGTAATGTCAGTGCGACAGGTGAGCTTGGTTCCAGGTTGGGACTTAGAAGAGGGTGGCTTAGGTTAGGGTGTGGGTGGATTTCTCGTTAACCCATACATCCCTATTGTATTGGTCTTTCTTTCCTTGCTGGTGAAGCTGTGATGCTGGTATCATGACCGGAGGTAAACAAGTTAGGGACCACCGTACCGGGTTTATCAACTTTATGATCATAACTTTGTAACTAAAAACCTTTGTTTTTGTAGATACATGCACTTGCAACATAATAAATTACTTATGAGACAGTGGACCAGGGAATGTGCATTGATTAATTGGCAAAATCAGTAGCACTTCCATTGTATTTAAACACATTTTAACTTAGCCTTGGACTGCACCCACAAGTCAACCCCCCTTTCTGTATTTTGAAATGTAGCCAGAAGCTGCAGGCTAAGCTTCATGTGGTTTGTAGCACCCCCATACCCACCCCTTTAAACAAATGTTGGTCCTATGCTTTTAAAAAATGGGAGTTGGTTTGGTCAGTCTCTCTCTCTCTCTCATAAAAGCCACAAAAGCTAGTGGTGGGGGAGGATTTAGCCCTCAGACTAAAACCAAGGGTCAGGAGACACACTTTACAAGTAATACTACTATGCAGAGAGGTACCAGCCTTTTAGGGCTATTCCACACGGGGAGATAGCGACGCGTTTGCGGTCGCGGCGACAAAGCGCCGCGACCGGCGCAGGCGACAGTTTTGTATGGGCGCCTATGTAAAAACGCCTGTGCTAACCACACGAGGCGATGCGCTTTTCAACAGTCGCCTGAAAATGCCTCGCCAGGCTTTTTCAGGCGACTGTTGAAAAGCGCATCGCCTCGTGTGGTTAGCACAGGCGTTTTTACATAGGCGCCCATACAAAACTGTCGCCTGCGCCGGTCGCGGCGACTGTCGCGGCGCTTTGTCGCCGCGACCGCAAACGCGACGCTATCTCCCCGTGTGGACTAGCCCTTATACTATGGCCAGAGGTAAACAAATTAGGGACCACTGTGTGGGGTTTACTTTGACGTGATATGGTGGCTTATCAACTTTATGATCATAACTTTGTAACTAAAAACCCGTGTTTTTGTGACCACATGCACTTGCATTTATACTGAATTACTTATGAGACAGGGGACCCGGGAATGTGCATTGATTAATTGGCCAAGTCAGTAGCACTTCCATTGTATTTAAACACATTTTAACTTAGCCTTGGACTGCACCCACAACCTCCCCTTTTTGTATTTGGTATTAGGGCAGGGCAATTTAAATCTTAAATTATGGCCAATCAATGGAGCACTTGCACATTTAGGTTTGCTGATGCTAGCTGCACTGTGTCTCACATTAAAATTCCATTGTAAGGTGCAGAGCATATCACTGTCAGGCACAAAGGATCCATGTAATCCTCAAAACAAGTTAATGTTAAACCCACCATAGTCGGTAAGTACACGTCTTCATTGTGCCTTGCAGATCCCTGTACTCCCATAGCTTGTGCCACTGAATGACACATACAAACGACAATCCAGCACCTTAGTCATAAGAACTTATTTTTCAAGGGGTGCACGCAAAACAATGTGTTCACCTTCATATGTTGTTATCCAGAATCCATAGAAAATTGCAGCACTCCCAGGTAACATTATTATTATTAACATGCATTTATATAGCGCCAACATATTTCGTGAACCGCCTTTATTTTACATCTGGCACAGCAACGTTTCGGACCACACTGGTCTTTTATTAAGCTGACAAAGTCAACAAAGACAATACTTTGTCAGCTTGATAAAGGACCAGTGTGGTCCGAAACGTTGCTGTGCAAGATGTAATGTACCTGGGAGTGCTGCAATTTTCTATCTATCTTTTCTTTCTAAATAGCATTGTTAAACTGGCTATGCCCATATTGACCCCTTTCTAGCTTCTTGTATTGGAAAATACAGTCCTATGGGTGGTGATATGGGAGGCATGGCCAGGAACCCAGAGATACTATGGTTACCATAGCTCTAAATATTTCAGCTAGAAAATACATAGAGACAATATGAAAAAGTGAAGCTACAGTTGCCCCTAAAGGGCATGTAAAGGCAAAAAAATAAAATCCAATTTTTACTTTATTTAATGAAAAAGAAACCTATCTCCAATATACTTTAATTTAAAAAATGTGTACCGTTTTTATAAGAAACCTGACTGTATGCAGTGAAATTCTCCCTTAATTTACTGCTGTGGATAATAATTGTCAGACGGTCCCTAACTGCTGAGCAGGGAAACAATCATACTTATGGACAGCAGGGGGAGCCCCCGCCTTACTTCCCAGCCATGCAGAACTCAAGCAGCTTTGTTTGTTTCCCTGTAGAGCATTCGGGGACTGTGTAGAGATTTGTATTGGATTTTATTTTTGCCTTTACATCCCCTTTACTGTTTCCAACTCCAGCTGCAGGGACAAAGATCAGGGAGCCAGATTTAAACAGATAAACTGGGATTCTATTTGGAGGATTATTTTGCTGCAGCCACTGGTTCTGCAGAGTTGGAGAAAGTTTATATTAAACATTACAAAAGCTATAAAATCCACATCAGATTACGTAACAACACAGGACCCAGTGAAGTCTGTATATTCTGATTATTAATCATTCTTGTTGTATCGGCTTCTGGCAGATATTATTTGACTTGTGCTGTTTTGATCATTTATGATGATCCCTAAGCAGCCCAGACCACACTGAGCATGTGCACAGTCTTGGTCTTGCAAAGATGTTTAACAAGATGTTGACCCCCTGTAGCCAACTTTGACAGCATAAATCATTTGTTTGATTAGGCTTGTGGTGCAGTAAGTTCATGTTTATATTTAGTATACAAAATACAGCATTTCTAGTCTTATTCTATTTTAGACTTTACTTCCTCTTTAAAGGAAAACTAGTAGTGAATGTCAAACCACACTCAAACTAACCCACTGCTCTGCACCCACATCTGACCCTAACCTGCTGTTCTGCTTTCCTTTATAAACCTGCGCTCGATCAGCCCCCATCTCTGACATCATTGAGGGGGAGGGGCGGGGTGGTGAGCGTTTATAAATAGACGCCACTGTAAGAGGAAGCAGCACATACTTAGGTCATGGGATGGGTGGCAGGAAGAGCTTGGGCTGAACCCACCCGTGGCCCAAATTCACTGATCGACCCACGGGTATCATTGAGCCCGCACATCACTATTACCCAGTACAAATAAGAAAGATTATTTTGTCACTTCTCCTTTCTGTCACTAGGTGGCAGTGGCATAGTTAAAATACAATGTGATTGTTGGGCAATTTTACTGGCTGTTCAGGTTTCTATGCTTTCTATTTTTAATTTTCTTTTTAATGCTGCAGCTTTCTAAATAGGTATGTAAAGTTCATGTAATTTCATGCCATGGTATACATTTTTATGGCATTAGAATTGAATGAATACTGTTATAAGTATGCCCGTATCAGCAGGGCCCTCCAACCTTTAAACTGTAACCCTTGTTTGTTAAATTACTGTAAGACCCCCTGTTTGTTTAAATTATTGTATAAGTGTTCTGTAACAAGCTGAAGCTATATAAATAAATGATGGTGATGAATAAAACACTGAGAAAACTCCAGCTCATTGCAACACGTGGCCACTAGATGGGGCCAATGCATAATATATAGAATTTAAAAAATCCGCTTGACAAACAAGAAAATTAAAGTAGCGTGTTTGCTATTATATAATAAAGAGCCATGAATATCCTGTAAATTATATCCTTATACATGGTGCTTAGTGATGTCATCGGTGATAATCTGAGCTTAGTGATGTCATTTCTGTCACATGACTCACTGAAACTTGTGTATTATAATAAATCAAGTACCCCTGTATAAGGATATTAGAAGTCACCTCTGAGTTCCATGCTTTTATATGGTCGTGGAACTCCCCGGTAACTTATAATATCCTTATATTTTACAATAGGGGGTACTTCATTCACTATATTAAATGCTTATAAACTGTGACTTACCATTCCACAAAATGTTCCAGCTAGTGCTGAACTGGCATTTGGCCCATTATAAACCTTAAGATAATTGCTGTCACAGCTTCCTGGGTCATCAATGCTGAATGCTGTAAAGTTCAGAGTAATGAGCCTTCCCAATGGGGCGACTATTGTCCATTCACAGTCTGTGTTGTTGCTGTAGCTCCCAGGATAATTGGGGCTTGTGAACGAGCCATGGTCTCCGAAGAGGGTACCTCCGCAAGCTAACAATTATAGACAAAATGTGTATTATTAATAACAAATGAAAAGAAACACTTTGTTTGTTTGCCCAGCACAGCTGTTGGTGAATTGAACTCACAGCCCACATGGGGCAACAATAGTAATGCATACCTCCCAACATTTGAAAACGAAAAGCTCTGCTGCCTGCAGTGAGGCACATTTTTTTTAACAATGCAGTTTTTTGGCCACACCCCCTAATTACCACGTCTATTTTACAAAATTTGGCAGGTTATGGAAAATTTGAACACATTTCTGGGGGTTTTAGGGTCAGGTTTTATGTGTTATTACAGTTTTGCTTATGAAGGCAATTGCCCTTTAAGCTGCAGCTCTCAGTTCTCCCAAGAGACCTGCTTATCTTAAATAGTTACAATTGTATCTTTGCTGATCTTAAATAGCTACAAATGTATCTACGTGCAGGTGCTGATATTCTGGGCTCTCTACCAAAAATCTCTAATTTAATCTCTAATTTAATTAAGTTTTAAAAACTTTTTCTGGCATCAGTACAGAAGATCAAAATAAAAAATCCTGGACTGCGGGCTGAGCTGCCAAAATTGGGATGGTCTTGCGAAAAACGGAACAGTTGATAGGGAAATGTAATGATAAATTCTGATGTGGCAGGGACTGATTGCTATGAGAAAGCATTCTCTGTAAAGCTGCTCTGTGATATTCAGCGATATATTAAAGGGTGGTTCAACTATAAATGAACTTTGAGTATGACATAGAGAGTGATATTCTGAGACAATTTGCAATTGGTTTTCATGTTTTATTATTTGTGGTTTTTGAGTTATTTAGCTTTTTATTCAGCAGCTCGCTCAGTTTGCAATTTCAGCAATCTGGTTGCTAGGGCCCAAATTATCCTAGTAACCATGTTTTGATTTGAATAAGAGAGACAGGAATATGAATAGGAGAGGCCTGACTAGAAGAAGAGTAATAAAAAGTAGAAATAACAATACATTTGTAGCCTTAGAGAGCATTTGTTTTTTAGATGGGGCCAGTGACCCCCTTTTGAAAGCTGGAAAGAGTCAAAAGTATAAGGCAAATATTTCAAAAACTGTAAAAATGAAAAAATGAAGGCCAATTGAAAAGTTGCTACAATTAGCCATTCCATGACACAGTAAAGGGCAGATTTACCAAAGGTTGAGGTGAATTTTTTGTGTACTTCGACTAGGGAATAGTCCAAATTCAATTCGAATTTGAAAAAAATTTCAAAATTCGAATATCGAAATTTATCATGTACTGTCTCTTTAAAAATTCGACTTCGACCATTTGCCATCTAAAACCTGCCGAATTGCTGTTTTAGCCTATGGGGGACCTCCTAGAACCTAATTGGTGAACTTTGAAAAATCTGAGTTTTTTTGGGAAAAACTATGAATCTAATTCGATGAAATGTGTTATTCCTTTGATTCGTACGAGTCGAATTCGGCCGAATACGGACCTATTCGATCGAAAACTGACCTATTCGACCAAAAAAAAACATCTACTTAATTTCGGTTGGTCTTTTTGAATTCGAATTTCGAAGTTTTTTCAATTCTAAATAAGGCCCTTGATAAATATGCCCCTAAAAGTTTACTAAAAAGTGAACCATAGAATGTAGAAAATCAGATGTGTGTGCCATCTGATTTTCTACATTCCATGGATGAACTGGTATCAAGGTTTGCAGCAAGGTTTCCAGATTGAGCACCACAGGAATATACACAGAATTTTGTACTACTATATGTTGAAAAGTGAGCCACCCCTTTAATATGGGATTAATAATAACAGTAACCAATAGTGTTCTGCAAAGATTTTTAAAGAACACCGTAAATGCAGCATTCGGTCTGTTATACTAGTGGATATTATTCTACCTGCTAATAATCACAGGCAATGGGATATGTCTAAGTATATGTCTAAGCGGTGATAATTAGTGATGAGCAAATCTGTCCCATTTTCTGTCCCAATACATTAACATTTTTGCAGCGAATCCATGCCTGGCGAAAAAATTTGCTCATCACTAGTGATAATGACTGTGACCATTAATTATCAATTTTTATATTCACTGTCAAATTGCTATAATTGCTGTAGCCAATAATCTTGTGTAAACAATTAATTGCATGTAACCAGTAACCTTTTCTTACCACTAGGTGACGATGTCCAAGTGATTTCGTATCCTCGAGAAGATAATACCAGATCACTCTTGAAGAACAGTCGTAGGACATTATTTTTAGGGAAAATGGGGTTTGGCAGATTATTCCCGCAATACTTTCCAATCAGAGGTGAGTCCGAGTCACTGCCATTTCTCACCTATATAATGTACAGGGCAAATAAAAGCGTCATTGTAATGATTCTTGTTAGGGTAAGGGCACACGTGCAGATCCGGGGAGATTAGTTGCCCCGGCAACAAATCTCCTCTTCTTCGGGGCAACAATCTTCCGCCGGCTATAATGAAAAATCGCCAGCGGGGTGGCACTCGTGAGGCAACTTCGGAAAAAAAAAGCGCCGCGACAGGGGTATGGCACTTGCATCGTTTTGTTTTCCGAAGTCGCCTGAAGTTGCCTCACGAGTGCCATACCGCTGTCGACTTTTCATTATAGCCGGCGGAAGGGTAAGGGAAGGCAGTTCGGGGAGATTGTTGCCTTGAAGAAGAGGCAATTTGTCGCCCGGGTGACTAATCTTCCCAAACTGCCTTCCCCTACCTTGCCGCCGGCTATAATGAGAAATCGCCAGCGGGATGGCACTCGTGAGGCAACTTCAGGCGACTTCGGAAAACAAAGCGATGCGAGTGCCATACTGCTGTCGATTTTTCATTATAGCCGGCGGAAGGGTAAGGGGAGATTGACGAAGAAGAGGCGATTTGTCGCCGGGGCGACTAATCTCCCCGAATCTGCCCTTATGTAAGGGCCCGAAGGCACCGTTGGAGTGAGGACCAAGGAGGAGACCAGACCAGGTTCGCAGTACAAGAAGGATTTATCAAAGACGTAGTCAGGGACAGGCAAATGGGTCAGTACAGGCAGCAATCAACAACACGAGAAGGCAGGCAAGAGTCGGTACACAGTATATCAATATAAGCAGTAGGCACACCCAGGAACGCAATAGCTTGGAACCTATAATTGGGCACTGAGTCAATAACAAGTCCGCCTTTAAATAGGCAAAGGGTTCGCGCCAATCTGGACGCAGTGGCGTCATTTCCGGCGCGCAGGCGTCAGTTCCGGCGCGCCGGCGTCAGTTCCGACGCGCTGGCGTCAGTTCCGGCGCGCTGGCGTCAGTGACGCCGGCGTTCTGACGCCGGCGTCCATTCCGACGCCGGCGCTGTTGCAGGCGACCAATCAGGGAGTGGGACGAAGATGATGCAGGAGCCATGCGGTGGGGAGTAATGCCATCTTGGACGCCATCTTGGGAGACAGGTACAGCATCCATTACAGTACCCCCCTCCTTAGGGGGGGCCCCAGGACCCCCAGGACCAGGGCTAGAAGGAAAGCGTCTGTGAAAATTCCGAACAAGGAGAGGGGCATGAACATCGGAGCTCCTCACCCAAGAACACTCTTCAGGACCGAACCCCCTCCATTCGATAAGGTACTGCAGGGAACCTCTAGAAAATCGAGAGTCCAGAATCTTCTGCACTTCAAACTCCTGATGACCATCCACAAGAACAGGAGCTGGGGAGGAAAAAGAAGAAGAAGAAGAATTTGCAGGCTTTAGGAGAGACACATGGAAGGCATTCGGAATCCGCATCTCGGGAGGAAGTTGCAACCGGACCGCCACAGGGTTGATGATGTCTATGACAGGAAAGGGGCCGATGAACTTCGGACCCAGTTTGGGTGTTGGAACTTTGAGACGGATATTCCGAGTGGAAAGCCAGACCTTGTCTCCCAGGGCATAAGGAGGGGAGGAAACTCTTCTCTTGTCAGCGAACTTCTTCTGTGCCAACGAACTCTTCTCCAGATTAGCAGTAGTAGCATGCCAGATCGCCATCATGTGGGCAGCTTGGTCATTGGCAGCAGGAACATTTGTGAGAAGAAGATCCTGAGGAAAAGCCAACGGATTAATACCATAGACACAGAAAAAAGGAGACTTTTCAGAGGAAGAGTGTAAGGCATTATTATGGGCAAACTCAGCCCAAGGAAGGAGGTCAGCCCAATCGTCTTGGCATAAAGACACATGACACCGGAGGAACTGTTCAAGGGCCTGATTGACTCTTTCTGCTGCTCCATTAGACTGGGGATGGTAAGCTGAAGAAAACTGAAGGGAAACACCAAGGGAACTACAAAGGGACCTCCAGAATTTCGAGACGAATTGAGACCCACGGTCAGAGACGATCTCCACAGGAAAACCGTGAAGTCTGAAGATATGTTCAATGAATAATCTGTAGAGTTCTGGAGCAGAAGGAAGTTTACGTAAGGGAGTAAAATGTGCCATTTTGCTGAATCTGTCGATTACCACCCAAATCACAGTAAAACCAGAAGAAACAGGAAGATCCACAATGAAGTCCATCGCCAAATGAGTCCATGGCCGGGATGGGATGGGTAAGGGCAACAATAACCCCTTGGGAGGGGAATGTCCAGACTTAGAAACAGCACAGATGGAGCATGAAGAGACAAAATCTTTAACGTCCTTCCTCAAAGAGGGCCACCAAACAAGGCGAGATAAGAGTTCTGTAGTTTTCTTGATTCCAGGATGACCTGCTTGCTTCGAATTATGAGCCTGGACCAGGATATCATGACGGAATTCAGGAGGAACGTAGGCCATACCCACAGGAGTATCCCCCGGAGCAGAGGATTGGGCAGATAATAAGTTGGAGGCCAAGGAAGGAAACAATGCGGCAATAAACTTTGCAGGAGGTAATATTGGTTCTGGGTCTTCAGAAATGGGATCATCAGGAACAAAGCTCCGGGAGAGGGCATCCGCCTTCTTATTTCTGGAACCGGGACGAAAAGTAATAATGAAGTTGAAGCGTGAGAAGAAGAGAGACCATCTGGCTTGTCGGGGATTGAGACGCTTGAGTGACTGGATATATTCTAAGTTTTTATGGTCGGTAAAGATGGTTACAGGCACTGCAGAACCCTCAAGTAAGTGTCTCCATTCTTCAAGAGCCAGTTTAACGGCCAACAACTCACGGTTTCCCACGTCATAATTCTGTTCAGGAGGAGAGAATTTTGTTAGAGAAAAAGGCACAGGGATGTAATTTCCCATCGGCAGACGACCTTTGAGATAATATGGCTCCAGCACCGACATCCGAGGCATCCACTTCGACGAAGAAAGGTTGAAGGGGTTCAGGGTGTCTAAGGATTGGGGCAGAAGAGAAGGATTCTTTGAGATTCTTGAAGGCTTCTAAGGCTGACGGAGGCCAATGCTGAGGTCTTCCCCCTTTACGGATGAGAGCCAGGATTGGGGAGATTTTGGACGAAAAACCTTTAATAAATTGTCTATAGTAATTAGCAAAGCCAATGAATCTTTGGACAGCCTTGACACTGGTGGGGAGAGGCCAATCCTGGATTGCAGAAACCTTGGCTGGATCCATCTTGAAGCCATGCTGAGAGATGATGTATCCGAGGAAAGAGATGGACGACACTTCGAAAGAACACTTCTCTAATTTAGCAAAGAGATTGTTCCTTCTCAGGCGGGACAGAACCTCCTGGACTTGACAGCGATGTTCATTAAGTGACTTGGAAAAAACGAGGATATCATCCAAATAAACGACCACGCTTTGCCCTAACAAGTCCCGGAAAATATCATTAATAAACTCCTGGAAGACTGCAGGAGCATTACAAAGGCCGAACGGCATCACCAAGTACTCGTAATGCCCATCTCGAGTGTTGAACGCAGTCTTCCACTCGTCTCCCTCTCTGATCCGGATAAGATTATAGGCCCCACGAAGATCTAATTTAGTAAATACACTGGCCCCCTTGAGCTGGTCGAACAGTTCAGAGATGAGAGGGAGAGGGTAACGATTCTTCAAAGTTATCTTATTCAACCCTCTGTAATCAATACAAGGCCTCAAACCGCCGTCTTTTTTCTCCACAAAGAAGAATCCGGCTCCAGCAGGAGAGGAGGATGGACGGATGAAACCTCTCTGAAGATTCTCCTGGATGTAATCTTTCATGGCAGAGGTTTCAGAAGGAGAAAGCGGATAGGTGCGGCCACGAGGGGGCATGGTTCCAGGAAGGAGTTCAACAGGGCAATCATAGGGGCGATGAGGGGGCAAGGTTTCAGCCGACTTCTTATCGAACACATCAGCGAAGGCCTGATAGACAGATGGCAAGGATGGATTCGAAGTCACCGAAGAAACTTTGATAATAGATTTGGTAGGTAAACAGTTCTGTTGGCAAAAGGAACTCCAGCGGGAGATCTGAGAAGAAGCCCAATCGATTACAGGATTATGAATATTCAACCAGGGCAGACCAAGTACAATGGGAGTAGAAGGACAATCGATTAGGAGGAAGGACAATCTTTCAAGGTGCATAGATCCCACAATAACGGAAAGTTCATCGGTGGAGTGGGAAATAGTAGCGGAAGAAAGTGGACGATCGTCAATCGCCAATGCTCGAAGAGGAACAGCCAGAGATCGCAGAGGAATGGAATGGCTTTCTGCAAAGACCTTATCGATGAAATTCCCAGCTGCACCGGAGTCAAGGAAAGCCTCAGAGGAAATCGTCTGGGTTCCAAAACGAATCTGCACAGGAAGAAGGAAGCGTTGAGCAGAAGAATGGGGAGAGGGACCAATTCCACCCAGGTAAGTCTCCCCAGTCTTACCTAGGTGTTGGCGTTTCCCGGCTTCACTGGACACTCATAGGCGAAGTGGGATTTTCCACCACAGTAAAGGCAAAGTCCAGCAGCCCTTTTCCGAAGCTTTTCCTGTTCGGTCAGACGAGCCCGTCCGATCTGCATTGGTTCTTCCGAAGGCAGGGAAGAAGAGGCAGGAACCGCAGGATTTGGAGAAGACAAGGTGGAAGCCGGGTTGGGAAGGAAGGGTCTTTGAAAACGAGGAGCCAGAGTAGGTTGGAACTTGTGGAATCTTTTGGTTGGGGAATGCTCTCTGTCGAGTTCAGCTTGAAACTCCCTCTGCCGAGTATCTACCTTTATGGCCAGGGCGACTAGATCTTCCCAACGGGATGGAATTTCCCTGGACACCAGATCAGACTTTATACGTATCGCCAGGCCGTTGTAAAAGGCAGCGTGATACCCGTCGTTGTTCCACGAAGTCTCTGCAACCAGGGTGCGGAACTCAATGGCGTACTCCGAGACTGAGCGAGTTCCCTGTAGAAGATGGAACAGGCGTGCGGAGGCAGCAGTGGCACGACCCGGAGCATCGAAGACCACACGAAGTTCCCGGACGAAGGCTCGGGCATTATCGATAATGGGATCCTCCTTTTCCCATAGAGGCGAAGCCCACTCCAATGCCTTCCCTTGCAGACGGGAGAATATGAAGCCCACCTTGGCTCGTTCCGACAGGAATTGGCTGGGTGCGAGTGCAAAGTGGACCTCGCACTGGTTAATAAACCCACGGCAAGCTGTAGGATCACCACTGTAGAGTGGGGGAGCCGGAATGCGGGGTTCGGTGGCGTGAAGCGGAACCACAGGTACTGGTGCAGGAATAGGATCGGCAGGTGTTAGCTCCGACAGTTTAGCAAGAATGGATTCCAAAGCCTGACCAAAGTGAGATTGCTGTACCTCATAGGACTGCATGCGGGATGCCAGACCAAGAAGCGCTCCACCGACATCAGGCGGCGCAGGATTCTCCTCCGACGGGTCCATGGCCCAATTATACTGTAAGGGCCCGAAGGCACCGTTGGAGTGAGGACCAAGGAGGAGACCAGACCAGGTTCGCAGTACAAGAAGGATTTATCAAAGACGTAGTCAGGGACAGGCAAATGGGTCAGTACAGGCAGCAATCAATAACACGAGAAGGCAGGCAAGAGTCGGTACACAGTATATCAATATAAGCAGTAGGCACACCCAGGAACGCAATAGCTTGGAACCTATAATTGGGCACTGAGTCAATAACAAGTCCGCCTTTAAATAGGCAAAGGGTTCGCGCCAATCTGGACGCAGTGGCGTCATTTCCGGCGCGCAGGCGTCAGTTCCGGCGCGCCGGCGTCAGTTCCGACGCACTGGCGTCAGTTCCGGCGCGCTGGCGTCAGTGACGCCGGCGTTCTGACGCCGGCGTCCATTCCGACGCCGGCGCTGTTGCAGGCGACCAATCAGGGAGTGGGACGAAGATGATGCAGGAGCCATGCGGTGGGGAGTAATGCCATCTTGGACGCCATCTTGGGAGACAGGTACAGCATCCATTACACCTTACCCTTAGAGATTCCGTTTGTCCCAACACACCTCTTTTATGTTCTGGGTAATAGACAGCAACTGGGCAGAGATTGAAGGCAATGTAATGGCACACCATTTTCAGAGTGAGAAGAATGCAAACGCCTTAAACAGTTACGTGTGTGTGACAATTAGAGACAACCCAGCACTTGTGAGTAGGACTGCGGTCAAGGATACAAATTCAGATACCACTAAAAGAGTTTCGGTTTGTGTGTACAAAGCATTGCCAAAGGACAGCAGAGGCCATTCAATAATATTAAAAATTAAACTGCCCCTTTAACAAATCTCAGTACAGTGTGCATGTTATTGTTTCTACTGTGCATTAGGTATAAGAATTGTTCCTAGCAAAGCTTTGTGCCTATCTGAGCAGAGAATGGTTCCTGGCTTCCTGTTGGAAGACTAAACTGAAAACAAAAGTAAGACCATTCCTTTTCAGATAAACCTCTGTTGTTAACTAGGTGTATAAATGACTGGCGCTCTTACCTCTAAAAAGTCATAGCATGAAGATGAACTTGTCGTCTCTAAACTGAATGAATTGAAGAAGAGAGAGATTGTGTGATTGGGTGGAGCTCTCAGGATTATGGTACATTCTGCACGGTGGGGATAATTCTCTGGCCAGCCTGGGCTTTTCAAGTAGCCAAATGTTTGATTATATTCTCTACTACAGTCTGGAAAAAAAGAAGAAAAATCAGGGCTATAATTTTATTTACCCTTAATTATTTCCACAATTCACATTCACAGTTAGAATCTCAGGCAGCAGCTATCAGAAGAGCTTTCCTGGACTATATAATAATGCTACTTTCAGGGGCGTAACTGCAGTGGAAGCAGATCCTGCAGCTGTAGGGAGCCCCATGAGGCCCAGTAATATCTAGTAATATCTAGTAATATCTAGTTACTCCACTGACCCTTTTTAACTGGTTATGTTCACACAGATATTGACATCAGATACCAGATTTCATATGTGTCTCAAGGTAATGATTAGGAAAGATGCCATGGATATCCATTGATTCTGTGATTGTTACAAATATCTGTAGTTTCCCCTTGTTCTTACAATATTATCTGATTATTGATAATAGTACTGGCATGGGACCTGTTATCCAAAATGCTTGGGACCTGGGGTTTTCCGGATAACAGATAATTCTGTAATCTGGATCTCCATACTTGGCTGCTTTAAAATGATTTAAAAATAAAATAATAAAAATAAATCCAGTAGGAGTGTTGTACCTCCAAATATAAATAAATATAAATACATCTTAGTTGCAAATGATGTACAAGGTACTGTTTCTATTATAGAAGAAAAAGGAAATATTTATTATTTTAAAATAAAATCTATGGAAGATGACCTTCCCATAATTCAGAGCTTTCTGGATAAGGGGTTTCCAGATAACAGATCCCATACCTGTACTATGATCTTTCTAAATGATGATGGCTTTGAAAATTCAACCGCATGAGCAGCCCATCTAAAAACAGATCTTTCTACAAATTAAAACTGCAACTGAATGGCCACCAATAGTTTTTGGCCTGTCCCCAAAAGCTTTGAAAAATCATACCACTGGTGTAATTACTTTCTAGAAATGATGCACAATTTTAGAAATGATTTTGCAAATCTTTTATGCAAAAACATTTAGAACATTACTATTATCAGGTGCCACTGGCACAGTAAGGAAAAAAAACAGAACATAAACACTTACTTGCAATTTGATAGGTAAAGCTGAATCCATTGCCCGGCATATAGTTTTGTGACTTAAAATTCACAACAGCTGTTCGGCCATAGGAGTAAAAATCTGGAATCTGAAAAGTTTCTGTTCCACAATATCTGTGGACCTGCCCTTGATCACCCTGCCGTAGAATGGAATGAAATGATATCAGCTGAATTAGGAATTAAACACTATGGCCATGACTGAATAGACGGAGTGAACTTCATGTAGATGGAGCATCAGCCTGACTGCTGGTTAGAACAATGGTCTGAACGGAACTGACATTTGGTTTCATTACTGCAGTATAAAAGTAAAACTCAAAATTTGATTTGGTTCCTCCAGGGCATAAAGTTAAATTTATCAAAGAGTTTATCAAAGAGTGAAGTTAATAGTGAAGTTCCGCCACTAGAGTGAAATTCCGCCACTCTCCATTAATTTCTATGGGATTTTTATAGGCGTATTTATCAAAGGGTGAACTTTCACTTTCACCAATTGATAAATATGCCTTTCAAAATCCCATAGAAATGAATGGAGAGCTGCGGAATTTCACTCTAGTGGCGGAACTTCACTCTTTGATAAATTTACCCCAAAGGGTAAGTCCACTTTGGAGAAAAGCAAGGTACAATTGCCCAAATTCCAAAGGATAAGAGAACCCAGTTTCCTTCCATTCATTTCCTTGGAACAGAGCTGTCATCTTTAGTGCTTTTTTTCTAGGCTACTCTAGTTCCCATGGCCAGATGAGCGGTGGTGCTTCATATAGCTGACTATGGTTTATCTTTTCCATTAATCTTTTTGGCCCAAAAAAGCAATGCAAAACAGTTAGCCAGAGCAAGAGCTCTTCCAGTGGCCAACAATCCACTCTACGCTGCTCAAGCCTGTCTGACTTTATTGCCAAACCCCATTCATTAAAGATGTTACATCAAATGACATTTTGTGGTGGCCTTCCTTCATCCATATGAGCAGTAAACAAATTCCCACACCTCTGCCTGACCATGTAGATGTAAGCAGATATATATATGTAGTTGTTTTGGAGTAAATACTCTCAGATATCCATGATACCTCTTGTTGAAGAGAAATATTAAATGCTAGTAGTAAACCATTACTTTATCTGAGGATATTAACTAGTGAATCATTCTCTTTACATGTATATGTGTGCAGTACTATTCTACGCTATGGGGGTTATTTACTAAAATCAGAATTTATCTCATATTTTATGAAAAAAAACATCGGATCGGAACCATCGAAATCAACGGATCGTGAAAAAACCTGATAAAATAGATCAAAAATGTTGATCCCTTTCGGATTGCCTTTTACAGGATATCGACAGGTCTGAGATGGCGGATTTTCGGGTTTGGGCTTTTGACAGCTTTGAGGTATAATAAATCTTGAAAAATCTGAGTTTTTTTTTCCATGAAAAACTCCAGTTTTTGCCCAAAAAAAAACAGACCAAATAAATTCAAGGTTTAGTATATAACCCCCTGTATGTGACTATAGCTACCTCCAAGGGAAAACAGATGTTTCATGTTATCTCACCACAGGAGAATCCATTAGTTCTATGTAGTTCTGTGAGCAGTCGCCGTCTGTCTGCAGATGAAAGGTTTGTACACTCAGTCTCACATGCTCCAAAGCTGGTGCATCGATTGTCCACGTACATAACGTAAATGGTGGGTAAAGGTTTGGAAAGTTGGGAGATGATGTGGTCATTGATGTGGATGTTGCATTATATATTCCTCCACATAAAACTGCAATGAGAAACACAGGTCCATAGACCCCCGTTATAGTACAGCAATATATGTTTATAATTGAATTTCCCTATAATTAAACCAGCAAAGTTCAGCCAAGACGAAACTCGCTCAAACTATTGTTGTATTTAAATGCCATTTATCAAGTCATCTAAATAGATACATGTAATCAGGAGGGTAATCTAATATAGTTTTGTGGATAATCCTTTTAAAGATGATGATTTTCTGGAAGACTAGTACTTAAAGGGATACTGTCATGGGAAAAAAAAAAAATTTCAAACTGAATCAGTTAATAGTGCTGCTCCAGCAGAATTCTGCACTGAAATCCATTTCTCAAAAGAGCAAATAGATTTTTTTATATTCAATTTTGAAATCTGACATGGGGCTAGATATATTGTCAATTTCCCAGCTGCCCCAAGTCATGTGACTTGTGCTCTGATAAACTTCAATCACTCTTTACTGCTGTACTGCAAGTTGAAGTGATATCACCCCCCTCCCTTTCCCCCTCAGCAGCCAAACAAAAGAACAGTGGGAAGGTAACCAAATAGCAGCTCCCTAACACAAGATAACAGCTGCCTGGTAGATCTAAGAACAACACTCAATAGTAAAAACCCATGTCTCACTGAGACACATTCAGTTACATTGAGAAGGAAAAACAGCAGTCTGCCAGAAAGCATTTCTCTCCTAAAGTGCAGGCACAAGTCACATGACCAGGGGCAGCTGGGAAATTGACAAAATGTCTAGCCCCATGTCAGATTTCAAAATTGAATATAAAAAATCTGTTTGCTCTTTTGAGAAATGGATTTCAGTGCAGAATTCTGCTGGAGTAGCACTATTAACTGATGCGTTTGATGACAGGATCCCTTTAACTGAATTCTGCTGGAGTAGCACTATTAACTGATGCGTTTTGAAAAAAACATGTTTTCCGATGACAGGATCCCTTTAACTGTTAGGTCAGTAACGTGAAGTGTTTGTTTGTTTTTTTTTAGTTCATTATTATTAGATATTTGAACTTACTGTCTTTAAAGACATATGATGCATTGAATCCTGCTCTTTCTAGTGTGGAATCACTGACAAACAAAACAGTCAAAGCATTGCTTGTAGAGAAGAATGGGGCTGGTGTACTGGAACCACAATATGTTCCTTGTAAGTTACTATTCATGCTGCTTCCATCATAAACCTAAAAAAAAAACAAAATTGATGTTTCATTTGTTAGTCTTCATCATTCAATGGATATAATACAATGCTTTAAGTTAAAACAAGCCTTGCTCTTTACATTGGAACAACTCAACCCATATTTTTGGGATTCGTAACCCCAAGGACAGCAGTAGAACTGTATCTCTGTTTCTGTTGGTCCCATGGAAACATATGTAGAATATACTGTATATACTCTATGCAAGCTGATTAAAAAAGCACAGTATAGACAGCTGGTTGCTGCATGCCCCCTTCTTAGGTAGGTCTACTGAATGCCTTGAAGTTATTAGAGGTCTTTGTGGGTAGCAGTCGCTTGCACTCTGTCTTTAAGTGCAATGATTAATACCTGGCATGTTCGTTTAAGCCAATCTGCATGGAAATACAACGGCGCATGGAGTACATGCAGCTCTTTCACCCCCATTCTTCAATTTTGCTGTCTTAAAGGAGAAGAAAAGGCACCAGAATATTAAATGTTATTTTGCAACGGCTCCTGTTGCATACAGTTTACTGGCAACCTGCAACAAAGTTGTATAGGAATCCCCCCTGGCAGAGGAGCAAGAATTAGCAGCAACCAAGCTATGATCTCCCAGAAGATGGTAGACAGTGGTGGTGGTGGTGGGGGGGGCTCATTTGCTAAACACATAATAGGGAGGTGAATTTCCTTCTCCTTTAACTGATAAATTATATTCACCAGAATGAATCTGAATGTGCAGTTGATGGTATGGCATATATTAAACAAAGGTCGGCTAGTAAGAATCCTAATTATTCATTCTATTAAAGGGGGGGTTCACCTTTAAGTTAACTTTTAGCATGTTGTAATGGACAATTATAAGCAACTTTTAAATTGGTCTTCATTATTTCCTTTTTATAGTTTTTTTTTTTAATTAATTGCCTTCTTCTTCTTCTGACTCCTTCCAGCTTTCAAATAGGGGTCACTAACCCCATCTAAAAACAAATGCTCTGTAAAGCTACACATGTATTATTATTATTGCTGCTTTCTATTACTCATCTTTGTATTCAGGTGCTCTCCTATTCATATTCCAGTCTCTTATTAATATCGATGCATGGTTGCTAGGGGGGGACTCTAGCACCCAGATTGCTGAATTGGCAAACCAGAGAGCTACTGAATAAAACACTAAATAGGTTAAAAAAACTATTAACCAATTGCAAATTGTCTCAGAATATCATTCTCCGCATCATGCTAGAGAATAGTAACTTTAGGAAGAATGCTTATGGGTTGGGTAGGCAAACAACTAGGTCATTCTGTGTGAGAATCATAAAATATTATATTACAACTCGTGAGCAGGTTTGAAAATGAACGCAATTCATGTCTATCATAAAATGGTACCTGCATACAGGCAAAGCCACTATACTTCAATTATACATTCAATACTCAATTCAAATAAAGAAACTGATTTAAACTGTAATGTTGCTGTGCTGTGGTTACCAATGAATTGTCCCTTGGCCTGACTGTCCTGTATTGTATGATCTGGATGGTCAACCATCTCCCAACTTTCCAAACCATTCACTCCTTTGGTTTATTGGTAAAGTAAGAGATGTGCCATATTTCTATATCTGAGAAGGCCAATGACTGCTACCAACCCTGATCTGATGGGATTACAGAATGATCTGTTTATGGCCCCATGTATACACCATTATTTGGGCAGTTAATGCAAACTCCAAATGGTTTATTATAACGTTTATAACTTTTTTTTAATTGTAACTTTTTATTTTTTTTAATAAAACAGGTAAAATATCATATAGTAAGAGGGAAATATCGAAGAAGAAGATGGAAAGCAACAAGGGGTGAATTGGAGTGTGCATATTTAACATTACAAGACCGTGGTTGCTGGTAAGTCAAGCCAGGGATTTCATATATTCTTAAATTTTTGTGGGCAACTTCTAGCTAAGTAGGGTAGCCTTTAGAGTTCCAGCTGGGAGTCGATTAGTATGATCTACTTTGTGAGAATAGAAGGCAAGGGATTGTAACGTTCTTACATAGCTACCTCAAGGGAGTTAATAGTTTCATATTTTCATCTAATCCACTTTGTTGTTAAGATGAACTCACTTGCTTGTGATACTCTTTTTTGTGTTCTTACCTTGACATAATCATATCTGCATGTGCCACGTGACTGAGCCTCCAGTAGGAATGCATTGAAGGTGAGGTTTATCTGTGTGTTGACTGGGGCAATAATTTGCCAAGAACAGTTCAAGTTGCTGTCATATTTTCCATCCAAATTAGAGTCTGGTGAGCCAAAGCTGCCAGCTGGATTAGTCAGGTATCCCCCGCAGCCATGCATAGGCCCTGGAACAACACGCATATAAAACAAGTGCAGGGAACAAATGGGTAAAATCATTTGCAGGAAGGTGGAAAATAGAAAGCTGCATAGTCTCTTATAAAATAACTGAATAAAAAACTTAATAATAGATCAAATATAAGGCAGGGTCAGTTATGTTTGCTGTACAAAGTGCAAAAAGTGCCTGTAAGCCCTGTAGGATGTAAATGTATTAACATTTTATCATCTGACCTTTGGTAGATCCTGTGCTTTTACACATTATTTGTAATGATATCATTTTCCTGAAGAGGGCACAACTCTAAAGTATTACCTGATATGCAAATTTAAGTTTGATTTAGTAGTTCACTTGGAAAGACTAGATTATGGAAAGACTAGATTATTGTAAATGTTTGAAGGACAAAGAAAGGTTAATATGCTGGGTTAATGCTGGAGTTAGGCTCTATGTTAGGCACCACCGAGTGTATTAAAATGCACCAGTATGGGGTTGTGATGCGTAGGGTTGGCCAATAACCTGAGGTTTGGGCAAGTGTGGCATAACCAATTACCCCTAGAAGGGGGTCACGTGCATCTAATGGGCCAAATACATTGGCAGCTTGGCCACACCTCCATGCGCCATTCCAAGACCCACTGGTGATCGGGTGGGGTTTATTTATATACTTTATACTCACACTTTTTCACTACAATGATGTCAGAGAAGGGGCGGGCAGACTTAAATTGGTGTGGTGGGCTATTGTGCGTGCAGGATAAATACTTTGCGACCTGCAAATCATTAGTTCATTGGTCTTTTTAGCTAATCACGTTGCTGCAATGCCATGAATTTCTTGCACATTCTACAGACTTGCAGATTCACGCTGTAGTAAATTTTTCCCACTTAATTGTAATGTGCATGTCCAAGTCTACATATACATATTACTCCCATATATACAGTATACTGTTTATAATTTCCACAGGAGCAGATAAGAGTGTGAACGATGACCAATCTCTGTAAGGAGCAGAATAAACATGTTGGTATGTATAAATGAAGGATAATACATACATGTATAAAATAATTCACTGTGCAGTGCAGCTACATTTTCAATTAGAGTGAGTACAGGGACCATTCACACTACATGACAAATAAAGCTATTTTAATTAAATTGTTACAAAGACCTACATGCCTTTTAGACTATTTAGACTTCAGAATGAATTGGCTTTTGTGAAATGCCAGGGTGGGTTCTTGCTATGGTCATGCGTTGTGAATGTGTGACTTTTATACCAGTCATGATGAGTAACAGACACCATGCAGCACAAGGATTCTTAAGACTGACTCAGCCAGGGTTTGTTGTATAGTCGCTGGCAGATAGGATGGTGAGGGAGAAGGGGCAAGTATAAATGGTTTTTAATCATGTATACAAAGTGTTTACGTGCATAGTAAGGCATTTTTTTGCTTTAAAAGAGCAGTTACTCAGTGTGCTGTAGATGCCTTATTTACATACATTCAAATTCTGATACACTCTTACCAATTACCGATAGTTAAAAGTGTTGAGCACTTAACATGCCACTGGGTGAGGGTTAATACTAACGTACATCAGCCTAAACAGTGGGGATGGCGCAATAGTGGCTTTGCAAATGTTATAAAATTATAATTCCCAGATTCAGCCTCTGTTGGTGGAATTCTATGAGAGGCAGTGTAATATATGAAGGGGTAAATATTTGACATCTCTGCTCATTGACAGCAGGGGGCAAACTGTTTTGCCTTATGCCTAATTTAGATGATGTAGTGATCTAAGCAGTTGCCCAGACTGAGACTTGAGTCTCATTATGTAGCTCAACCATAGCTATTGGGCTGTTATAGGTAAATTCACAAATGCAATTTAACATTTGGGCCTTGGTAAAAACAGCATGAGAGCTACACAACTTTAAATGATTGAAAAAAACAACTGTAAATTGTTGTGGAATGTCACTGTCTATATCATATTAAAAAACACCCCTTAAACTACTTGCAGAACATTTTATCTGGATTGTTATGTTCTTAAGGATACCATGCCATGATAGGATTAAAGGGCTTACCCAACGTTTGCCTGAAAGTAGCTCTCCAGCCACGTGAAGTCAAATGATTATCCGTTACGAACAGCAGGAAGAAATTATTACTTGAACTCCTCAAAATTGGAGGTGGAACATTGCCACAGTAGCGGCCAAGAAAGGGGCTGCTGGAATTTGAGCCATCATAAACAGCAACATAATCATATAAACAGGAGGAGGAAGCTTCTACATCAAACTCATTAAATCTAGTGAAAGAAAAAAGCAAATGGATATATTCAGTGTCACACTTTAAAGATATGATTTACAACAATCTCTTGGATTACAACGTGATTCCAAAAACAACATTACAAGGTTTGCTGTGAAATCATAAAAGGTGCAAACACTGAACTAATAGGTGAAAATATACTCATAAACAGGAATGCACCAAATCCACATTATTCTTTATATTCTGCCAAATACAGAATTCTCAACCAAAAATTAAGCCAAATATCAAAATGTATTGAAAGCTTAATTTGGAAACTGTTGCTAAATTTGCATCAGTAAAACAAGTCACCTTGAATTGTCTGGTGCTTTAAAGTCACATGACTTTGGTTTGGTTAAACCTAATCGAAATCCTGCAAATAATGGTTGGATATGGGCAGATCACAAAACAATTATCCACATACTTTAGTTCAATGATCCGGTTCTCCTGAACGGTGACATGGTACGAGCAGTTCATGTTGTTGTGGTAATCAGTAAAGGTGAAGGTCGGGCTCCTTAAGGTACCATAAGATGCATTGAAGGTTCCTCCACAGGCTGAAGAACAAAGCAGATGTGAAGATACAGCCATGATTTTATTGCACTATATCTGCATAAATAGAACTTGCTATGCTGCCTTCATTTAGGTTAAGCAATCCATTATTTATTGGAAAAAGGATTTCACCAGTTAGTGTGCATATTTTATATACAAATTCAGTATGTATGGTATTTTGTACCACAGTGATTCTATGCATTTATCCATAAGCATTGTCAACAAAACATGTCAGAGGATTTGAAAAATGGCTCCTTTTGTGGAGTCCCATGTTGAAAATGCCCAGTACAGTGCTATCTCCTATACAACCCTAATGGCTGCCTGGCATGGAATTCAGTGGGGTCATTTATCAATACTGGGAAAATTTGCCCATGGACAGTAGTAACCCACGGCAAATTAGTTTACCTGCAGCTGGCTGAAAGTAGCCAATCACTTTTTGGTTGCTATAGGTTACTGCCCATGGGCAAATTTGCCCATTGTTGATAAATGAACTCCAGTCTGTCTTTAAATACGTTTTCATGACACTTGAAACATAAGCATAGATGGCAGAAGTGAGGGTGATAGTTGTCAATATTTTAGTGTAGGGATGACAAACTGAATTAGCCTAGGGAGCCAAAGTAAAGCTGGCCATGCATGTAATATCATATAAAAAGAGGATTTTTGGCATGTGATGTATCCTGATCAGTTTGTACCATGGATAACAGACACTACATCGAACAAGCAGGTTTGAAATCTTATCTGCCAATGGACCATGCTGCCATAAGTGAAGAGTAGCTGCTGCAATAGAAAGGTGGTGATACCATACACATATTGTAGCCATCAGTTCTGCCTGTGGGATGATCAGTTGGATACCATACATGAACAGCCAGTGTATGGCCACCTCCAATATGGGAAGAAAGTATTGAGGCTCACAGTAATTCAATAAGACCAGCAATATGGATTAAGATATTCTAACTGACAGTAATATAAATAAACACCTTAAAAAGTGTTTAATATGGACAAATGTTTATATGACTGCCTATTAACAACAAATACAAAGAAAATGGAACCGATAACTCAATTTAAAGGGATACGGTCATGGGAAAAAAATCTTTTTCCAAAACGAATCAGTTAATAGTGCTGCTCCAGCAGAATTCTGCACTGAAATCCATTTCTCAAAAGAGTAAACAGATTTTTTTATATTCAATTTTGAAATTTGACATTTGGGCTGGACATATTGTCAATTTCCCAGCTGCCCCAAGTCATGTGACTTGTGCTCTGATAAACTTCAATCACTCTTTACTGCTGTACTGCAAGTTGGAGTGATATCAACCCCCTCCCTTTTTCCCCCCCCCAGCAGCCAAACAAAAGAACAATGGGAAGGTAACCAGATAACAGCTCCCTAACACAAGATAACAGCTGCCTGGTAGATCTAAGAACAGCACTTAATAGTAAAAACCCATGTCCCACTGAGACACATTCAGTTACACTGAGAAGGAAAAACAGCAGCCTGCCAGAAAGCATTTCTCTCCTAAAGTGCAGGCACAAGTCACATGACCAGGGGCAGCTGGGAAATTGACAAAATGTCTAGCCCCATGTCAGATTTCAAAATTGAATATAAAAAAATCTGTTTTTTTTTTCTGAAATGGATTTCAGTGCAGAATTCTGCTGGAGTAGCACTATTAACTGATTAATTTTGAAAAAAAAAATTTTCCCATGACATTATCCCTTTAAAGTAATCCATGTGACAAAAGGCCTTGATTTTAGCTGAAAGTGGGAACATGTTCCCCAAAGTCCCATTCTTGCATGTACATTTAGCTGGTGACAGAAGTATATTATATGCATAAATAACTCACGGATCACTCTGTAGGTTGCCTTAAACCCATGCATGTTTGTATTTGAATCCGTGTAGAAATTGAGTGACATTGACCCTCTTGCACTAATAGGCGCTGGGACAGAGGCTCCACAGAGATTCGCCAATGGGGATGCCCTCTCACCACCAACGATTTTTAGTCCGTCTTTGCTGCACGATGCGCTTGCTGCAAGGGAAAACAATACTGCGTTGTACTTTTCTTGTAGTAGAGAAAAGGTATATTAACACAAATATTCAAGTCTAAATACTGACCTAAACTGGGTGATTGATTTCAAAGTTTACCTTAAATTGCTGGGTCTCAACCACCACCACTGGATTTAGATTTATCATAGCCACAGCATTATCTGAGCAGGTTCAGAAGCTATCATGGGTGTCCGCTGCAAAATTTTCAGGAGGGTGCAAGTAAGCTAATATAACTTAGGGTGGCATCCCACTGAAGATGAACCAGTTCATGACAATGCATAAGATTAAGGCTTGCCTTGGGGTAGGAAGTATAAAAAAACATTTGTGTTGCTGGGAATTAAATTTACAAACAATTTCTTGGAACTAGCTTGAGACTCAGGGTGGGGCAACTGCCCCCTCTTGCCCCCTTCTGCGGACACCCATGGAAGCTATGTCAGGTTATCATTATCGTTTATGCAACGATCTGTAGCATAAAGCTTTGCACACTGAAATGAATGAGTAAATGTGTGGCTACTGTCAGGAGACAGCAGTAAGTATAATGGGTTTGTAGTAATTATCATTGTTTTAGTACATAGGATTTCTTTGAAAATGTTCCTGGTCACTGTAGTGAGAGTATTATACACTGACTAGGGTTGAAAAATAAAATCAAACCTATTGTTTAAATTCAAGGATAGAAGAAGGGGGAACTTTTGACATAAATGGTACATTCTTGTTGCATTATGGAAGCAAATAGCCCCTGGCTTCCCCCTTATCAAACATATGTAGTGTATCAGAAGGAATGTCTGATCTAGCACATTCTTCTGTGTGTGATGAAAGACAGTGTGCTGCTAAATTGGGGGTTGCTTAGGAAATGTAGATATTGTTATATCTAACCAAAGAAGTAATTTATCATGCAAAAACAGAAATGTAACATTCAAGTTAAAGGAGAACTAAACTCTAACTAAAGAAGTACTGTAGGCTAGAAATGTTGTACATTATGTTTTGGGCTTCTGTACCAGTCCAAGGCAACCACAGCCCTTTAGCAGTAAAGATCTGTGTCTCCAAAGATGCCCCAGTAGCTCCCCATCTTCTTTTCTGCTGATTCACTGCACATGCTCTGTGCTGCTGTCACTTACGTCACAATATAAGGCTGATTAATAATTAGATAAACAGTACAGCTCAAAAAACAGTGCAACTAGCATCATAATTCAATAATTAGCCCTCCTTTTCTGCTTGATAATTTGCGACAACCCCTAAGCTTAGCTTCTCAACAGCTGCTCAGAGCCCACTGAGCATGTGAGTGTCACAGACACTTTCCAAGATGGTGACCCCCTGTGACAAGTTTGAAGTCCTGGATCATTGCTGCTATTGAGAAGGTGAAACTTTAGGCTGGTGCAATAAGTCCAGTATATAAAATATGACATTTTTATCCATATTCTTTTTTTAGGATTTAGTTCTCCTTTAAACCATTACGCATTTATTTTAAACAGCCAATCAAAATACTCTGATATAATACCCATTCATCTAAAGAAGATCATTTTTATGCGCATACAGTTCAAGGTTCAAGATTCAAGAAAAATCACACCCTATATACAATGTCACTCTTTTACTTTTTACTACAGTTGGTTTTTTAACATTTTTTGAACCATGCACACAATGAAAAAGGACAACCAAACTCTTTTTGACTTACATTCAATTTCAAAATTCTGAAAAGACAGGACAATGAACATATTAGCTTCAGCGTGAATGGTATAGTTGCAACTCAAATTGCTCCTGTATATATTTGGGTAATTGGGAGACACAATTCGCCCAAATGAATCTGTGAAGTTGGCACCACATTCTGGAAAAAGAAAAAAAGTTGTTAGTTTATATATGTTTTCTACATTTAGCTGATGGCTATTTGTATGCTTTAATAGCATTATATACGAAAGAAGCTCACGATTCAGTGAATTCTTTGTTGAACACAAAACACAAAAAAATTATACTGCCTTTTGGGGTGGATTTAGCTGTGTGACATCATGTTTGGACAGCATTGGATGATTAAGACAGAGTGAATTGTTTGCATGTTTTTTTTCCTTTTTAAAGGGATACTGTCATGGGAAAAAAAAAACATTTTTTTTCAAAATGAATCAGTTAATAGGGCTGCTCCAGCAGAATTCTGCACTGAAATCCATTTCTCCAAAGAGCAAACAGATTTTTTTTTTTATATTCAATTTTGAAATCTGACATGGGGCTAGACATTTTGTCAATTTCCCAGCTGCCCCCAGTCATGTAACTTGTGCTCTGATAAACTTCAATTACTCTTTACTGCTGTACTGCAAGTTAGAGTGATATCACCCCCCTCCCTTTCCCTCCCAGCAGCCCAACAAAAGAACAATGGGAAGGTAACCAGATAACAGCTCCCTAACACAATATAACAGCTGCCTGGTAGATCTAAGAACAACACTCAATAGTAAAAACCCATGTCCCACTGAGACTCCTTCAGTTACATTGAGAAGGAAAAACAGCAGCCTGCCAGAAAGCATTTCTCTCCTAAAGTGCAGGCACAAGTCACATGACCAGGGGCAGCTGGGAAATTGACAAAATGTCTATCCCCATGTCAGATTTTAAAATTGAATATAAAAAAATCTGTTTGCTCTTTTGATAAATGGATTTCAGTGCAGAATTCTGCTGGAGTAGCACTATTAACTGATGCGTTTTGAAAAAAACATGTTTTCCAATGACAGGATCCCTTTAAGCCCCTTTTGTGTTTTTTCTCCCGCATAGCACATACTAACATTTACAAAGGTAAATAAAATGGCAAAAGCTGAACATGGTCTTGAGAAATCTGGGATTGTACTATATTGTCCACAAAAGCTGTACAGGTGTAAACGATGAAATTGCCATGAAACTGTCTTTGCACAACAAGCAACTCCAAAAGCATCACTTAGCAAATATTTTTTTTTCCCGCCGCCAATGTTGTGAAGTAGCTCAAACGCAGAGTGTGTACACACATGTATATACAGTATTCACAATTTGCAATTGTGCCTTATTTTAAAAGCTCTTAAAAAGGGCAATCGAATCACAATTAAAAATGTGGAATTATGTTTGCACATTAAATACACCAGTTTTGTCCAGTTTGATAAATATACACACACGCAGGGCAGATATGTTCTCCGTGTGGATCATTCTGTACTGAGCAAAGTTTATAAATAAGCCCCATTCTCTGTGCATGCATTGTGGATATCTCACACAAACAGTTATTCCTTGTCGTTTCAGGGAGAATTACTTTCTCTGTACATATATCATATACCTATTTTTTATACAGATGTTATTTGAAGAATATTTTTATTTATAGGGAATACAGATAATCTAATGTTGATGGGAGCAGACATTTAAGATGAATTAAACTGTGTGATCATGTCCAAATCCAAACACTGCATTCGGATATTTGAAGATATTTGAAGGGCTGTAAGATATCACAAATGTAGAAATATCTTATGGTCTTGTGGAACGCCTATCATATAATAACTGTAGGATATTACTTACTGCTGATAAATGAGGCAAAGAAACCACTTCCTGGCGTGTCTTGTGACTGGAACGTTACTGTAATCACACTTCTTGGAGAAATAACAGGGGCCGGAGCAGTGTCTCCACAACCTGTAGCCAACAATTCAACCTCAGCACCACTCCATACCTACAGTAACAGTTTATAGAAGAACATCAGATAAGGCATACTATAAAGCTATAAGGCAGGGCAATTAGAGTTGATATAAAAAATGATAAGGCGAAACTATGAAAGTCCAGGGGGCACATTTACTTAGCTGGAGTGAAGGAATAGAATAAAAAATACTTCGAATTTCAAAGTATTTTTTTGGCTACTTCGACCATCGAATTGGCTACTTCAACCTTCGACTACGACTTCGAATTGAACGATTCAAACTAAAAATCGTTCGACTTTTGGATAGTCAAAGTACTGTCTCTTTAAAAAAACTTCGACCACCTACTTCGCCACCTAAAACCTACCGAGCACCAATGTTAGCCTATGGGGAAGGTCCCCATAAGCTTTCTAAGCTTTTTTTGATCGAAGGAAAAACGTTCTATCGATGGATTAAAATCCTTCGAATTGTACGAACGAAGGAAATGCGGTAAATCCTTCGATATTCGAAGTCGAAGGATTTTACTTCGACGGTCGAATATCGAGGGTTAATTAACCCTCGATATTCGACCCATAGTAAATGTGACCCATGGTATATATTCAGAATATAGCAACAATTTGGCCACCTATTTTGCAACAGATTCGTTATTTCGGAGAATCCAACTAAGGTATATGTAGCCTAAGTCATGTAATGTAATCAATTTCTACATGTTTATACAACATGGATTTTTTCTTCCAAAACAAACCTTAACATAGCTTCTTTCACAATGTCCATTTTCATCTGGGATATGAAAGTTATTATTGAATGACAATTCATAATGGCCGCTCTCATGTGTCTCTATTGTCCAGGTACATCGACTATTGAGTGGAAAGTGCTGAGGCCAACCAGGAGATTTGATGTTACCACTATCAGCATGAACGTGTCCCCCACAGCCTAAAAGGAATTAACAACACAACAAGAAATTTTACAAAAAAAATATGTTTATGCTAGTAAAGAGCAAGAATATGAATACAGTAACTAATATTTTAGTAAGGAATTTGAGGATAAAAATAAAATAATCCCCGGGGAATGCTGGTCTCTTTATGTGTTTGCTCTGTGGAATCTCTCTGGCCAGGATCCAAGTCTGGCTATTCACATCCAGAAACAAAACATTTCAGCAACGATTTTCTCTCTATATTAAAAAGATAGTCATCTTTTTTCCTATTTAAACATTAAATGGCAAATATTAAATAGTACATACAATTGTACATAAATAGTACATACATTAAGAGGCAGATTTATTGCTATTTGAGTTGGTGAAAAAAAACGCAGACGTAGGGGAATAAAGTTGACAAAACTTTTTTTCTCAAGTGCTAGTTTATGTTTTAAAAAAATTATTCCTGTGTGGTTTTTTTTTCGTGCAAAAATAGTCACATGCCAGCAGGAAATACATTGCCCCATTCATTTTTCAATGAGGCTGAAAATCTCAAATGTTTTAATTAACTGGGATAATACAGATATGGGACCTGTTATCAAGAATGCTCTTGACCTGGGGTTTTCGGGATAACGGATCTTTCCATAAATTGGATCTCCATACCTTAAGTTTTCTAGAAAATATTTAAACATTAAATAAACACAACAGGATTGTTTGCCCACCAATAAGGATTAATTATATTTTAGCTGGGATTAAATAGGGATGCACCGAATCCAGGATTCGGTTCGGGATTCGGCCTTTTTCAGCAGGATTCGGATTCGGCAGAATCCTTGTATCAGGCCGAATCCTAATTTGCATATGTAAATTAAGGGCAGGTAGGGAAATCACGTGACTTTTTGTCACAAATGAAGAATTTTTCCACTTTTTCCTTTCCTACCCCTAATTTGCATATGCAAATTAGAGTTCGGATTCAGTTCGGTATTCAGCCGAATCTTTCACGAAGGATTCAGGGATTCGGCCGAATCTCAAATAGTGGATTAGGTACAGGTACTGTTTTGTTATTACAGAGAAAAAGGAAATATGTTTTAATTATTGTATTTGATTAAAATGGAGTCTATGAGAGGCAGCCTTCCTGTAATTCGCAACTTTCTGGATAATGGGTTTTACGGATAATGGATCCTATACCTGTATTATTATTATTTGTATTAAGTCATAAAACCTTGGTTTAAACAAAAGTGTCCAGTACTACAAAGTAGAGTAGGTACTCAAAGAAGGTCAGGCATTGTAAATGAATTGTAGCTAGGAAGAAGCAAAATACATGCTTAGGTATTTTATGCTCCAAGACACTAAGGGGGTTATTTAGTAAACTCCGAATGCAAAAATCACGAAAAACTCGTGATTTTTTTTTATAAAATCTGACTTTTTAAGAATTTTTCGGAATTTATTAATGAGAAAAGTCCGAATATGAAAATCCGGCATCTCAGACCTGTTGATATAAGTCAGTGGGAGAAGTCCCAATGATTTTTTGATGTGTGTTGGGTTTTTGGCAATACCCCGAAGTTTTCTGAGTTTTCGGGTGAAAAATCTGGAAAATCAGATTTTTCACGTTTGTTTCGGATTTTTTCCCGCAAACAAAATTTTCGGGAAAGTGAATAAATAAATAAGCCCAAAGAACCCGTGGCGGATTTGGTTGGAGTTTTTTTCAGAAAATATTGAGATAAGTTCAGACTTTGATAAATAACCCCCTAAATCACAGGCATACTGTATGTAAGTGCCTTGGAGCAAACAGAACTTTGACCATTTTCATTGTGTTTTATGCTTGTCAATTATAGTAGTCGTTTACTTATTATTATGAAATCTATCATTTCACATGTGCACTAAAATAAAAAGCAGCTCATGGTCGACTCCTGACCTAGTTACCAGTTACCTAGAGAGTCTGAGGTCCAGTTGGCATAAAATCCTCCTCCGTGCAGTGTACCATCAGAGTTGAAAATCACCAAAAGCTTGTTGGATCCTGACTGAACAGTTCCAGGAGATGTTGTCCCACAGAACTGTCCTATCAGTGGGGATCCTGGGCTGCCACCATTCACAATCGTAACCGAGTCCCAACGGCAAATTTGGTGGTTTTCAATATCGAAATGTACAAAGGAAAGCTAAGGAGAGAAGACAATGTGTGAGAAAAAATAAGTCTGTTTCCCCTTGCAAAATAATGCAGCACAAACACAAGTTAGCATTTTTAGTTTATGTTATTTTTAATGTGAAAATGTCCCCAAATATATTTAGCAGTTTAAGGTATCCGCTGGAGGTGTAACTGGTATAAACTTAAAGGGATACTGTCATGGGAAAATCAGTTAATAGTGCTGTTCCAGCAGAATTCTGCGCTGAAATCCATTTCTCAAAAGAGCAAACAGATTTTTTTATATTTAATTTTAAAATCTGACATGGGGCTAGACATTTTGTCAATTTCCCAGCTGCCCCAAGTCATGTGACGTGTGCCTGCACTTCAGGAGAGAAATGCTTTCTGGCAGGCTGCTGTTTTTCCTTCTCAATGTAACTGAATGTGTCTTAGTGGGACTTGGGTTTTTACTATTGAGTGCTGTTCTTCAGGCAGCAGGATCTACCAGGCAGCTGTTATCTTGTGTTAGGGAGCTGCTATCTGGTTACCTTCCCATTGTTCTTTTGTTTGGCTGCTGGGGGGAAAAAGGGAGGGGGGGTGATATCACTCTAACTTGCAGTACAGCAGTAAAGAGTGATTTAAGTTTATCAGAGCACAAGTCACATGACCAGGGGCAGCTGGGAAATTGACATTATGTCTAGCCCCATGTTAGATTTCAAAATTGAATATAAAAAAATCTGTTGCTCTTTTGAGAAATGGATTTCAGTGCAGAATTCTGCTGGAGCAACACTATTAACTGATTCATTTTGAAAAAAAATTTTTTTCCCATGACAGTATCCCTTTAACCAGGCCAGTGTGTTTGCTTGCATGACCTATATTTGCACAAGTTGTCAGGCATTAACACCAAATCACTTGAGAATTCAGCTAGAGGGGGGTGCTGGTGTACCAAGGATACATTGTGCTATGACATACAGGCCACATACTAACAGCGTCATATATATATATATATATATAACATTTTAAAAATATCAATTAGCTGTTTCTGTTTCTTTTTCAGTCCTCTGTGCATTTTGTTCTGATGCATTACAGCAGTGTCGGACTGGGACACCAGGGGCCCACCAAAGAACCATAGACCAGGGGCCCACTCTCAGTACTATTATTCTTCCTCTCCTCACTCAACCTCTGTTCTCCTAGTCTCTATTCTTTACATACTATAATCTATTATTCCATCTATTTAGCCTTTTTTTTCTAAAAGAAATAGGAAATGGCCATGACATAGGCCAAATCTTTAGCAGCACAAGGGCCCCCTGACACCTGGGCCCACCGGGAGTTTCCCTGGTATCCCTGGGGGCCAGTCCAACACTGCATTACAGTAATACTTACAGTTATAATATGTCCTTCTGGAGCTTGTAAAAGCCAGGCACAGTGGCTCATACCATTGTAAGGAGCTGGGAAGTTAGGGCTTGCAATAACTCCATATTCTCCAGCTTGTATTCCACCACATTCTGGAAAATGACACAGAAGAAGGGCACCATAATGATATGCCACGAAATGCCTCAAATGTAATTATACAAGGTTTTGATTTATATACTTGACAGTACTATTTGACATAACCAATTTAAACAAGGCACCCCTGAGTTATTGTAAGATATTGTAAAATGAAAATACAAATAAAGGCTCTTGCAATAGTGGTGTTATTCTCTAGTCAAGTAAAACAAACTGCATCTACATTATGATGATGATCTGATCTGCAGTCACCTTAGCACAAATAGGATTATCTGGACTATAGTACTCATTACTACAAAAAACTCAAGTTTTTATTCTTAGGGATCATGATTAAGACAAACAAATACATATACAGTATGTATATGTATATATAAATAAATATAGGGGTACATTCCAGACTACCTAGAACATTTAAAAATGAAGAATAATAAAGCCTTCAGTCTTTGCTTCCATGCACTAATTTGACATGGATTATCATGAAGCCGCATTTGCTGTCCTGTGGTGCCCCCCCCAGTTGTATGAAATAAATATATGTTATTGCATAATTAATATCAAGAAGTACAGGTATGGGACCTATTATCCAGAATGCTTTGGACCTGGGGATTTCCAGACAATGGATATTTCCATAATTTGCATCTTCATACCTTAAGTCTACTAGAAAATCATGTAAACATTAAATAAACTCAATAGGCTGGTTTTACTTCCAATAATTATATCTTAGTTTGGATTAAGTACAAGGTACTGTTTTATCATTACAGAGAAATAGGAAAATTTTTTAGAAATGTGGATTATTTCGATAAATTGGAATCTATGGGAGATGACCATTCCGTAATATATAATGGGTTTCCTGATAACGGATCCCATAAGTGTAAGAGTGTGTTAAAATACCTATCTTAAACTGTGTGATAACACGGAATATACACTTTTACCAAAGACAGTGTTTAGCGCTGAGGACTATTATGAGTTCTGCAGCCCAGGGCAAAAGAGTTTCCAACTGTATCTGACTCTGGGCCCAGGTTACCACTTCATTTCTAACAGCAAAAATACCAACGTACTGACTAATATGTCATGAGAGTGAATGCTTTGGGCTTTAGATATGCATATAGCCCCAACTCACGCAATATGTCACATGCATAACATAATATTTCTAATAAATGCACAGCAATTATATATGCATTATATATTATAGAATTATATGCATATTCTGTTCTACTAACACCTTACCTGTAAAGGAGTAACTGGCATTAAAGCCAATATTTTCCACTTCTGCATTACTCACGAAGCGAACCCAGATCTGAGATGCAACAAGAGCCAGTGGGACTGAAGGAGTATTACGCCCACATAGCCGGCTTATTAATTCCCCATCAGCATTATCTATAAAAAGAACAGGGCATTATTCTTATACATTCTTTTAGTGACAAATGTTTGATTTCATACAATAAACAACGATATGAGTAACTATCAAAGAGAACAATCCCTGGATGCCTGAAAGTTCAAATTCCTGGTTTACAATTTGGACATTTTATAGCAACTGCAAATTGATGTTGATCAACAATGAGATCCTAAGCTACATTTACCACTAGTGGGTGCAGCTCTGGGTGTCATACATGTACAAATGTGATGCTCATAATGATGTAGATACAACTTGTGTGACATATGCAAAAGGCTAAATTTCTGCCCTTGCATTATCGTATTCCTTGTGGCTAGTGGTGGATGAGATGACAATGGAGTTCACGAGAAAAACGCTGCATTGTGGGGGGGGGGATCAATTTGCACCAAAATTTTCCATCCAGATTTTGTTTACAGATAGTAAATGGACTACATCTTCACCTATCCCTATTTTAGTACTGTAAATGGGTGTCATGGCTAATGGCTTTGATTAAATACTGTGAAGTGTAGGCATCTCAAAATAAAAAAAAAGGGATATAAATAAAACAAATTAAAGTAACAGATCAAACCACTAATACGTACTTGGACCTCAAATTTACAAACACACAGTTACTTTGAAATACTAAGCCCAAATTACTGAGCCAAGTATTATTTGCTAGTACTGGGAAAAGTAATTCATAGCAGGTGTTTGTATGAGAGAGAGAGTCAGGGATACTCCCTTTTACTAATAAATAACAGCTTCAACTGGATTTCATAAAAGAAGAACAGTAGAAAGTATAGCAAATAGTGCATTGCTAGAAGAAAGATTTTTAAAAAAATACGTTTACCTGAAAAGTAAAACCTGCCTTTAACAATCACAATGTGTTGTAGAGGCTATATTGTACGGGAAGGATGCAGCCATACACAGGCCAGATGTGGATCGGACAGGACTAAAAATTCCGTCGGATCGCGTCCACATCTGTTCGTTGATGCAGTCCCGCGATCCGCCCCCCCGTTACCCGACGTTATGATCCGATCGTTGGGCCCTAGGGTCCACGATCAGATCAGCCCAATATCGCCCACCTCAAGGTGGGCATATCGGGGAGAGATCCACATTGCCTCTATCAGTGTATGGCCACCTTAAGGCAACTATCACAAAAGGAACCTGTCTACATCCAACCCATGGTACTTACTGTAGTGTGCCATTGGCAGAGGGTTCCCATAGATTAGGCTGGACACAACCTGCCTGCTGCTGAAGCTATATTGATATCTGTGGATTTCAGGTAAAGAGAAGCCAAGTGCCCCTTGCTAGTTTATATAGGGAGTTTAGACTACCTTGTAGAAGAAACCATCTGATCTAAGCTTGCAAAACATTCTTCAGTTACGATTTAAAGTCATCTAATTGATCTTGAGACTGATTGCTAGGGGAGTAATGAATTTAACTTAGCATCAGATTTTCCAAAGGTTGGAAACCGTTTCTAAGACTTCAGTTGAACAAATGAGCTTTTCATAAATCTTCCACTATGAAGTTATTCTCTTCTTGTGAGTTGTCAACCTGAGGGAGGGAGGACATGAAACAGTGCATGGTACTCACCAATACGCAACTCAATAAAGTCATGTTGACAGTTCTGATGATTTTCCAACTGCAATCTTTCAAATGAGATAAAAGTGGTAGAATTGTCGGTGTTTGGATTTTGAATAATCCATTCGCAGTTCAGATTTTTGGTGTAATTGCTGACTTGATCGTAACCAGGAGATGAAAAAAGTCCTCCGGAGGGATTAGCCAGTACAGCTCCACAGGCTGCAAGACAAGTCCACCCACAGTTTTAGTAAAGATATAGGGGCAAATTCACTAAGCGCCGAAGTGCAGAACGCTAGCGTTACTTCGCTAGCGTTTGGCATTTTCGTTACTGCGCAAATTCACTAACGAACGCTGGCGTAGATTCGCTAGTGTTACTTCGCACCCTTACGCCTGGCGAATTTTCGCTACGGACGTAACTACGCAAATTCACTAACGCGCGCAGTGTACTGAACGCTACCTTTTACGCTAGACTTCC